>NC_049169.1:125838654-126153506 GCF_009769625.2 Cygnus olor | reverse complement strand
TAATATTCTGCATGCTCACAGCAGAAAAATTACTTACCCTTTTTACTCTTGCCCTTTGCAAGTTAAAATTCTACTTATATGTCATCTGCCTTCCTGTCTTCAGCCTGAGCTAACTTACTGCAAAGAAGGATATCCTCAATCAAAAGACTATAACCGGATCAATAAAAACAAGGACCTAAAGGGTGTGTGTTAGCTGATAGAGATCACATTGAAAATGTTTGTTGCTGTTAGTAGATCTTTTCTACAGAACTGCAGTAAAGCCTGTGGTATGCCAAAGGCAGTAAATATGTCCATATGCAAAGGGCGAATGTGAATGCCCTTCCTCTGACCTATCTCAAAAAATGGCTATCTATGTAGATAGATACTTAGTTGATTTTTTCTTTGGGATGTTCTGAGTTGTGGGCAAGTGCAAAATATATGCCCTGATTAAAAGCAGACCGATTAGAAAGGACTGTTGCAATGTAAAATGTTTTAAAAGTGGTAGTGGGTTCATAACAATCTGTTGTTGTTGTTGAAACTGCTGATAAACTGCTTAAGAATCTGTGAAATGCACTTACCTGAATATATAACTGTTATTTTGAATTCTGGAGAAATAACAGGACCTGGCTGACTAAGGCCAAAATTATATGAGGGAGTAGAAAAAATAAAAAAAAAAAATAATGAGCACTTGGTCTTGTAGAATCTGCTGCTTGAATAAGAGTAAGACGAATAGTTATATAATTGCTCTATTAGTGCAACAAAGCATAACTAGGGCTTGGCTTTTTGATGTGTTACTTGATTGTGCTGTGGGAAAAGAGCTGCTTTTTTCAGGAAAGGGGAGGATGATTAATAATAATCTTTACCAGGCTCTTCAGGACTGTAGCTGTCATGTACCTGATTTTTTTCTGACTGCAAATGTTTAGGACAAATATTTATATTCTTTGAAACCATCTGCCTTTTAATCAGTATAAATTTATTGTAGTTATTAAATAATAAGTGCAATTTGAACTATCTGTCTTTATTTCTTATTGACTAACTCTGTATTTATGAAACAGATACGTAAGGATCATACGTTGTGAACTTCTAAATTATCCCATATGTCAGTGCTATTTGAAGAAGAGAGAACCCTAGTGTTGGTATTTCATGACGCTGGAAGAAGGGCCGTTAGGACTATATGTTGTAGGCAGAACTGATGAGTTATAAAGTTACATAAGGCACCTTCCATATGACAAGCTGTGTTCTCAAGCCGCTCACAACTTTAAACTGGTAAACTGGTTTGCCTCATGCTTTGTGGGATGTGTTCAGCCAAATGTTTTCGAGAATGAGATTCAGAACAGGATGCATTTTGTTTATTTCAAAAACAATGTTGGAGAAAAAGGTTGGAATTTTTCACGGGAAATTTTTAGCGACCCCAGATTTTGAGGCCTGGTTTTGAAATAGCTGCTATGCACCATAGTATCCACATGATGCTGTTTTGATTATAAATTAAAAAACTTCCTCAGGCTTCCCAAGAACTGATGGCTCTAATCTTTACTGTTTCCAGTTTGCTTGTTTAAAAGCAATAAATATTACATACAGAAATGCTGCTTAAGAATGAAATTTGGAAGATGAAAGCATTGAAAAACAGTGAGGAGCAAAGTTAAGTTTGCCTGAGATTATCTTAAGTCCACTTCTTTGCAGGCATATGCTCTTCTCACAACAGTCTGTGAATAGGTGGAAAAAAAGCCACAACTTTAAAAAAAAATGTCAGAAAGAAAACTTGATTTCATTCTTGTGATTATCTGTATTACTGTGAGATATCAGGCATAACTGAGAAGTTATATTTCTTTACACAGAAATTATTACACAGTGCACATCATTTATTACACATTACAGCTATCTCAGCTATGGTATTTGTCTTTGCAAAAGGCTGCCACTTTTTTCTTCCATTAAAAAAATAATGTTTGTGAGTGTGGTGTCAAATATTTGCCAAAGAAAAATAATCCTTTACCTTCTGTAGCTTATACAGTCATAGTAGCCTTCTCCGTAGGGGCAGCAGAATTAATCGATGTAAGCACTGATATCTGCTGTGCCTGCCTGCAGAAGCTGTTCTTATTTTTCTTTTACCCCCAAGCACCATTGTTGCAGCAGTAGTGTCAGTTCTCATCTTGTGTTGCTTCAGTGAGAGTCAGCACTGGTCACGGCATGCCTTTTGCTCCACATGGTTTCCAGCAGATTTGTGGGCTGAATGAGAAGAAACAGTTATCTAGGGAGATAGGCAGAGGGGTCCATATGCTTATTTCTTCATCTTGGGTTATTTGTAGGAGTCACATGATGTCCTTGAACTTAACGTGGCCTCTGAGCTTGGAGATGTATAGACATTTGTGGTTACATAAAAAGTTGTGATAAGGATATATGTTTTAAGGGATTTTTGGATTTGTTAATGGAACTGTGCATATGTCTGTCTTCCACATTGTGGTGTATTTAGATTTGGACTGCTTTTGGTACCTGAGCTTGGATTTTTAAGATAGCTGTGTTGCACTGGAACAGGCAGTGTAGACATACTCTATAGATGTCAGCAGCCTCCAGACACCGTGTCTGAGGCAACAGAAATAGCTAGCACTGTATGACTTTCCTTTCTAACCCATGCTAGTAGTGTGAGGTGCTCTTGCTTACTAGCAAGGGCTAAGTGAATTTAACACAGAAAAAATTGAAATGAACTCTGATTTTTTTTGTTGTTGTTAATTTTTATTTGTGTGGTGAAGGGTAACTAATATTCATCAAACTAGTCCAGAAAGGTTCACTTCACTCCCAAAGTTTGGTGACTGAAGTCTTTTCCTACCCTATGGTGCTGGTGCAAGGATGGGCTGGCAGATGGCCTGTCTCCCCCCCACCAAAAAAAAATAAATATCAAAACTCATCAGTGATGATTAGACCTGCTGCTTGTCAGCACGTGAAAAAACGAGCTACAATTCATCACTCACACTGTCATGTGAAGCCACAGAAAAGTAATTAGCAGGTAAAATGTCTATTAATAGCTTCCACCACCTTTTGCTCAAGCACCTGCTGACAAGCTATTACTCTGTGTAGCTTAGCTTCATCAAGTTCTTGTTTTGTGATTGCTAGAAAAGATGCCATTAGAGCCATTTCTGTTGAGGCGGGGTGTCTCTGAAGAGACTCTTCCTCTGTGGCCCCTTGTTGATAAAGCAGATGCGTAGACTTGCCTTGCTGCTAGTAATCTCTACAAGCACGCAGAGATTTCTTTGTGCTTCTTTCAGTGACTGTAAATTTATTTTGGCTAATGACAGCACAACTTGTGTTAGTGCAGGCTAAATGCAGAGTAGGGAAAAACAAAGAATTGCCGTTTTTGCCTGCAATTATCTTTTTACGTTGCTTGGAAATAAATGCAGCGTATTTCTAAGAAAACAATATTGTTAATAGTATAGTATCAAGTATAAAGTATGATTGAACTTGGCAGTTATTATTTGAGCAAGCTTTTTTCCAATATTAAAACACGCAACTGTTTCGTTTTTAATGTGGGCCAGAAATATTGGTGATAAACAAAGTGGGGATTTTGTTAGCTTGGCTGCTGTTGTAGGATCCCTTCTGCTTGGAGGCTTTGATAAATACAGCTGCCCCAAAATATATTCTGCCTAAAATTTCTCTGTATTTTACATTTCTGGCTATATCTGTCTCATATTACAGGTAGAAGCTTTACCAAAATCAGTGCCATTCCTAATGTATGACTGAATCGTATGTAGCTTGGACATCAAGTAGGCCCCTCCATTTTTTATGTTAAAGAAAATGCACACAGTTGACAAATGTATCTGGAACCAGACTGTGTCCCTTCCTTTCCACTTATCTGGCAATGAAAAAAAGGCATCTGAAAAAGAAAGAATATGTATGTAGTCGTCACTTGAAATGTTAACAAGAATCCACTAAGCTTTTACAGGAGGTGCTTTTCTAAAGAAGCATATATGCACCTGTTATTCAGTCACAGAATACTGTTTTGATGATCTTCTTGCTCAGCATTTCCTTTTTACTGATGATTTGCTTTCTGGTGGGACTTGAGGCCTATGCGTTATCAGCGTAGGCTTCCACTGCAAGCAGGCACAGTGCAGGCTGCCTCTCTGAACGGGCAAGGTATGGGCCAGGTGATGGAGAGGAGGATGAAGGAAGAGGTGAAGTAATTTGGAGATGTCAAGGGAGAGCCTTGGGATGGAGCCTGGGCTTTGGCATGGGTCCCCAGCCATGGTTCTTGTGTGTGGCCTGGCTGGGGGGGCCAGAGGGTACCCTAGCTCAGCTGGACGCCTGGTGACCCCGCTGGTGCTTTCCCTTGTGTTGAGGAAGGAGAATGGGTTTGGTGCTGAGGGATTTAGAAACTTGAAACACAGGCCCCATTGTGGAAGTGTTAGTAATGCTGAGACACATGGGGTGTGAGGAGATTGAGAGGTGCTATGTGAGGAAACTCAGACTTCAGCTGATGAGGATGAGCACAGTATTTAGATTACCTCATACAGCCTTTCACTGACAGCCTCCTTGATTAAGAAATTCAGCATTGCTCTATATTGGAAAGAAAGAAGGAAGTCTCATGAGTAGATGTGGCAGAGCTGCAGTTTGTGGTCATTCCCCTTGGTGTTTGGAGACGTGAGCACTATGGTAAATGTGTGTTGATACGGGGGTCCCTTGCAGTGGGTTTTGATTTGCTTGACTGCTTGAGACTCCTCTCCTGAATTTGCTCAGGGCAAGCTGATTTATAAGAAAATTCCCATGATAAATCTATTGTCTGGAGTATCCTTTTTTTGTTTCTTTCCTTTTTCCTTTCCCCAAGTAAGCTAGATGCTCAAGAAGTAGAATGAAATAAGAACAAACCTGATTTTTATTTTTTTTTCAGCTTATTCCTACGGAGTCATAGATCTCCATCAAGCTCTCTTAACCACAACAACCACAGGAAAAAAAAAAAAAGATAAATTATTTGATGTTTATCTCTTTAATTTGGACAGATTTAATTGGTTATTAGTTATGAGCCGCTTAACTGCATAATAAAGTATGTTTTACTTTTCCATCTGAATTTGTTGTTTTCATCCTGTAATTTTTTATTTTTAACCTAACTCTATCTGTTGTATAATTGCTATAGAATATTTACATGGTGGAAAAATCATTGCCCAAATGTACTAACTGTCTCATTGGGAATTGAGCAAGGTGGCAGCAGACAGACAGCGCCTATACAGAAACTGTGTGGTTGATAAACATGTCACAAAGCCTTTGCTGGCCAAAATAAGGATGTTCTCAGAAGTTGCTGTAGAGGTTTTTAAAATGCAATCTTAGCATATGTTCATTTCCTCTTAAGCTGAGTCCCACATCTTCTGCTGTGGAAAGACAACTGTCATGTTAGTGACTCCTCATTAAGTGTGTTCAGTTTACAGGTGTGAAGAAGATCTGGCTGGGAGATGGCAGGCAAGCCATATTCTGAACTGTCTCCTTTCTGTAATATTCCAGCATTTTCTCAGGATTAGAAATTGTGGAAGGGCTAGGGGCTGTGTGTTTACTGGGGTCTACATCAGTGGGATCTTCCTGGAGTCCCTGTATAATTAAAGAGGAGATAAGTTCATTTAGTAGATGCAGTAGATGGTTTGGATTAGGAGAGTGACAACTGCTGTAAATCTTTTTTTTTTTTTCTCCCCTCTCCCTCCATCACCAATTAAAAAAAAAACAACAAACAATAAGTATGCTTCAGCAGTCTTAATCTTGATTGGTGAATATATTCTTTCTCCTCATGGACCAATTAGCATGGTGAGCAAATTTTGGGCAGTTTGGGATGAGAGACATTGTTAAGAAGTGGATTTTTATATATGCAGATGAGGTGCTTTCTGCATTCTGCTGTGTCGTTTGTGGTAGGAAATGGTCCACCCTGGATAGTAAGTAGCCCTTTACATCATCCTCAGAACAAGTTGTGTCCATAACCCTACGATGTGGTTAAGGCAAGGAGTAGTTTTAGCAGTCTCATCTCTCCTATGGCAATAATAAGCCCAAGCCTCTGAAATCCCTTATTTCTTTAAAATGGGAAGAAAAAATCTCTTGAAATAACTCTATTATTCTTTGCATTTGTGAGGAAAACAAATCTATTCCAGGAGCAACAAATTCACAGAATCATCGAGGTTGGAATTACGGATGTTACTATAATATACTGTAATTAAACATGAAATTATGGTATTCTCTAGTGCCATTTCACCAGCATTTGTATATTTGAAGGATTTTCAAGTACTATTTCTTAATATTTCTGCATGATTATTTCTGTCTCTTCTGCGTAGCAGAGGACCATATTTAAGCTTAAGGGACTGACTCTTAAATGGAAGCAAAGTTTATAACTTGACTTTAAAAGGGCAGCACAGACACTGTGCAGGGTAGCACTGTGTTCTCTGGTCTGTGAATCTGCTGGTCCTTTGCTGCTAAAAAGAATAAAAAGATAATGGAAATGCTTCCAACAAAAGCAATCTGGTATTACACTGTGTCCATACTGTCTAATTCTACTAGTTGTAAGGCCTCTTTCCTTAAGTGATTTTAGGAATCAGGGTGACTATGGGCACAAGGGACTGATCTGTAAGCATCAGATCTACTGAGAGAACCATCGGATCTTCTGGAAGTGGTATACTGCTTTGAAAATCGATCTGCCAGATTAGGGTTTCTCTTCATTTTGAGGTGTTTTTCTCAGTGCACTTAAAAACAGCTAAAAGATCACTCATAATTTTTCTCTTCTTTTGTTCTATTTTTATGCACTTTAGAAACAGAACATGCCATACATTTAAAATCTAATGAGTGGGTGTATTTCTACCTTAATTATTAGGAATGGTTAAGTTTTGAAGCAGAAGAGCAGTCTTGCTGTTCTCAGTACTTCATGTTCAGCAGCAGAGCTAACTTTGTCTTCTTTGTCTCTTTTTATTTCAGAACTATGGTTTGGAAACAGAAAATCTGAAAACCCTTTCTCACAAACTAAATGCATCTGCCAAAAATCTGCAGAACTTCATCACTGGGAGGAGGAGAAGCGGTCACTATGATGGAAGAACCAGCCGCAAATTACCAAATGATTTTCTGACATCAGTAGTGGATCTCATTGGAGCAGCTAAAAGTCTGCTGGCTTGGTTGGACAGGTAAAATCTCCCAAATGTGTCACAGGTAACCAGTTCATACACATGCACAAAACCCAACCTCTTTACAAAATCTAATGTAGACATGGAAATTGAAGCAGAATTCATTTACAAATTCGCAGTGGAAGTTTGTAGCGTTCTGTTTTTTTTTCTTGTTAATTGGCTGTCATCATGAAATTCAGATAGCATCCAGTACAATACATCTAAATTCACTGCAGCCTTACGCATATCTGGAAATACAATATAGCAACAGGCTGACATCATTAGGTTGTATATATATTTTATTAACAATATAGAACAATTCGACCTGCGTAACTCAGATTCCTTGCTCTGACAGTATAAAATTGACAAAACTGTGATCATTCTGTTCATGATATAGGTGTTAGTATATACTTCCGTATGTGTGTGTGAACATGCATTTTGCAGGTTAGTTTTTTTAATTGCAATGTAAGAACTCTGAAACTGTAGATGTAGCTGGAACTGGCACGTACTCATCTCTGTGTATTAGATTTATATGTCAAGGTTGGGGGGACAGTGGGGGCGCTGCAGGGGTGGCCTCTGTGAGAAGAGTCCAGCAGCAGCTGCCCAGCAGCTGCCACATGTCAGATAAGGGCCAGTTTCAGCCAGCTCCAAAGGGACGCGCTGCTGGCCAGAGCAGAGCCAGTGAGTGATGTTGTTTGTGCCTCTGTGAGAGCAGAGTTAAGAAAGGGGGAAAAACTGCTGTGCAAGAGCAGCTGGGAGAGAGGAGTGAGAACCTGCCCTCCAGACCCCAAGGTCAGTGCAGCAGGAGGGCAGAAGGTGCTCCAGGCACAGAGGAAAAGTTCTCCTGCGGCCTGTGGAGAGGCCCCTGGTGGAGCAGGCTGTACCCCTGCAGCCCATGGGTCCCACACGGAGCAGATCTCCACGCTGCAGCCCGTGGAGGAGCCCCCGGTGGAGCAGGTGGATGTGGCCTGGAGGAGGAGCCCCCGCAGGAGCAGGCCCCGGGCCGGAGCTGCAGCCCGTGGAGAGGAGCCCACGCAGGAGCAGGGGGTCTGGGGGGAGCTGCCGCCCGTGGGGGACCCGTGCTGGAGCAGTTTGCTCCTGGGGGATGGACCCCGTGGTACGGAGCCATGTGGGAGCAGTTCTTGAAGAGCTGCTGCCTGTGGGCAGCCCCCCCAGGCTCAGTTCGGGAAGGACGGCGTCCCGTGGGAGGGACCCACGTGGAGCAGGGGCAGAGTGACTGTGAAGGAGTGGCGGAGACGAAGCATTAGGGACTGACTGCAGCCCCCATTCCCCTGTGCTGCTCAGGGGAATGATGTAGAACAGGGTGGATGGGGGGAAGGTGTTATTTGTTGGCTTTTAATTTCTCACAGCTCTTGCTTGTTAGTAATAGACAATAAACTATATTTATCTCCCTATGCTGTGTCTGTTTTGCCTGTGACAATAATTGTTGAGTGATCTCCCTGTCCTCATCTCAACCCTTGAGACCTTTCCATTGTATTTCCTTCCCTTTTCCATTTGAGGAGGGGAAATGAGAGAGCAGTTGTGGTGAAGTTCAGCTGCCCAGCTGGGTGAAACGACCACACTCTGTCACCTAGGAAACATGTAGGATCAGGACTTAACTGCTCTCCTTTACTTCTAATGATAGCAATAGCAATGTGCAGGTATTTAAGACGATCATTGAAACTCTTGAAGTGGTTAAAATGAATCTACCTGTATGTCTTTATAAAATACATTGCAGTGTATTTTTGCTGTATTTTTATCAGCAAAAATAAAATCCTTATCCTTATTTTCAAGGTTCATCTGCACATGCATCTTATTTTGTATCCAGCAGCTGAAGTTTTTTCAGAGTATGAGTTTTGTGTAATTCTTAAAATTGAACAGAATTGTTTGGGTTTAATGCTCTGGGTTATGTTGTGTTTCATTTTCCTGAGGAAAACTGGCTTCTGTCCCATAAATGATTTCCATATGAAAGGTTTAGGTGAAGCATGAATCTTTTCCATTTCTTCAGCTGAAGTGTAAGCTCTTTCTTTTGTTCAGTACCACTGCTTCTTCTTTTCTCCCCTCTTTCAAGCCCTTCCAGAGATTTCGAAACTGAAGTTGGGCTCCTGAATTTCTATTTAGACAATTAACATTAGATATGCAGAGAAGTGATTAAGTTTCATAGAAAGAGCTTAATGTTGAAACTTGAAAAAATTGGGAGTATGTTTTTAGCTCTGTCTCTAGCCTACTGCTGTGACTTGGAAGAACTGTAGGCCTCAGTTTTTCTCCCTGCAAATCTTTTTTGGCAGAGAACATCATATCCTTCTGCATCTTAAAACATAAAAATTAGCGTGAAAGCATGTTACACCTAGGTGGATCAGTGCCTGGAACTTCCTTCTATTTAGAAATAATCTTGATTATTTTCTCATTGGAATTGGACATAATGGATAAAGACTGTTAGTTAATAAGTGGAGATAGTATTTTGCAAAAAATAGTCTGAAATTTAAAGAGTAAGCTTTCACATATATGTATGTTTAGCATTGAAGAACAAGCTATGGTTTTGGCATCTTAATATGAATTTAGTGGTTGAACTTTAGAAAGAAAGTAATCATTGGTACTAGGAAATATACAATAATACATCTTTGAAATATATATATATATGTGTAACACTACTGGCATATGTTCTTACAGAGATGTATTAAAATGGTGTTGTCTGTCTACTGACACTTTTATTTTCCTGCAGTATTGAGTCGTAGTGGAGAACTGCAAACCTTTCACACTTTTTTCCCCCCAATTAACTGAATAGTAAAATCTTTAAATAAATAAGTTTGAAGTGCTTGTATCAGAACACCGATGCAGTCTATTACTGCAAACTGGGCCAAAATTATGTACTTCTAGTATTAAAAAACAATCTGTAAAACTTGTTTGTAGCTCAGAAGTCTGTGGAGAATTACCTCTTAGTAAAATTATGCTTACAAAGACAGTTATACTGTGTTTATCAGAGAGAATTCTGTTAGTAGGTTAAAGTGTTGGTCAGGGAAGACTTTTTTAAAATAACTTTAAAAAATGTGTATGTCAGTTCTACTCTCAAGTAAAATGCAAAATGACTTTTACATTTATCTGAAGTGTTAGCTGATCAAGTGCAGGAGTTCCAAGAAATTAAAAATGAGGGCAGCCAGGGTGGGAGCTCTCTTTTAGCAATGTTGTCTTTAGCATCCAAATAAGGCTTCCTTGAAGCGATATGTTAATTTCATTCAGATTTCTGGTAAAGCACTTTTGAAGATCTGCGTAGCTAAAAATGTAGTTCTGGCAAATGTTTTCTTTAATGTTTTAAGACTTTTCTGATTTATGAGGGTGTGGATTTTTTTGATTAGGTTTGTTCTTCCTTCTTTGTGAAACCCCCAAAGTGGGGTGAAAGCAGGCCAACGAATGTATTTTTCTCAGGAAGTTGGAACATCTGGAATGCAATAGGATTATGCTTATTATATTTATTCTAAGCAGCTATTGGGGCCACTAGAGGGAGATAGAAAGATTTTAAATATTAAATATTTAAAGTCAGGAACATGGATTTAGTTTTATTCTGCACAGCTGTTCCTGTTAAATCTGGGCCCCAAATCTTAATTCTTTTGGTTGGTTACTAATACCAGTCCCATCTCTGGGGTGTGAGATAGGGGAGAAAAAACCATTAGGAGGAATATAGGCTGCCCCTATGTTGCCTTACAAGTCACGCTGGGAAAAAACAGCTAGCAGCAGCTCCAGCTTGCCTAGAAATGCAACGATGTGCGCTTTTTTTTTTTTTTAATGTATGGAGAATGGTGATGTCTCCACAGGACTTGGGCTTCACTTGCTGCTCTAGAAAGTTCTCTCTTTACAATATTTCCATAGTATGCTTACTGTCTGCAAACACCTCATCAGGCCAGGCATAATTATCAAATGGAGTGTAAGAGTTGTCATTTGCTGAGTTACTGTCATTGTGGCTCTTGTAGTGGCATTGTGCAGGGCTGGTCCAAGGACGCTCTTTGTTCCAGGTCTCTGCCTGGAGCAGTCCTACTTCCAGATGTATGCCAGAGACTGAGGTTTTTATTGAAAATTAGGATAGCTTTTATTGCTGGGGTTTGAAAGTCATTAAGGAACTGGAAATTTTAGCAGAAAATTCTAGCTGTTTTCAAAGGAGGTTGGCGGAAGATTTTTAGGAGCGTAAAATAGCTCTCCAGTAATTAAGTCCTGCAAAGAAACTGTCATCACCCAAATAGATTATGTCCTTAAACTTTTAGACTAATTTTAACTTCCTGTTACTTTTTCAACCCACAAAATCTTCCAAAAATGTTTCATCTTAACAGTGTTTTATTTAATGGCCTTTCCCTAATCTTCAACTTTTTGCAAGCCATTTTGGTGGCAAACTTTCTTCAAAACCTGAATCTTTTGTGAAAGCACGGTGCATTTCCACTTGACATATAATTTAGCTCTTAATCTGATAGAAAGACATGCTTTACACTGTAGCAACAAACTACTCATTTGATGTTCACATCAACTTGGCATCTAAATTTCTCCACTGAGAAGTGATGCTTCTCAGGAATTAGAAAATAATATATACAGTCATCCAGGTGTTCTGGACTTCCACTTAGATTGTAGTTATTACTTTCAGTCTTTATTCCTGTAATTCTTGAAACTTGTATATTTTGGAGTAGTAATTGATGCCATCGTTTTGAATCTTTCTTCTTCACTGATGTGCTGGGTTCCTGGAAGTTCTTCTGTCTTTTACAGGGCTGATACACTCCATCCTGAAGAGGAAACCTCATTGCTTTTTGTGCAGTGTGCTCCTTTGCTTGTGATTATGTACAACAGTTCTTCTGAATTTATTTCTCAATGTATCCTCTGAATGATAGTGAAAACACACATAGCCTTACCGTTAAAGTTCGGGCAACTCACTTTTTGCAAATTCATTATTTGTTATAAATGCAGGAGGGAGACAAATACTGTTAAGCAGCATTGTTGTCAAACAAGGAAAATTCTGTCTTGTACTCCTGATCACAAAGTATGTTAGAGTCTGGAAATCAAGCATCAAAAGTATAATGAGTACAGATCTCCTTCTCTCTCTTTTTTTTTTTTTTAATTGCTGTGTTCAAAAATATAAAATAGTCAAAGATCTAGGAAAACTGGTATGCTGACAATTCAAAACAAACTATAGTTGAAAGAAAAATAACAAATAGTTAAAGAAAACCATTAGAAGAAAAAAAAAATACGCAATTGAAAAATGCATGCAGGTTATCTAAAAATAAAATTTGAGGTAAAAGTTGTATGTCCCTGAAGCCAAACATTACCTTAAGGTATACCAGAGAGAATTTTGAATGTATGATTAAAATATGTTTACTGTTGTAAGTCCATTACCGTGAGTTTGCAGCATGAATACATTGCAATTGTATGGCATAAAGCTATCTCCAACCTCATAAAAGGTATATTTTTCAGTACAGTAGTGTGTCCAGTAATAGCTGCACACTTAAATGGAAATTAGATATATTTATTTCTGTAGGTTTTATTCTTAGGTATTTACAGTCCTATGAAAACTATTTTGTAGAAGCGTTGCTTTGTTTGTGAGTGTGTTGGTGTTCTCTGCCTCTCTGAGATTTCTGAATTATGTATCATTCACCCATGGCTTTCTTGAACTGAAAACACTATGAGCTCACGCAACGTTGAGAATCAAAGTACTTTTTTCATAGTTAACAAAATCATGTTAGTATTTCACCATGTTACATACGTCTTCAGTGACATCAGTGAAAAAATCATAGTTTTTGCCCAGAAGCAAATATGAACTGAAAAGCCATTAAATCATAGGGATCCCAGAAAATTCATCTGATCTCTTCTGAGTTGGGAGTGTTAAACACAACTTATAAATAAATTTCGTTCTTGGTAAGACACAGCTCTTGTACTGTACTTGCATCTCATTTCTTTTCTGCTAATTTGCTACGACCTGTTGATTGTACTACTGAATTTGTGGTGAGTCCTGTTAGTGAAGGCCATTCAGATTCATCAAACGCTTTTTCTTAGAAAAAGTGCAGAACTTACCAAGCCATCTGATAGACGGACTGAAAGCTGTATTTTCCTCAGAATCTGGTCTCTCCTCAAGTGACAACCTTGAGTGGTGTTTATTGACTCTCTAATGAGTCAGAGGCTGCTGCAAAATGAAGGCAACCTTGGGAGCAAAAGTGCCTTTCACACATCCTTTAAGCACTCAATTTTTCCCCTTCAGATCCTGCTGTACATCATACACTTTTTTCCCATGAGATAGCTAGATTTAACAGGTAGGACTCATTAATTTAGTCTGAACTAGGAAGGACTATAAAGCTCATCAGGGAAGTTGAAGGATCCTGAGGGAACATCGCCTGGAGTCACGTTTGGTGGCAGCTGCATAAGCTTTCTCGTCTCCTTGCTCTGCCAGCACAGAGCTTAATGTATTTCTTGCTGCTACTGGTGCCTTCTTTCATGTTGCTCTTGGTTTGGTATGCTCTCTTCATTCATGTCCACCATGCTTTTGTCTTCTTTGGAAACAAATGCTCTGGATGCTCTGAACGAGAAATAGTTCCTAGTTGTGCTTCTGGGCTTCCTGCACATGCCTGCTATTTAATATCTGTGTTGTGTTCTCGGAAGCAAAGACTCCTCATACTATATATCTTGTGCATCAAGAAGAGTGTTTTTGGCTCTTTACAGTTTATACAGATATTGCTAATATTTGCAAATGTGGAATTAGAGACTAGGATTGGAGAAGAGCTGGTTGTTCTTAAAACTTTGAGTCTTCATTAAAGACACATTCAAGATATCATCGTAGTTTATTTTTCAATTAAGAATTTAACAAAATATCTTGTGGGAAGTTGTTATAACTACCACAACATTTTGTGTCTGTTACCATGTCATAGATTTTAATGGTCATGAATTAGGATTTGTCAGGGAACACTGGATTTTCTTAGTATACTCTTTGACTCAGTTGTCTGTGTGGGCAACAATTCAATATGTCTTTCACAGCAATACTCTTGTATCCCTTGTTTTTCACTGCAGTTCCTTATCCCCATTTTTGAAATAAAAAACTGTCGCATGGATTAGACTGAGGTCTAAGTAGTAGGAACAAAGAGGTCTTGTGGAGATAGCTTTTGTATTCCAGGCTTTCAGAGCTGTGGCCAGAGAAAAATTAGCAGGCTGACAAATGTGTCCCAGTTTGATTAATTTACCGCTCTTATCTGTAGTCTGATACATGAACAAAATGGCACAAGATGAACAACAAGCCCTACTGTAAATAGAAATTGTTGGTCTTCTAAAAGCTGTGGGTCAAATTGCTGACAGTAGTAACAGAATTTAAAATTTCAGATTAAAAGGCCTTTCTGGCAGGTTTAGATTTGCTTTTCAGGCCAGTCACAGAATGGTGGGGTGTAGTCCTTTCACTTTGAACCCCAGGTAAGCAAGTCATTTTGGCATGGTCTTAAATGTGCTAATATTCAGCAAAGCACGTGCATGTATACTTCAATCCTATTAAGGCTCAGATCTATGCCTAAAGATAAGGATGTTTGGATGCTTCAGTCTGGACAGCACAACAGGACCCCCAAGCCTTCCTGTGGGCTCTGTGAACTTGTTAAATGATGGTCTGTTGTGCACAAAGAAGTGCAGCCTGCAGTGATGTAAACACTCTTGTTTACATATGAACAATTCAGGTGTTCAGATTCAGCACGTTTTTTAAATGTGCTTTGTATGAACATACTGTGGTAGCAGATTGCATTTTCCACTCAAATATGGACCTCCCTCTCTTCACCATGGTGACATACACAATGCATGCATTTTCTTACACTGTAGGTAAAATGTGGCCAGCTGGATTTCTTTGTCAGATTGTTTCCAGTGAATGAGCCTTGGTGACGTTTATTGTGTGACTATTTTGTAGTTTGAAGCAAAGTGGAGCATTCATTGGGAGAATTATGCCTGAATGTTTGCAAGCCCATAACTTCTTACTTACAAAAAATATTACTAGTTTGAAGTCTCCTTTATAGAGGACTTAATACAGTCGTGTTAGCTGTGCTTGGTTATTGCTTGTTCTGACAGGGTAGGTCTGTTTGTTAGGTCTGCAGGATGGTGAGGGAAAACAAAAAGGGGGGGGGGACGACACGAAAAGAAGAAAAAAAAGAGTTCAGTGATTCACCACACAAATAAAGCACTTTCTGTTCTTCACTCATAAACCTGTGAATCTTGTTTCTTTTATATATTTCCCTTTATGCTTGTTTCAGTGGTATGCCAAACCTGTCAGTAAATGTTGCCGAAGAATGCTATGGTACTTAACAATATTGTGCTACTGGAACATTTGTAAATGTTTAACTGAGCGCTCATTTAAAGAATCCCTTTATTCAGTGCAAATTTTACTGCATTCATCCCTGTTTCTACATAAAACAGTTTCATTAGAGTAATCCATACTTTTTACATACAAGTAAAAGGTTTGCTTCATGAAAGCCTCAGAATTATGAATCTTATATGGATTCTAGCACAAATACATATGCAATAATATTGGATATTCAGATTTTTATTTGAGCTTAATGTGTTACTTTTGAAGACTGGGTTATTACTGATTTGTTTACCTATCTCTCTAAAAGATTTTGGACTGGTGTGTTTAGACAAACTGCCCTGAGAATGTTTTCCCTTTTTGGGATGCTAAAGTAAGGATAATATTGGTTTTAAATCCCTCACTTTGTCTATTGTTATAAAATATCTCAGTACTACAAGCAGTGGTGAAATATGATTAACTTTTGTTTTTGGGCAATGCTTTTACTAACAGTCCATCAGGCCAAATCATAACTCTTTTCAAATGAAATATCTATTTCTGTATTTTAGTATCATTTCTCCCATATCAAATGTAAAATGAAGACAAATGAGCCTAAACTATATGAGTCTGAAAACACTGATAACCTAAAAATACCAAATGTATGCATCTCCTTCACAATGTACATCTTTTAATTGTTTAGGAAAGATTTTCCTTCACACGCAGTAAGTAATTGTGAGCAAGAATAGCTGTTGAATAATACTATTTCTTAATAGAAGAACAGTTATATGTGAAGGAAGTAGCTCTACTGTACTGATGTAGCTACTTTTCTAACAATCCTTCAGAGAGGCTGTATGAATTAATGTTACCTGATTGATTTTTTTTCTTCATTCCAAGAGATGCTGATACTGCTGATGATTTTAATTAGGTCTCGATTCCTAAAAGAGTGTGTACATACATCCATACGTATGTGTGTTACAGACACATTACACACACATAAATATAGTCATGTTTCAGACTTTAATATTTATCTCAAAACACCAGTTTCAAAGTATGAAAGGAAACAGTAGCTCCATGTTGTCTGGCTTTAGGAAAACCTTATTTTCCAGAAACCAGTCTATAAACCAGGGTTTTGAAGTTGATTGACTGCAATGTTAAAAAAAATAAAAAGTTAAGACCAGTTGTAAGGTGGTTGTTTTTTATTTTATTTTATTTTATTTCCTCCTTTGAATGAAATATTTAGAAGCTCTTCATCTCACTGGAATATGTGGTGTCTAATAAGATGCAGGTTCACACAGTGGAAAAATTAAGAGGCTCCTTAGTCTCCAGCTGCATGCGTGATCACAAAACATACATGCATTTAATTATTCTTGAAACTTTTTACCCACCCACTTGTGAAAATAGTTTGCAAATGGGTTCAAATGCTGGAAAGAAGGCAGAAAAAAGGTGAAAACAAGGGAAAAAAAAAAGAAAAAAACACAACATGCATAAGTTTGCACAAGCACTGGCATGATTGCATAAATCTCCTTCACTTCAGATGCCCAGCTAGAAGGGGTAGAGAAAGAGTGGAAAGGAGAAATCAGCAGAGGTCTGGAAGAGGAAATGAGTGGCAAGGGTATGTGGTCACGTAGGTGCGCTGTGGAGTTCTAAGGGTGTTTCATGTGGGTGTTGCAAAGGAAAAGAATCACTGGGAGGTTTTGAAGGAAGAAATAATGAATTGCAAGAGGAACTGAGTAAAAGAGGTTCCAAGAATATGGAAATATATGTGGAAAAGATCTTGGAACTGACTGAGAGGTGAGACCATGGAATGTGGAGGTCTGTGTCATAGCAGGAAGTGGGACAACATATGGCCTTAGCCCAAAGTAGTTTTTAGTTCTTTAAAGAGTGCTGAATTAGGCAGCGCATGTGTCAAAATTTCACAGAAACCTTGCTTCTTTGGAATCAGAGGATGAATATGAGATTTGAAGTTCCAAGGGGCTGACAAAGATTCAGCTCTGAAAGAAAATAATAGAAACTGGAAGATGATAGAAATGATTTAGGCAAGCCAAGGAAATATCTTTTAAAAAGTAGAGAGAAGTGGTCTAATTAAACTATTCTTCCTGTTACTTGGTATGTTTTTGGTGACTTGACAAGAAAGGTGTTGCAGTAGCCAGTTGAAAAGATGCATGTAGGGTTTATTTGCGTCTCATTTTTTTCATCTGTTTTCAGTCAATAATTCTGTTCTGTATTAAAATTATACATTTTGCAATCAGCGAATATGTTAATGAAGAAGATTTTTTGTCGATTGTTTCACAGTGTCTATTATGAAATCCGATTAATGATCCTATAATGATGTTTCTATTGATATTTATATTGAAACTGCTGGCATGTTGTTATACCAAGTGTTGCTGTACGTTCACTGTTGAAATTGAGGCTCAGGATGTAATACCAAAATGTGCTTCCTTTGGCAGTAAATATATAGGGATGCTTTTGTCCTCGCTGCTTCCCCAGCTGCACATTGCAGTAGTCCATGTGTGTAGAGATTGCCTCCAGTGAAGTGGGCTGAACTGGGGAGGAGGAGGAGGAAAGAGAATTTCACTTTTAGTGGTCCAATTTGTAACAGTACCCTCACAGAGGCACTGGCAGAAACTATGATGTGAGGGAATCAGTTTATAAGCTACAAAGGAGGTAGCTCAAGCACCCTTTACATTTTCTGCAGGAAACGTTTTCTTATCCTTCCAAGTAATGAAGCACTTCTCAAAATATCAGATATTCCTTATTGATTTTTAGGAGTCTTCTCCCTCTTGCTGCCACCCGTGCTGCCTGCTTCCTGTGCTGTTTTCAGTAAATCTTCACTGTGTAAACAGTAAAAGAGTAATGTCTCAGTCTCTTTGCCTGTTCTTAATGTCAACAAAGTTTATTTGGGGGCATTTCTAACGTTCTTCACTAAGAGCAATGATGGTAAAAATGTCATTATTTTCCTCATGAACCGTGAAACCAAAATAAATTGTGAAAGTATGAGAGAAGATCATGCAGTATTAGAAGCCAAAGCCTACCATGCGATTTTGTTTAGAGAAATGCTGGAGGCTTTGAAATGTCAAATAGATTCCAGTTGTGTAGTTTGAGGATCAAATTGTATTAACATCCATACTTAAAGTAGAAGAATACCATTTGCTGGCTTGATTTCCTTCATTTTAAATAAAAATTAGTTCATAAATGAACATGATCTTTTTAAATAAAAGTTTCAGGTAGATTTCAGAACCTCAACAGTCATAATTTTAAAAAGAGTAATAACAATATTTTTGTACATTGTGGCTAATGTACTATTTTTTTAAACACAATAACTGTTAATAACCAGGTAGTTCAGCTGACTTTTATCCTTTAATATGCTCACACGTCCCCTGAACTTCAGTAATACTGTATGCATATGTCTGCAGGTAGGTCTACTGTAGTTTTTATACATTGTGCAGTTGCTGTACACAGCATAAAACTTGAACTTTGATTTCCGATTATAGCTTTTGTCAGGCTCCTTTGGAACTTATCCACGTGTTATCTACCAAGTCCTCACTGTCTACTTGTTTCTACGTTTCTTAAACTCTGCCTGGCTTCCAATTTCTGTGGTTTTATTTTATAATTCCCTGGAAAACACAGGCAGAAAAATGTTTTCATTGTATGATGTATTACATCAAATTGAAGCTGCTAGACTTGAGTATGCACCTCACAATTCATGTCATCTTGTGAACCATCAGGACTGGATTGAGAATCCTGGAGAAGAAAGAGGGCATTAGAAGAAGGAGGCAGAGAAGTCCACATGAGCATATTTATAGATGGTTCCAAATCTGCCTAGACTGAAATTTCACTAATTCTGCATGCAGAAAAGAATTTTAGAAACCAATTAAGACTCAGTAAAACTATGTTGTTATAATTTGGACATGCATATAGCAGAGTTCTTTGTACTGACAACTTGTCTTTAGGCTTAGATGAGTAAAGTACAATATCAACTGCAAAAACTCTTACGGATATATACAAATATATATGCTCCAAGATCTGATGGCAGTTGGGGGAGGAACGAGCGACCCAGCTTAATTTAAATCCACTACTCTTAAAACTGTTTAGATCTTAGCACATTGCATGATATGTTGTTAGGTTTTTTTAGATGTTGTAACCCTTGCAGTGATTTGCCAACTTTTTTTTGGTGTAAATGTTTGAAGCAGGTATATTAGGGAGAAATGGCATCTTTGTGATGCTAATAATGTCCACAAAAACCTCACTTGCAACACTGATGAACAAAAAATCTTTGCTGATCCTGGAGAAAATATGCCAAGTGTTTGGCTGCTTCATGAATATAGAAAATAGACCAAGTTGAATTTATAGTTTGACAGACTTGTAAAACAGAAATCAGATGACTGCCATCCTCACTAACCAAATATGTTTTAGCAGTGCCTCTAGAAAACCAGCAAGCTTCTAGGTAGCCAAGCATTTAAAGCATTCTGACAGGTTTTAAGGTGTAGGATGTATGTAGGTGACTTTAAGTGCTGGGATTACACTTTTCTTCCCACTAATTACTTCTGACTGTAGCACAATGTGGGGAGATGTTAGGTTGTGCCTCCAGTTAACCCTTTGCATCTGTTTCTGAATATTGATCCATCCCTGGTTCTAAATGCCATTCTTCCCATTGGATAAAGTTTTTACTTCTTCTAAGTCTCTCCAATAATTTTACCAGATATTAGATCAGGTCCCAGGAATTCCAGTGAATCATGCAAATGCTCTTCTGATGTGGCTCACATCTGGGCACCATACATAACACAGGTGGAAGGGGTACATTTGTAAGGATGTTCTCAAACAACTGCAGAAGGCAAGGTTGTATTTTATTATTTTTTCTGGGAGAGTAAAAGTAGTCCCTAAATAAACTGGAAGGCTGTGAGAAATAATACTTTAATAAATGGAACTGCTTAAAGAAGAACTTAAAAAACATGCAAAAGAGAGAGAGTTGAACATTTTCCGTGGATACATACTCTATGTTTTACAATTTTAATAGTAGATTTTAGGTACTCTCTGTGCTTTTAATATCACTAGAGAAGAAAAACATTAAAAAAATCCCTATGCATATTAAGTGCATTGTGAACCAATGAAGCAAGTGGATATATGCCAGTGCTGTTGAACCCTTTTTTCTTTTTTTCTCTTTTTTAGATCACCTTTTGCTGCTGTGACAGATTACTCAGTAACAAGAAATAATGTCATACAGCTCTGTCTGGAACTAACAACAATCGTACAACAGGTATGAGACAATCTACTTAGCAATTTATTTTTTCCTAGTAGTAAGTGGCCATTACCTTGTTCACACTGTTTTGCGTTACTCTTCGTCTATATCATTGTCTGACAAAAATAAGGGAACAGTAGTGCTTAATAAAGGCTTTATAAAAATTCTGCTTCCTAGTTTTATATTAGTAGTTGGTCTGTGCTGTGCATATGTTTCTGCATATCTCAGTAGAGGAATCCATCTTGGTTTCTCTAGTTGAATAACATCACTATAAATTTGTGAAATCTACTTGATAATTTGCGTATCTAATTTCATATATTTTGTTTTTGAATTAACTCTCTGGTTCAAAAGGTGTGTATGTATTGCAGCTTTGTCATATGTTCTAAACAGCAGTAAAGATGACATGTCCCCATGAGGCTAGAATACTTTGTATACGTTTTGGTGTGTCCTACCTTCAAGAAATTCAGAAGTAAACACTGAGAAGCACTTGCTTAATGGGCTTCATTTTGGAGTGCAATATAGAGAACCTTTCTTGCTGTTTTGTTTCTTCTCTCTAAAGTGGTTTAGATCTGTCCCTATCCTTGTCTGTTGGAAAGTGAAAAGTCTTTTGCTGCAAGTTCAAACTGATGTTGATAACATAGAATCATTTAGGTCAGAAAATACCTCTAAGATCATCAGGACCAACCATTAAGCTAGCACTGCCAAGCCTACCACTAAACCATGTCCCTAAGCGCAACATCTACATTTTGTTTTAATACCTTTAGGAATGGTGACTCAACTGCTTCCCTGGGCAGCCTGTTCCAATGCCTCACAACCCTTTCAGTGAAGGAATTTTTCCTAATCCAACCTAGACCTGCTCTGGCACAACTCGAGTTCTTGTCCTATCGCTTGTTGCTTGGCAGAAGAGACTGACCCCTGACCCCACTACAACCTCCTTTGAGGTAGTTGTAGAGTGCGATCACTCCAAGCCTCCTTTTCTCTAGGCTAGATAACCTCAGCTCTCTCAACGAATCCTCATAAGACTTTTTCTCTAGACCATTCACCATATAGCAGAAATAACCTAGGAAGTTAACATAGTTCTTTTCTGTTGAGCATCATCCTGTACCCTGATGCAAGCCTTTCTGAGGTTACTACTCATCTGTCTACCACTGATAACTGTGAAGGGACATAGCACCCTCATATATCATCACTTGACCATTTTTTTGGTCTTCCATTTTCAGCAGAATCAGAAATGTTTATTGGCACCAAATCCTTCGACTTCAGCTGAGGTTGTGCAGCAGCCTGTTGGCTTTATATTCCTTTCCTCTAGAAAAAGGTCAGGCTAATTTCTGTGCTGGCTGCTGCAGGGCCAGGTCACAGCCATCTGTTGTGAGATGCTGGTCCTCCTCAGTGTGCGTGCCTGCTCGCTTTGGGCTGCAGTCTGGTGCTGAGGCAGGCAGTGCTTTAGGGGAAGAGGAGGTATGTGCGGTGTAGCAGTACCCATCATGCAGAGGGAAGAGGCTTCAGAGAGGTTTGTCTCTCCTGGTGGTTCAGCAAACACAGAGGGAACATGTTGCTGCCAACACGGAGAATTTTGAGGGAGTATTCACAAATCAGAAGGTGGAACAGATTAAAGGAAAGAGAGTAGGCAAGGTAGGAGTGCTAGGGGGATTTTTTTTGTAGATTTCAGAAGTACCAGTCCATCTTGACTGAATTGAGCAATGCTACATTTTTCCTATGGCCCCTTGGCATGACTTTGTTTGATGATGCTCTCCCTTTTGTAAAAGAAATGCATTTTTCTCTGATGCTTTCATAAATGCATACAATACCAAAGATTAATTGGGTTTGCCTTCTTCCTGAGTTAGAGAAAAGCAGTATTGCTAGTTTTGTGTGTTCAAGCATTGGAAACGAAAGTTTCTCACTTAAAAAAAAAAAAAAATCTTACTCCTGTTCATTATTTTTCTTTTTCATTATTATTGTTTTTATTTTGGTGTGGAAATGGAGCATGGGCTGTTCCCTCCCCAAGGGCTACACAGCAAGGGTGCATTTTTACCACCTAGGCCCGAGGGCCAAGGGGTGTCCTGCCAGTCCCATGCTTTGGCCATCCTGCACTCCGTGCCAGACTTCTTGCCTTCACTCTGCCTCAGACGGCCCAGAGGTGTCAGCTGTAGTGGCTGTGGAAGAAGAGCACAGGCCTGTGGTTTTGCGGCAGGCTTTTGCGCAACTGTGTCTTAATCTGTTGTCCCATGGTGTGTTGTGCCCTTGTTTGGCTATGAAAAGGAGTTGGTACCTCAGGAAAAGGAAGCACACAGGACCTCCCTTCTCCTTGACCAAGCAGCTCATTTTTCATTGATGTAGCTGTGAGCTGCTGTCTAACTTTCTAAGTCGGGGGGAAGAGGCACCTGATCCATTTTCTTCTGTCCATTATTAACAAAAAAGTGGGTAAAATATCAACTACTGCAGTATTTCCCAGGAAGTAGATTGACATCAGATCACTTTCTTCTGGATTCATCCTTATTCGTGGTACTACTAATTTGCTATGGTCTTAGCTCAACTATTTTATAGATTTTTCAGTGTGAAATGAAATAGACCAAACATTACTATTTAATACTTTTTTTAAAAAAAAAAAAAAAAAAAAGCCATATCTTTGCCAAAACTGACATGATTTCCCAACCTGGAAGCAGTTCAGCATATGAATCCATACTTTGAAGTCAGAAGGAGCATTTATGTGCCTCAATGTAAGCACACTCTGGAACTGAACTGGGCTGTAGTCAGAAGAATGATAATGAAAAATTCCATTACTAGTCCCAAACACATGTGGATTGATCTCTGCTTAAAAGAAATGCATTCCAGCATAGCATTTCAAAATGTCTTCACTGGGCTTTTCTTTTATATGATCACTGAACGCACTGAAAATCCCCATTGTGCTTTATAAAGTCTGTAAATTGAATGTTTCAGTATAACCTTATCAAGTGTTTTTTGCTTAGAACCCATTTTTATTTTGTATGTGAAGTATCTCATAGTACTTCACTATCCTACAGTAATGTAGTTTATATCTTTTTTCAGTTTACGAAAGACCTGCAAATGGCAACATTGCAATTTTTTTTAACACTAGTTAACATATTATGTAAAGCCTAATGGTGTATTTAGAAAAAAACATAGTACATTTTCTTATACTTTTGACTTTTTTTTCAAGACATTCATACAATATAAAAATAGAACTCTAGTATTCACTTCAGTAGCTGAGTAATGGGAAGATTCAAAACTGATTTTTATGTTGTTTACGCACAGCCAATATTCAGAAGTTTTTAACCAAAAATGATTCTTTATTCAAGAGATGGGAAGAAAGCTAAAAATTAAGCTGACTTGCTTGTATTATTTTGCATGCTTTGAGGCTAATTGTAATGTTAATGTTTCTCCATTGGATTAAGGTGATTTGTTGTGTCCCCTCCCATCAGCACTAAATGGATAATGAAGGAAAAAAAGGCAGAAATACTGTTCTCTCTTCTAAGTATAAAGTCTAAGAAAATCTATTGAGTGTCTATGCTTTAACCTTTAAATAATTAGAGAAGTTGGATTTATAATACCTGCTTAGAGACCGACTTTGGAATAAAATGCAAAATGGCACATACTTGGGTCTAACAGTTTCATTTTCTCTGTGCAATGCACGTTGCCCAGGACCCAACTAACAGGCCAGTGCGTGATGGATATTTGCCTTTGGAAACAGATCCCTCAGAGCGCTGCAAGTTATTATCATAACCTGTTTTGCAGTCACACTAATCATATGCTTCTATGCATCTGTTTTATTTTGGTTTAGGGTTTAACCCCCTCCTGCCCCCCCACCCCTTAGGACTGTAGGATATTGTTTCATAGGCACTTCCTTCAGGTTTTCAACCTTAATACCATCCTTCTTGCTGATGGCTTATTTAATTCAGAGCTTACATTCTTGTTTTATTTTTATAACCAACTCTTTTCCTTGCAGCAGAACACTGGAAAAAAAAATAAGAAGTCCATGAGACTATCATGGTATTTTCTGCCATTCCTTTGCACTCTCCCCCTTTCTTCCCTATGCCTAGCTGTTTGATCAGAGCATTCCCATAGGAACTGAAGGGTGTGCTGTACTCAGCTTATACTGCAACAAGTAAAAAGGGCCTGTTTTTTTCTTGATAGTAAAAGGTAGGTATTAAAGGGATAAGATTATACAGGTGTGGTGTGAGCTTTTTTTTTTTGAGGTTTTAGGTTGTGCTTTATTTTTTTCATTTTGGTTCATTCACAAATGTAGATTTATGTCATCAGAGTTGTCCCAGTCACTAATACATGTAAGGAAGGACATGAGTGACCACTTGTCTTGTCTTCCATGTAAGTCAGATTGCTATTGACAGTTAGGCGGGGAGTCCATCTTCAGAGGATTCTGGAATGTGTTCCTTTCCAGTCTTTTAAGAAAGTAGCAGTAGCTACAAAGCTAACTGTAAGAAGCAGATTTATTTATTTGTTTTAAGCAATCTGTAGGCAGCTTTTATTGTCATTTTTAATGCCCTTATTCCTCAGGAACTCATTGGGATTTCACCTAGAAAAAAAAAAAAGCTTTCTTCTTTGGGATTAAAATTCTGAAAATTTTGGGAATATCTGAGAAGTCTAACTTTGTTTTGTAAGTTATCAGACATTTAAAGAAAATATTACTTCCAAACACCATATTTCCTATTATTGCTGTACAGTAGCGGTCACGAGTGTTTTCACTTTCCTTTATCAGCTTTCACAATGATTTGCTGTGTTTATTTAGTTTTAAGACTATTGGTGTTTGTCTCCCAGCTTTCATGTTTTGTGGGATTTACTTAGCAAGATGCTCCAGTGCAAGCGTAGCTGTAGGCCTATAAACACTCATTTTCAAAAGCTTCACTGCAGTTACTTCTCTGCCTAAATACTCTTTTTTTTTTTTTTTTTTTTTTTTTTTTTCTGAAAAGAGCCTGGCTCTGTCCTCTTGTACTCTCCCTTCAGGTATTTATAGACCTTCAGGTCCTTTTCTGCAGGGCTGCTTTCCTGCCGGTTGCTCCCCCCCCCCTGCATGTACTGGTGTCTGAGGTTGTTCCTCCCTAGGTGCTGGTCTCTGCACTTCTTGTTGAACTTCATGAGATTCTTGTCAGCCCACCTCTCCAGCCTGTCCAGGTCCCTCTGGTTGGCTGTGTGGCTCTCTCAGCCACTCCTCCCAGTTTTGTGCCATCCACAAATTTAATGGAGGGTACACTCTACCCAGTCATCTGGATTATTAATGAAGATATTATAGAGGGCTGGAATCACTGTTGACCCCTGGAGTGCTCTGCTTGTTTCTGATCTCCAGCAAGACTTTGTGCCACTGACCACTACACTCTGGACCTTTCAGGCAGTTCATTCTGATCATTCTGGCAGTTTTTGATCCACCTCACTGTCTGCTCATCCAGCCTACGTTTCAACAGCTTTTCTATGAGGATCTTTTGAGGGACAATGTCAAAGAGCTTACTAATGTTCAGGAAGACAATATCCACTGCTCCCCTCCCTTATCCATCAGGATGGTGATTTCATTACTTGGCAGACAGGGAGCTGGATTGTTCAGGATTGTCCCAGGATATGCTTCTGACTTCATCGGTCCCACAACAATATTTTATGGTAAACTCAGATTTCAGATGACATGGAGTGAGAATTTGAGTGATGCAGTTTGGAAAGTGGTGGCCAGGGTGACCAATAGCTAGGAAAGATCAAGACAGCCATCCACAAAAACTTGTCTGTACCTGTAGGCCCCTAGGACTTTGAGCTAAAAGCCCTAATATAGAGCACAGACAAAAGCGCCCTGTTCACTGACTCAGCCAAATGATTTGGAGCTTATTCAATGTCTAAAGGTGTCTGCGATCCTAAAATGTAAGTGTGCATGTACTCCTTGCCCCAGTGGAGTTGCTTCCTGTGCTAGGGGGTAATCCTTGTTGGGCTTCTAGCCATTGTTATTTTTCAGATGAAAGGTAATGAAAATGATCATAAATAATTTCTTGAGTAATGAAGTATTTATCTATGGCATTACATCTTTTATGATCAAATGGCTGTAACTTACACGTTTAATGCTTCAAATACTAAGCCTTGCTGAGAAAGTGCAGGCTTATTTTTGTGTCTAAAGGTTAAAAAGGGAATTTACTTTTTAGGCCCTCACCTCCCTGAATCATAGAGAAATTATTCTATTAATTTTGTTAGCACAATACTAAATATATGAATTGTGAAGAATAATTAATATAATTACTAGTAGTAATATTGTTACAAAGTATCACTCTTCTATTTTCTATTACAATTTCTGACTTAAAAAAAAAAAAAGTCCTAGTTCATAAGGGCTTTAAGGACTTGCTAAATATAGCTTTAAAACTTCAAATTTAAGGTCATACTAAGTAGCTAATTACCTCAGGTATCTTTACCTAATAAATGGTCTTCAGTAGTTTAGTGGCATGAATGTTTGACTGATTCCTCATTAAAGCTGCTTTGCAATTCTGGATTGTTGGGATTTTCAGACCAAGAGGTGTTTGGTAGAAACAAATTTATGCATCAAATTGTATATTTTTTAATTTAAAATTTTGAAGTTCTTCCTTCTACCCCATCTTTATCAAATACCTGTGCTTGCAGCATTTATTAGTCTCTTTATTAGTCTACTACTAGTAATTCTCCCTGTACCCCCCCCTTTTTTACGTGAAAGTATAACGTATAATGTAAACTAGATGTTATTGTTAGAAATAAGAAACTGTTTTTTCTTTACTAGAAGTTATCAAAGCAATTATCAAATTATCAAAAGCAGTTATCAAATCAATTTATGCTCTTTAGCAATGTTTTCCTCTTTTTCAGAGTAGAGTAGCTTATTTCTCCATAGTACACTTTTATTGAAAATTTCATATGTAGCAATGTAATGTGAAAACTGCTTAATGTGCATGGATGCCCTTTTCTGATTACGGTAGCTTTTCTGTTATTTTCCTGCACCATTTTTTTTTCCTTGAAGTGTCTTACTTTTAGAGATATTGTTGTCTTTTGATTTAATTTTCGGGGTAATTTTTGGAACGGGATTAGGCATGGAGTACCTCAAAGGATGAAACATTAATAACAGTCTAGAGGTATATGAACTGCTACCAGGAATAATTTGATGCCTCATTAATTGCTATTGAGATATATGCTGTAAAGAGTAATTTTTTACATAAACTTGAGTAGTGCATGACGTGACATTTTTAAAGTAGCTTATGAAGTCACTCCATGTTTTAAAAACCCAGCCTGAAAAGTCCTGTGAATTTGTTGCCTTTTTTTTTTTTTTTCCATTCTTGGAGAAAGTAATTTCTTTTCATCATAGTTGGACGAGGATTAAAAAAAAAAAAAAAAAAAAAAAGATTGCTGAATACATAAGAAGTTACCAGAAAGCAAAAATGGGCCGGTGTTATTTTGTTGTTGTTGGAGTTTTTGTGTGTTTTGTTTTGATTTGTTTTTTTTTTTTTGTTCAGATGTTTTTCTTCCAGATTAATGATTGACAGCCTCTCACAATGGGGAAAAATGAAATACAAAGCAGAATAGTTTTAACAGAAAAAAGAGTACGCTTTTTGATTCAACATATACTGGTAAACCAATGCAGCTGTTGGATTTTTCTAAGAAATGGAACCTGAGTGGGTCAAGGCGATGGTGAAAGAGTGTAAGGGACAGCTTAGGTTCATTCACACACTGAATGGAAAATACTTAGAGGAAGTAGCAGAAAGTCCATGGAAACTGAGACCAAGTGTAGGCAGAGGGGAAAAATGTGTTCTGGTGTTTCATACATTTCCTTTAAATAAAACGTATTCTTTTCTTAGACTGGTTTATGTGGGCACTGTGTCAGTGCTTGTTCAGGGGCATCATGATTTCCATTTGACTAGAGACAGACAGTGGATATGCCACACTTCTGTAATTCTTTATAAATGCTTAATTTAATCATTAATGATGATGGGTTAAGGTTATATTAATCATTATCAGTAGAACTGAAAAGTGAGACTCTGCATTTCTTTTACATAAGAAACTCAGATTTCCTTTCCAGAGACAGTGTAGTCAGTGTAATCAGGTGCAGTGAAGCAGGATTTCACTTCAGTGTGGTGAATTACGGAAATTGTGTGTTGCTAGGTAGCTAGTGGAAGCTTTGATCATGAGAAAGTGTAGGGTCAAGCTTTATTTCAGGAAGGTAATGGGAGATACATTTGTGTTTGTTTGCTTAAATCCATTAAAAACACATGAAGAATTTCAGATGATCCAATATGAAATGTTTTGAGTCATAGCTGAGCCTGAAATGCTCTCTTCCTAAATATCATTATTTTTTTCTCAACTTCAGTTATTTCCTCTGTTGGCAGAATAACCACCTAGCCACTATATACATCACAAAGTATTTTGCTGCAATTGTGTTTGATAAACAGGATTTCTTTTTAATGACAATACTGAAGGAAAAACAGAAGGTAAAAAAACAAGAGGTTACTTACCTCTAAATGATATTGGAAGTGACTTTGGAAACTTAAGAACTGCACAACACCTTGCACTACAAACTACATTTTGCATGTCAGTAATAAAAGATTTTGAATGCCTGTCACTATTTTTTCTGGGTTAGAAGTGTGGAAAAAGGTGTACTTTTTTTTTCCTTTGAATGGAACATTTTTGCTTCATTTCCAGCCTCTCATCTGTTGATAGTTTCAGTGGATTTTTTTTTTTACCTGCTGAGAATGTCTCTGCATAGATAAATCATCTGAAGTATTGAAATTCAGTTTAGATTGTGTAGGCACTTGGAATCTAGCAAGATATCTGAGCAAGTATTGATGTGGTTTTAGCCAATGCTGAAATACTTGCTGGGGTTTCTAACGAAATAGTGCACCAGCTCATTTTAGAAAGAGTGTATTGGAAGAAGTGTGACTTCTTAATGCAAATTAAGAACTAATATGTGACCAGATCCCAAAGGAAAGCAAAACAATGTCTTTCACACAAAAGAGGGTAGAAGTAATTGGAAATGGAAAATGACTTCAGAAAGAAGAAAAGAGCTTAGTGCCCACATTGCATCTCTATTGATCCAGAGAGCAATTTTTCCCAGTAGTTGCTTGATCTGTGGGTGATTCATGTAAGTTATGTTAAATTTTTACATGAAGCATTCTGTTACTATGGTGATAGGTGCCACTCCACGCAAATTG
This sequence comes from Cygnus olor, assembly GCF_009769625.2. Lineage (NCBI taxonomy): Eukaryota > Metazoa > Chordata > Aves > Anseriformes > Anatidae > Cygnus > Cygnus olor. The sequence continues at coordinate 126,123,755 of NC_049169.1, read as the reverse complement.
TTTAAATAATATTAAGGCAATTCTTTGTACTCAGTAAGCTGGATAATTGCTGTTAGTTTGTACTCAAGGGTTGTGAACTTAAAAAGTAAAATAAAATAAAAAATAAAATAAAAAATTGCAGTTTCATTAAATGATCATGGAAAGGCTCTAGGTTTTTAGACGCGTTTGTGTAGGTTGCATAGGAAATGTCTTTTTGTGTAGCATTTAATAGCTTGCATTATATTTTTTACAATAGGGATATTTTTCTCTTCCCTTAGTATCTTAAATGGCGTGTGTTCACCATTCTGTTTTCTCCCATCTCCGTCGTTTCTTACGTATGTTTCCGATGGGGGAGGACAGAGTGGGTTGCTGCAGATACAGATGAGCTCTGGCTTAAAAGTGGTGGAGGGGCAGGTAATAATAACAGAGTGAGGATGCTATAGACCCAGAATCAAGAAACTGCAGGAACTGAATAATTGTAGCATAAGTGGAAAAGAAAAAATATTTCTGAACGGCAGTGGGAAGAAAATGGACAGGATTTGTGTGGGAAGTGAAGAGTAGTTGGAAATGGCACCCAGGTTGTGAGCTTGTGGGACATAAGGTGGTGGAGTTGTTGACAGAGATAGGGAAAGAAGGGGAAAGTGGGGAGGGTTTGGGAAGAAACGTGATTTCAGCTTTTCAGCATACTGTGTTAGGGCTGGTGGCAAATACCCAGGAGGAGACTATAAACTGTGAATGCGAACAGAAGGGATGAGAGATCTGTGACTCATCTGCACAGAGATGATAATTAAAGCAGCATGATTTCAGGAGGCTCCTGAGCAATAAGGAAGAGGTTGCAGAAGAGGGGAGAGCAGAGGATAGAGCTCCCAGGGACTGTGGCGGTCTGGAGGAAGAACAGCCACAATGGGAGACTTCTTCGGAGCAACTCAGTGGGAAGAAACTCAAAGAAAGCACATATGCTGGGAAGTCCACTTATAAATAAAATATAGGTTTTTAACAATGGCTGTGTAACTTTAAAAGTTAATTTTGTATGGCAGCAGCCAAGGACAACCTATGCAAATGCGGGGTTCTTGCATAGCTTAAGAGCTTTCTATTACATTTAGGTAGTGCGACAAGGGAAAGGTATCTCCCCTTACCCTGCAGCCCTGTTTTTATTCCAGACATTTATAATTGCCAATGTCCCAAAGTCCACATCTTTTTCATCCAAATCCTCATCCAAATCCCTGCTAGACCTCTTAAAATCAAAGATGTGGTAAAGCATCACACTAGGAAAGCTCTAACTGTGTCATGTTCCTAATTCTTTGCCTGTTGGCAGAGGAGGATGTTATCTGCTTGCCAGCTTCTGTAGGCTTGGGGGTATTTAAGAGTTTTAGTTTCTTGTTTTTTATGTGGAGGGAGGTTTGGAGGGAAAGGTTTTGAATAGATCTGTATATCTGCCATTTTGTATTTTCTTATGACTGTAATTACTCAGACATACCTGTAAATCACATATTAAGAGTTCTCTAATATCCTTCAGTTTCTAATCATCTTGCTCACAACACAGCGACGTTTTGCCTGTACTATATTGATCAAGTTTATTGTTTCAAAGCTGTCATTGCTTAATCCTACAATCAGATGTATTAGATATATTGTCCATGCATTTTCTACATTAAGTAGCAAAAAGATAACTTGATTACATCTACCTTATCCCTGCATCAATTTCAAAATTATGTACTAATGTCTGAGCCTGAGAAAAGCGATGAAGGGTAATGATAAATAAATCTACTATGAAACTTGTGAAGCTTTTTTTGTCTTCGTGTGTTGGCAGAGCTTTAGACTTTGTCATCATTGTTAAGAACTTTTGTGAGAACCTCCAGTGAAGATTCCAGAAAACCTCACTCTTGTGTGGCTCTCTTGCCATAGCCGAACTGGGCATAATTCAAACAAAATGAGCCTTCCTCGAGCCAATGACATAAATTTTCTGGAGCTGGGGACACTTGAGCAGACTTAAAGAGGGCTTCTTGAAGACAGAACAACTTATTTTTGAAGGTGTTGGGGGGAGGGGGGGCTGAAGAGCCTGGGAGTTATGATCTGACCATTCTCCAGTTAATTATTTTTTATTGCTGCTAAGTAGCAGGACTGACGGACCATCCATTTGACATAGACTGGTATTAAAGGATTCAGTTACAGTTGTAATCAATTTGAGAAGCAAAGGGATTTAAAGGATGGCTTGGCTTACTTCCAGCCAATGGCTGCACTGCTCAAGGAAGGTTTTATACCAAAGGTTTGGCAACGCATAGGAGTCTGAACCCTCTTTTAGCAATGATGTAATTCATTATTTTTGTTACAAATAGAGAACTGGAGTTACATACTTTAGAACATTTTGCGTGACTTCAAAATACTGGTGACAGCAATTCTATCAGACATCTGTTTTTAAGCAGTACATAAAATCTAGCTGTTGCCCTCTTAAAACTAGACATAGAAGATGTGGAGAATTGCTCATGAAAGATGCATTTCCCAAGCGATTTCACCACCATTTTAAAGATTATGTTCCTAATCTTGCCTCTATTTTATCAACAAAAGACTGGTTAAAAAAGTGCAATGCACGCACATGCACGCGTGCACACACACATAAATTGCATTCATGTAGTTTCAGTTGGATTGCAGAGAAAAACACATGAAAAAACAGTGAAGAAACTCCACCAGAAGCACCTCAAAAGCTCCCTGCAGAATGAACGCTGTCATGAGAAGTCCTTGTTTTTCACAGGTTTCTCCAGTTGACTCCACCTCTGTAGCACCACACAGCTTCTTTTGATCGACGCTACTATGGTATGAATTCACAAAGGATGTGTTTGGGCTAACATGTTACCTGAGAATCAGGAGATTTGGTTTTTGTCCTTGGCAAGAATGTAACCTGCTGATGTACCAATTCTACCTAGGAACTTTCTCTGCCTTGGAGGAAAAAAATAAATCAGGATGACTAAATACATGAACAACTAAGACATTCTTCTGAACAACAATGAAATACAGTGAAACAACAACACAGTGAAAGAAGTCCTTGCTTTCTCTTGAGCACTCTCATCTACAGATTACTAGGAATGCTGAGCCATGGCTGAGTTGTTGCTGAGAGAATCAACAAACATATTTTCTGCAATTCTCCATTTTCTTATTGCTTGAATATTTGTATGTATATTATATTTTCTGAACTAGCATATCTTTATTCTCAAACTAAGTCGTGGGGTTAAGAGGAACTTGAGGCTTCCAAAAAGAATACAGTACTGTAGATGCCCAGAATGTGGCCAAACCAATAATAATAATAGTAGTAATAAGAATGATGGCGGTTTCTGGATGGTATTTTGCAATTGCCCTGAGAAGTGTTTGACAGGTAATTGCAATAGATACTTTGACAGGCTGCTGACTCAGACGTGTAATCCACATTATATATATGCAAAAATAGAAGTGTTTTCTGCTGAATATTATCCTATAGTTATAGTACTGGAGAACTGGATGATCTTTTTCTTTTTCCCCTATAGGATCTGTGAGTGTTAGGTTGATTTAGCATGCCTTGTAGACCTCAATATTTCACATTTTGAGTTGAGATTTAATCAACTTGGGTGGAAAGAAAAGAACCAAAGCATAAGAAAAGTGTTGGTGTAATTAGCTGACCCAATTCCCCACTTCTGTGACATACTAAAATAGAGGTTTAGAAATACAGCAATAATAGCAAGAGGAGAAGAAAAGAAATCAGAAAAATAAAGCAGCATAAGCATTGCTTTTGAAAACAAAAATATTTGTATTTTATATATGTTACTTCAGGGGTGAATTGTTCTAACAAAGTGGGAGAACAGGGTGACTTTGGCAGCATTGTCACCAGTCAGTGCTGTTGAATTCAGTAGATCTAATTCTAAGTGTATTCAATAATTCTTACTAAGGGGAATTATGACAGGATATTTGCAGATAAAACTTGTAATTTTTATAGAAACAACACAGAATTATGCTTATGAATGTGACTTCTGGAAGAAACACAATATAAATGGTGCATTTCAGTTGGAGTGTAACATCAGTCTTGCTAGTCTTACAATTAGATTTTAAAATTATACTTTTTTCTTTTTTTTTTCTGAAAGTAAAAGAGACCTCTCTCCTTGATTATTGAGGTTTCTTATTGCTCTTTTTAACTTCTCCTACTACATTTTTTTCTCTTCTAATTTTGGACTTTTTTCTTCACTTTTTATTAAGATTTTAGCCTAGTCCCATCTGCCTCTACAAAGGAAAGGATCAAAAGGACCTTTTGCCTGTTTTGATACATGAGGTAGAGCTGCAAGTAGTGACCAAGAAAAGCTGATGTTAGTAGTTAAGTTGTGCCACTGTATTGCCCTTTTAGTTCTCTGTCTTTGCGGACAGTATTCTCATTTTTGTCTGAAACTACTATTGGCCAATATTTGACTACATCTTTAGGAAATACAAATTAACACAGAGTTTGGAGTACAAGGAAAAGAACTGCATTTATTGCTTTATTAGCAACCTGCTCTATTAACATTTTAGGAAACAATATACATTGAGAAGACAGCCTAAAGCTGGTTGAGATCAGGTTTTGGTTGGTTGGTTAGATAGAGATAAATACCCTGGCTTCTTATTTTTTTAATTTGTTAGTGAATATTCATGTGAAGTTCAGACAATAAACAGGTAAAAGCAAAACTCCTCTTAACGATATATGCATGTTTCAGTTCAGGGGTAATCATAGTATTCTTTCACTAGGTGAATAGCGAATTTTTATCTTGTGTAGGAGGAAAGCTTGGTTGCAGGTTTTTTGTGTGTTCCTGGTTTCCTGAAGTAGAAAAAAGTTGAAGTTAGATTTGTGTATGATCTGTTTCTTACCTTAATTGTAATGTTTTGGTGCTGTGGGTAAACAGGTACTTAAGATTTTTCAGGAGTAAGATATGTTTGTAGTCTAGGTATGGAAGGAAGAGATGTTTTCCAGCTTTAGATGGTATGCTATTAAGAACAAAAATTTGTTCCTAATTGCATAAGTAGTGACTCTCTTTGTTGTTCTCAAGTGCTTTAAACTCTTTTATTTGAAATGAAATGGGTATGTAAAAGCAGTAATTGTAAGTGGTGAAAGTCCACAGTAAAAAGCATTCAGTTTATCATTGTACATAAGGGATATCTGAAGAGGGTGGGCTCAGTTATCCTCAAAGTAGTGGAGTGACTTAAAAGATCTAAGGGGAAATAAACTGTTGACTCTGAAGAAAAGTGACATGTAGGTTTTGCTCTTGGGATCATTCAAAAGCAATCTCAGCCCCTATCTCCAGGGATGGCTGCGAGAAGTTACAACAAGCTTGCTACGATGCAGGGATTGGCTTTGGTGACCTTTTGTAGGTTTCTTTGAGTCCTAGACTTCAGGGCTGCTCTAGGCTATGCTCACATGTATCTCTGCACTCCTTCACATCTCCCTCAGTTGAGGTTTGAATAGTTGCATGTCATTCCTGTATGGAAAAAGTATATTTTGGATTAATTTTTTTTAACCTAAGCATTGTTTGCTTTCTTCCAATTTCTGTCTTCTATTTACTAAACTATTTTTCTCTTGCCTGAATAGACAAAGCAGCATCAACCTTTCCTGTGTGTAAGGAGCTCATATAGCAATTCCTCTTTCCAGACGCTGAATTTGTAGGTAGTTGTGTGATGAGGACAGAATTGGAGGGTAAACTCACCTGTACTAATACACAGGCAGTGTATAGTTTTCTACTTGCTTTACTGTCTTTGGTAGATTCAGAAATGTGTTTTTAATTATACTCTGGGTTTGTCAGAAATAAACATGTTTCTTTAGCTTCCTTCATGATTGTGTAGAAGAGTTTCATTTCAACAATGTAGCTGTGTTTCTTCCTTATTCATTTCTTTCCTGGCTGTAATGAACCTCTATAGTATTTAAAAAACCAGAATCCTCCATCCCTTAGCAGTGAGAATTCTCAGTGTCCTGTGTAAGCTGAATGTTAGACTTATAGTAAGCTCTTCAATACAAATGAAATAATTATGTCTGCTTAGAAGCATATTTTTTTAAATATAAATGTTGAAATCCCTTCATTTTTGCAGAATGATTCATAAGAAACCATGCAGAACATAGATGTACCCAGATTGAAAATGTTATATGCCTTCCCACATATAAAAATGAAATGCGTGTTTTGCTACTAAGATTGCAAATACTTCATTGATGTCTGCATATAATTAAACGTGTTAGATTTTCTTTCCGGCTCTACATACTTGCAAATGTTTCCTGAATGCCAACAGCTGTTATTAGGAAAATACTCCCCGATAAACCTGCTGCTTCTGCATAGGTTGTTTTGTATAAATCTTAAGAACACAGTGGCTGTTCTTGCCCAAGTAATGCTAGAAGCATTTCATGATCTAAAATTTCATTTTTTTAAAAAACAGTTGCATATAACAAAGTTGTTTTCAAAGAGAATAAACCAATTAAAAAATGAAAGGACCTAAAATGTGAAAATTTAGTCACGTTTTTCAAGTGAGTTTTTTAGTAGGTATAAAACATCCATTCCAAACTGAACTTGTGCTAATTACCATACAACCACAGCATCTGGTGAACTTAGGAAAGAGTGGCTCTTTCACCAGTGTTGGTGGCATTTCACATGCTCTCTACCTTACTAATTCCTGTACTTCTAGTTCTCTATATCAACTGAGATTTTGGCCTGTCAGGAAGAACTTTCACAGTCCCCAGCTTCCCATCTGTTAGTCTTCTTCGCATTCCAGGTAAGGTGGTGACGATGTGCATACGGTCTCCACCAGGCTCCATGTAATAAGATGGTCCAACTCAAGTTTCCTGTGTGTTTTTTATTCCGTGTTTCTCTTCCCTCCCATTCTATGGAGTGCTCTAAACAACCAACGTTTCACTTTTCTTCTTCTTCTCAAGGTTTTCCTTCTCTTGTTTGGTGGGGTGTGCAAAAACGACAGTGCAGCTCACTAGGAATTGTTCAGCGTGGTTTTCTGACTCTCTCTTGCACAGCTTTAAATGGAGGAAAAATTAAGAAATAAGATTAGTTAACCACAAGTAAAGCTGAAACAGTGAGGGAGGGAGACATTCTTGTACAGTGGCTTCAACTCTTTTTGTTTTGCAGTCTTGCAAAATTTTCAGGGAGAGTGTCTCCAGGACAGTGTATTTAAAACAATTCTGGTTTTCAAGGTGACCACTAGAAGGAGGCCATACTTTTCCCCAGTCAGGTCCTGCTGGTTGAAGCCACTCGGCTGATGTGTTTGACTAGCTGGTATGTACCAAAAGGATGTAATGTGGCGGAAGATCATTACCTATCTCAAGGAAGGAAGCAATAACAACAAGTAGTGAATGGGCATAGGCATTTACCAGTAGTTCCTTTTGGTGCTAGATTCACACTTTGGTTACATAAATCTATCCATTCTAATTGAGACTTTGAAATCTATTGCTTTATTCCAAAAACTTTGATTATATTTAATTATTTTTAAGGATAAATCTGGGAAAGTTGATTGATTAGATCAATTTAGATCAATTTTGTCTTTTCTGCTTTACTTTTTCAGGATTGCACAGTATATGAAACAGAGAATAAAATTCTTCATGTGGTAAGTAGTTTTGGAATTTTTATTAATAAATATATTTATATCGAATACATAGGATTCTATCTCTGTGTTTTGTGCTTTTTCTGTGCAATACCCATGTAATAATGAACTAGTCTGGGTATGACTGGCTGCTGAATATATGGAAATAAGTATGAATTATGTTATGTATCATATATATCATATGAATATGATATGAAATAAGTGTGAAGTATGAATATGATTGTTAGGAAAGCCAAACTTGGCATATGAGAAGTCTGAAACTTTGCAAGGGCTTGTGTTTTAGTCTAGTTCACACCCATCTGTTATTTGTAAAACATGGTTAGAAGAATGATTTTGAAAAATGGGATTTTTTCTAGAGAGCTGTTTGCTGGGCTTTTATGAAATCGTATATATTTGTTAGTAATATAGCTTCATTTATACGGCTTTATTTCTCTTAGGATTGTGGAGCTAGTCCAGTGATAAGATTAATGCAATACTTTCCTGTTGAATTCACAGAATAAATACAACTGTTTATTCCCAGAATCTGTAGTGCTATTGATAACAAATAAAGCGGGTGAAATTCATGAGAACTTAACACCAGAACATAGGATGCGTTGGAAGGGCTGATACTTTGGGGAATGGAGAGTCAGAAGCTTGACCACAACTTGTCTGACACAGTACCTAACTTTCAGATATTAAATTGTCTTTCATGTTGTGGCTATGGTTTAGTGAGTATTTAGTTAACCCTGACCCTGCTTCTAAACTTTCAATATGAAGTTGCTCTTCATAAGAGTAAATAATGAAATTAATCATATTTTATCTCTCACTTTGCTTCACCTTTAGGTATCTTTTTTTTGATATCTTATTTGTCTTATTGTAGTTTAAGCCAGAAAAAAATACTTTAAAATATGATCTTCCCAGTTACTTTTGCTATACTTTTTTATTCAGTGCTCCCATATCAAATGCATGGCAAACTGAATTCTGTAATCTTTTGACACTTTGATTTCACAGTGATGTGCAATAAAAAGTCTCCTTGTATTTTTAAGTTACACTGACATTTTTCCCCCTTGGGACACAAGGAATTTGCATTTTTAGTTGGGCTGACATCATCATCTTTGCTAGGCTGATCTCTGTAAGCATTTAAGTAATGAAGTTTTTAATTGCATAATCTTGGCAAAAGTTGAAGTGCTGTAAGTTTGAAATCATTATATAAAGCCTGGTTTTCAATACATGCTTGTTTTCTGCTGTAAGAGCCAAGAGTTTTGACATCTGCTATATACAGTATATATCATTTGCAAATTAGCAAACAGGATTGGAAAGAGAGCTGGCAATGTTTAGAGCTGATGAAACATCAGTTAATGTAGTCTTCAATGGACAATTTTGAGGAAACCAAGGGATTCATTTAAGATATGTGAATGGAAAAATTTGAGACAGGTTTCGTTATAGTTACATGAAAACTAACTGTACACGATGAAGTTATATTACCTTACATCATTCAGATTCACACAGGCTTATTTCTTTAATCTACAATAACCACTTTGTGGTGACAGGTGGACATATAAATTATTGTTGAGAGCTTAATTAGGGTCTACGATTAGTGCTCAAGCTTGCAAGGAAACACAAACAAACTGTTGAACTGATTACAAAAGCTTAGGATTAAAGATGACTGTAGGTGTTGTACGTAACTTGGATTGTTTCTGAATGTTGCATTTCAATTGATGGATGGGATTTCATGAAGCAAAAACAAACACGGAAAGAAATCTGTGGCTGAATAATTAAAAGATGGGATTTGAAACCATATATTGAATTTGAAAGGGAATATTTTAAAAGCGCAAATTAGAAGTTTGAGGAAAGAACTGAAATTGGAAGTAGTCTCTGTTCCCTCTAACTCCTCTCCTAGGAAGACAGAAAAAAGTGTTGTGGCCTTAGCTAAATAGACAGTTAAAAATAAAAATAAAAAAAGAAGAAGAAAAAAGGAAAAAAAAAAAAAAAAAAAGGAAATCTCAAGATCTTGAGAGAGAGCATGGTATGTTTTATGCCAGTGTCAAACAAGGCCAAGTGCTGGGTCCTGCACCTGGGGCACAACAACCCCAAGCAGCGCTGCAGGCTGGGAGATGAGTGGTTGGAAAGCTGCCTGGCAGAGAAGGACCTGGGAGTATTGGTTGATAGTCGGCTGAATATGAGCCAGCAGTGTGCTCAGGTGGCCAAGAAGGCCAACAGCACCCTGGCTTGTATAAGAAACAGTGTGGCCAGCAGGACTAGGGAAGTTATTGTCCCCCTGTACTCGGCTCTGGTGAGGCTGCACCTCGAGTACTGTGTTCAGTTTTGGGCACCTTGCTACAAGAAGGACATCGAGGTGCTTGAGCGAGTCCAGAGAAGGGCAATGAAGCTGGTGAGGGGTCTGGAGAACAAGTCTTATGAGGAGCGGCTGAGGGAGCTGGGGTTGTTCAGCCTGGAGAAGAGGAGGCTCAGGGGTGACCTTATCGCTCTCTATAGGTACCTTAAAGGAGGCTGTAGTGAGGTGGGGGTTGGTCTGTTCTCTCACGTGCCTGGTGACGGGACAAGGGGGAATGGACTAAAGTTGTGCCAGGGGAGGTTTAGGTTGGATATTAGGAAGAACTTCTTTACTGAAAGGGTTGTTAGGCATTGGAATGGGCTGCCCAGGGAAGTGGTTGAGTCACCATCCCTGGAGGTCTTTAAAAGACATTTAGATTTAGAGCTTAGTGATATGGTTTAGTGGAGGACTTGTTAGTGTTAGGTCAGAGGTTGGACTAGGTGATCTTGGAGGTCTCTTCCAACCTAGACGATTCTGTGTTTCTGTGACATTAGTTACCTTTTTAGATATCAAAATGGACTGTGCATGCTAGAGGTGAATGTTAATAAGAAGGTTCTCTGATATGAAAAAAATAGTAGTAAATTTTAGTAAAGGCATAGAAAGAGTCTTAAATGAGAAATATGGAAAAACTAGCAGATACTGGGGGGAGAGGCCACACACACAAGTAGTATCTATAGAGAAAGTAAATTTTCTCAAATTAAAAGACGAAACTATTTTAAGTCTGTTCTCTGAGTACATTTCCCATTATCAATCCGTGCACTCTCGTTTGGGTAACAGAAATGTATCTGGCTAGCATTGGATCCAGCTAGCTCTGAGTGATGAAATACCAACGTATAGCTGTGTTAGCTGGGGTGACTTACAGAGGAACTTGAATTCAAAGCCATGAACTCTTCCTGTATGATTTCATGTACCACGTTCTCTTCTTGACAGAACAAAGCAAGGTTCCTCACAGAAGTGAAAGGCAGTGACTTACAACTGATTAGCAATTAATGTAATTAGCCTGTGGAAATTGTTGTTGCAAGGTATTGTTCTCACTAAGGGCTGAAGTAAAATTTTAAAAGCTCCTTTTTACCGAAATTAAAAAAAAACAAAACAAACAAAAAAACTACAACTATGGAAATCACAGAATCGTCTAGGTTGGAAGAGACCTCCAAGATCATCTAGTCCAACCTCTGTCCTAACACTAACAAGACCTCCACTAAACCATATCACTAAGGACTACATCTAAACGTCTTTTAAAGACCTCCAGGGATGGCAACTCAACCACTTCCCTGGGCAGTCCATTCCAATGCCTAACAACCCTTTCAGTAAAGAAGTTCTTCCTAATATCCAACCTAAACCTCCCCTGGCACAACTTTAGCCCATTCCCCCTCGTCCTGCCACCAGGCACGTGGGAGAATAGACTGATCCCCACCTCGCTACAGCCTCCTTTAAGGTACCTATAGAGAGCGATGAGGTCTCCCCTGAGCCTCCTCTTCTCCAGGCTGAACAACCCCAGCTCCCTCAGCCGCTCCTCATTAGACTTGTTCTCCAGACCCCACACCAGCCTCGTCGCCCTTCTCTGGACTTGCTCGAGCACCTCCATGTCCTTCTTGTAGTGAGGGGCCCAAAACTGAACACAGTACTCGAGGTGCGGCCTCACCAGAGCCGAGTACAGGGGGACAATCACCTCCCTAGACCTGCTGGCCACGCTACTTCTTATACAAGCCAGGGTGCTGTTGGCCTTCTTGGCCACCTGAGCACACTGCTGGCTCATATTCAGCCGACTATCAACCAATACTCCCAGGTCCTTCTCGGCCAGGCAGCTTTCCAACCACTCATCTCCCAGCCTGCAGCGCTGCTTGGGGTTGTTGTGCCCCAGGTGCAGGACCCGGCACTTGGCCTTGTTGAACTTCATACAGTTGACCTCAGCCCATCGGTGCAGCCTATCCAGATCAAAAATAAATATAATAAAAATAAAATAAAAATATATAAATAAAAATAAATATAAAAATAATTTAATAAATAAAATAAAAATAATATAATAAAAATAAATATAATAATAATATAAATAAATATATATAAATATAATATAAATAAATAAATATAATAAAAAAAATCAATAAAATAAAAATAATTTAAATGGCAGGTACATACTCATTCCTTCGGACACCAAGACATTTTCCACCTTAGGATCACTGGATCCAAGTAGTTGATTTTTATCCACATCACTTATTGGTGGTCCAGCAATTTTACTTCAGAGCAGGTGTTCTGAAGGTTCTGGGTTGAACATCCCCATCATGATGGGGATAACCCATCACAAAAGTGTTATTTTGGACTGGTTCAGGGGCTGGAGCTAAGCAGGCACACACCTTCTGTGGGGATGCTGCCCCATTCTCAGCAGAATGAGCCTACTTTGTGCTCATCCAACCTGCCATCTGGGCCAAATCAGGGGGCAAGAGGGTGTGTGGGCACTGCCGGGGGATGTGAGACCACTTTGCTGCTATCACAATGCATCTATGGATACCACCAACGTTAGCGAGTCACTCATTCTTCACACTTCCCTCTAAAGCATGGTGAAGGTGGCAACATCCCGCACGAAAGGCAAGATCCTCAGTTAAATGACAGCTTGGTTTGCTTTAATTAGGTAGGGTCAAAAAATAGTTAATGTGCTCAGATTCTAATGGCAGTAATTTCTTTTGAATGACCTCTTTCTTTCTGAGATCACAGTGTAGGAGTTCATGTGGAGAGACTGCTGAATCACCTTATCCATAAATAGTATGTTTTAATGTCAACAAACATACTCTGAAGTCAGCTTTTTGATGAAGACACGATATTCTGTGGAGACAGAACTGTATAGCTTCAGCGCTGTGTTCAAGAAAGAAATGTTTTCGTTTACTCTTGAAGCAAGTGCAGCTTCAAATGCTGTATAAAAGCATTTTGGATGCCTCTCACAATGTTAGTAGTAAGGTAGTAAACTAGTTTGTGTTATTCAACCAAACATAAAATGTAACTAAAGGAAAAAGGTCTTATAGAAAGCTGATAAAATTTGAAGAAGAAATTGCTAACTTAAATTTTGTTTATTTCTTCCAAATGGAACTTGCAGATTGTGTCTTTGGGGAAGAAAAAATGTCTCAACTATAATTTTCTGCCCTAGAATTGTAGGTGTTTTGAAACAATTACTTTAAAGTATATTTCTTAAAGTTATTTTCACTGTGAATTCATTCATAGAAACACTTGGTTTCTGTGCAATAAGAAGCATAAAACCACACAGGAATAATGTGTTTTGCTCATTAAAATGTTGATGTTTCTGAAATAGTCATGAAAACAGAGAAATGCTTCATATTTCTATCATATTCTCAGTATGTTTTCTACCATATTTCTCAGTGTGTTTTTTCCAGATTACTTTTCGCTCATGTAATGAATAAAGCCATGTAATAAATAAATACGTAAATAGTAAAATTGTAATAATTTATTAATATCATCAGAAAATAAATATAATCAGAAAATAATACCAGCAGAAGTAGATGACAATGTAAAATATAAAAGAATGGGTTAAATATAGTTGGCCTAAATATGAAGTGATAAACCATGTCTTGGTTTACTTTAAAACTGAAAAGTAGTATGTTCTTGCTAGTTTATATTTAGAATCTTTATATAAATTTAACCTGAGATGATAAAGTGTATGGAAAACTGCTCAACTTGAAAGGGTATCAGTTCTGCTTATGTGGGGAGTTAAGTTAATGGTTGCAAAAGTCTGAATGGAGATTTAAAATCTTTCAAAAATAATTCATTGATTCCTTCCAGCTGTTCAAGGCTGTATGTGATGGAAGTATCTAGTTCAGATTAATTCAAGTGAAGCAGTATAGTATTAAAGTGAGAGCAAAGCAAGAAGGACTAATTACAGAAAGCAGAAGCGAGGCTTCAGTCAGATTAATAAGTTTTTACTTTTTTTTTTAGTTTAACTTTCTTAAATTTATGTTGCTTTTCCTGAAAAAAAGTGTGGGTTTTTTTGTTGCTGTTTATTTTGTTTTTAGAGTTGGAAAACTGTAGAAAGTAGAACCGTAGAGTGAAATTAATATTTGGAAGCTTTTGAAAAATGTGAGCTATTTAAATTATTATTTTTTTAAGTTACCAGATTGAAAAAGAAAAGAACAAGTAATGGATCAGGATGTTGTCTTTTCACCAAGAGCCTTGCAGAGAAACCACAATGATAATAATTCAATCCTTCCCACTTTATTTGAATATTTGTTATAGAGCTATAATGGACTAAGAATGCATTGTCAAAAGTATCATTTTGATAATCTTATTAAAGAAAAAAAGTAATCACCTGCTTCTTTTCAAGAGTCTATACCTTGCAAAGAGGGTCTAGCAAACTCCACTCCAACGGAAACCATTCTGTCTGCATCCAAAATAAGATTGAGTTCACTGATTAAACTTTATGTACATAAAAACACTAGTCCAGGCCCAGCCAGTTCTAAGATTGCTGCAGTTACTGAGGTATTCCCTACAGTACAAGAAATGTTTTGGACCAAAATTAATTGATTAATAATTATTCCATGTGGCTTAAGCTAACTGGTTAGACTTTATAACTAGTTAGACTTACCTGAATGCTCATGCAGCAAGTTGCTTTGTCTCAGTCAGTTGTAACTAAGCTTTATTTATTTATTTATTTATTAATCCCAAACATTAAACTTAACATCACAAATACATTTTTTCTGACTTCTCTTCCCCTCAGCCCTGGGAATGTGTTTAAGCCAGGGTGCTTCCGTATTGCAAACACTTGGCAAAATAGATTTAAGCTTGTTCACTAGCCTGGGTAAAATTAAGGGCAGGATTGAATAGAAGTCTGTTTGTTTGACCCTAGAGCTGCCTGCAATGAACAAGTCTCTTTGAAGGCAGCCATGTCCATGACCACCTCCACTGTGCTGCAGAAGGCATATCATTTTGCCAGTACAAAGTAAATTAGCCACAGAGGATCAGGAAAGATGCAAGTAAAATGTAGATACCCTGATGTCCTCATCCCCTTAGCTGGCAGAAGGAGCGATTGTGGAAAATCAGTTAGAAATCAGTGCACTACAGTCCAAAAGCATGGGTAAAACCAGTATGATCTTTCATTCTTCATGCTTTGGGACATAAGCTGGTTGCCTACAGAGTAAAATAAAACATTTCCCCTTGATTTTCTACCACACAACTAGATGCTTTTTAGTGATATTTTTCATCCTCCTTTGAATCATTTAGCTTTGTACATAAAAACTGTGGTGTAGGTACAATTTGCAATTATGAGTTTGTCACTGAATAGAGAGGAAAATTTATTATTTAAAGTGCAGTGATTAGTTATTACTAAAGAGAACTGTAGGTAAAGTGTAAGGCTTATATTGAGAACAGGGGCTGCGTAACAAAAGGAGAAAATGTTATCATCTGCTGATTTCTCTCAGTTAATCTTTTGTAACTTGCCTTTTTTTGGCTTTGCCAAACCCTTTTCCTTTGTCCAGATGGCCTGCATGCTGAAAGCTAAGTGTGGCTTGAGAAAGGCCAGGCATTTTTAATGCCTGCTGATATTTATGGGAGCAATTAGATGCTCATTTTCCAGTGCATCTTTATGTATCTAGTAACTGATACTTGCTTATCATTTTCATATCTGCTTCTGCAAATGTATAAATGTAGCACATGGACACATGGAGATACTTAGAAAAGTTATTCCTCAGTGGACTTTCATTGCATATCAGAGAACACCTAACCCTACTATTTTCCTGGAATATTTCTCTATGAATTGCTTAAAGATGTACAGTGTTTACCACTTTACCACTGAAATGGCATTGTTCACACAAAATTATCTCCTAGAACTGTATCTTACTCATTGAGTAGATTCCCCTCTTATCTGCAGTACAAGTAACAGCAGCTGTGCATGTTATTTTGACAAGGATAATGAGCAGTGGGCATGCTAACATACTCTTTATTATACAGTTGTTTCCTCTGCTGTATTAAAATATATCTGAATTGCAGACTGGTTGAGGTTGGAAGGCACCTCCCCCCAAGTCTCTTTTTCTCCAGGATGATCTGTCCCAGCCCTCTCAGTCTCTCCTCGTAGGAGAGGTGCTCCAGTCTCTTCATCACCTTGGTGTCTCTCTGTTGTACAGCCCCTAGTATGTCCATGTCTCTTTTTTACTGAGGGACCTGGAACTGGAGGCAGTACTCCAGGTGCAGCCTCACCAATGCTGAGTAGAGTGGAAGGAGCACCTCTCTTGCCCAGCTGGCAATATTTTGCCTAGTGCAACCCAGGGTATCATTAGGCTTCTTAGCAGCAAGGACACATTCAGCTTGGTGTCCAGCAGGACCCCCAGATCCTTTTCTGCAGAGCAGCTTTCCAGCTGGGTGCCACATCCTCCATAAGGTTCTGAGACAGTTCCCCTTGGCCTTTTGCTCATCACCATCTGTTGAGAAGTACAACCACTGCGTACGAGTGTGCATCTTCTCTGCTGAAGTCAGAAAGTGGCAAAGGGACAAGTGCTAGATTAATTTGGGTAACATTCCTATTTGTACCTTGCAAAGGTGAAAGAAAAGATGTCCAGCTCAGGGCTGAAGAAAAGCTACAGCCCCCAAATTAATTTGCTATATTTACAAATCTATTAGGTACTGAAGGACCAGACAGGTGTTTTTAAATTGCATTACAGTAGGGAATCAGCAGTTACAAAAGTATGATAAAACATCCCAATCCTGTTAACAACATTTTCATAATCAGAAATGTAGTTTTACAAAGTAACAAAAGGTAACTGCCATTTGAGAGAGAACGTGAACCGTACTGTCATCACATTTTAGTGAAACTAAAATACATGTCTCTGATACAGCTTGTGCTGGATAGTTATGATGAAAAAATAGTCTTCGCAAATTGTTTGGAACAAAATGAGTAACACATGTACACTGTTGGTGTGCTTTTCTTCCACTTAAATTAATTGGGTAGCATATGTGCAAAATACTATGTCAGTCCATTACTTTCCATCAAAGGAAATATTAGTAATAAAAAACAAGGCATTTCTCTCACCTGCATAATTTGTTCCATTTGCATCTGCCAAGGTGAAAGCTCCAGTGAAGTCTGGAGAGCTTAGGGAAAATTTAGTAAAGCACTGAATATAATGTTGGATCTAGACATTTAGAAGTTGCTTGAATGAGCTCCCAGGCAATGTATATGGAACGAACCTGATGAGCTGCTGTGAAGTGTTTAGGAAAGCCACGAACCAGGACTGAGATGTTTCTGCACTGACTACGGTGCTCTACACTGCACGGTGCAGGTCTATGTAAATCTATACTGTGCATCTACAAATTTCAATATTCCAGGCTTGGGCTTGGTAAATGTGGGCAAGTTTTCAACAGGAAAGAGTACTATATCTTCAGCCTGTACTTGCTAGACTTCAGATCCTTCATTCTGATGTATGATAGTATTAGAACTTTTATTTTAAAAGCTGAAGTGAAATAACATCCCCAGTATAGGTAGAAGGCTGAACCTCTCTTGCTAATTTCCTCCTCTCTCTCACAAAAATGAAGAGGAAATAATTGTTCCAAAGTGGTTATCCAGCATGAAAAAAATCTGCAAAGGACATGTGTGCTTAAAGATACACAAGCTGTGCCACCACCTTAAACTGAGAAATTGAATTCAGCAGAAAAGGACTTGAGGTAAATGCATTCTGCATTACTCGGTGTACTGTCCTTTTATGTCTATTGGCTCTTGGCTAATAACTAAAGTAAGCCTCACAGCCTTCTATAATCCATTCTGAGATTATTTGTGGTACTTGCATTTGTGTCAGGAAATGCATAGTTTTGGCAGTGTCGGCCTCTGGTCATGTTTTCCGTGACAGCCTGTGTACCCTTTCCTTGCACTGGGGTGAGGACAGCTACTGCATGCCAGTGTGCCCCATGCTGTTCTTGTTCTTTAACCATAGAGCGTTTAATGAAAATTATTTGAATGTATAACGGTTAAGGGAGACTTGTGAGATTCTGTAGGTATTCTAACACAGACAAGCTTATATATTCAGAAGAAAACTGGAGGAGTTGCTAGATATTTGCTTATGGCAGCCGAAAGTTTTGGGTGGTTGGGCAGAACGTAGATCCATCACCCAAAAAATTGCTTTTTTCTTCCCAAAGTCTTGAAATTATGTTGGACCAAGAAAACAGAAAGAAAATGCATGCTATTCTGAAATTAGATGAGCAGCTTAATTAAAAACAAATCATCTACTCATTCCTTTGGTGCTGTGCAAATATATGTGAAATACAGTAAATCCAGGCAACACGAATATGCCAGTTCATTATGTAATAGCAGTGAGTCTTACATTCAAAATCTTCCTACTAAAGAAAAGGGCAGTTCTCACAAGTATTGAACATATTTTAATGAAGTTAGGTTGCTGGACAAAGCTCTTCCATAATTACTAAGCAAACAATGTAGTGATTAGGTCTCATTATCTGAATTGACCATTTCTTGAGAAACTCTTTGTGGGTTCAATTAGTTGTCTTACTGAATCATTCAGGTCCATTAGTGCTCTTTTAAAAGGAAAAGAGTTAATTCTGTTGGTCAGAAGCTGAGAGCACAATTCAAGAATTTTCTTGTTTGCTTTTCTGTACCTTCCATTTTCTTTTGGTGTTTCCTGTCACCTCTGATACTAATAAATGGTAATAAACCTGGTAACATTTAATGAAATTTTAGAAGCTCTCTGTCTTCAACCTGGTCAGATCTGGATATTTGTGACGTGGAAAAGATTTTATAATAGTGCAGCAGAGTTTTGCCCCTAAATATCATTCTTCTGGGAAGGTAAATATGCATGCATCCTCACATATTGAATGAGACCTTTCATTTTGGGAGGGTCATAGAACAGGAAGCCTTAATCTGAAAGTGTGTTCTCTAACTCTAGGGTTTACACTAGGGACTTTGCTGTGGCTCATGTACTGTGCCTGGAATGTGTGTCCTGTTGGACACCAGAAGATGTCTAAGATAGAAATAGAAATATCTATATAGATAGAATAGAGATAGAAATATCTAAGATAGAAAGAAAGTTACAAGATCTGAAAGAGAATAATCTTTAAGAAATGCATAGAAGAACATTGCTTTTTTTTGTTGTTGTAGTTTTGTTTTTTATCATAGTGACATGGTAATTTTTGCATCCAGTTTTCCCAGAGCTCCTTTTGGCAAATATCCATACCACCTTGTTCCAGAATTGTACCTTATAGAGCCATATTGGGATGCTGATCTCCTCAGGCTTACAATACAGACCGTCTATGCCCCCTCTGACAGAGAAGCAGAGGGAGAGCAGCTGCCCCAGCAAGCTATGTAATGCCTCCCAGACAGGCTTCTGTTCAGCGTCACATCATGGACTTGCCTAACTCTTCACCCTTCTCCATCATCTGCCAAGGCAGCCAAGGACTCTTGTTTGAACAGGGAGCCACATCTCCAGTCTCTAAATTGGCATGCCTTCTCTTAGGTGGTAGGAACACTCCTAGGCATTTTGGCAGTGCCACAGTAAGGAATAGGAGACAAAATCATATATTAATTCTTTATAAATGGAAGTTGCTCTGAAGCTGCTAGGGACTCAAAAACATAGTAGTTTTTGAAGAGATTAATAGGAAGAATAGGTGGGTGAATACAAGTGTGCAGGTATATGAAAAAATCAGTTGTAATCGTCAGAAAGTAATTTATAGTGTAGGGCTTTTCTCTGCATGTGGGGAGCGGAGTGTTCTGTAAGTCTCTAAAAGTGATTTTTCAGTAATTCTCAGTACAATTACAAGAGAGATGAAAATACAAATAACAAACCAGTATTGTATTTGAAAATAGAACATAAACAAAAATACCTACGTTTACATTTTTAATTATGGAATTTTATGTCATTTTTACCTTTTTAAAAATTTCAGCTTGAAGTACTTGTTTAGTATCCAAACAGCCATAAAAGTGAACTTGATCACAACATTATTTTTGTCACTTTTTCACTTCTCCCTAATTCAAGCAAAGCACAAAGCATTCTTAACCTCATTTTAAATGTCTCTTGACGTCCTTTTTTTCAATAATGATTCTGCATCATGAAATAAAGATAAAGCAGAATGGATTTGTGTGTGTGTGTGTGTGTATATGTGTGTCTATGCTTGAAAGTAATATCTCTAGAAGAAGGTCATGTTGGTAATATATGCTTTGTTATTTTCCTTTTGATTTTAATTTGTTTATTCATTTTCAACATCATTCAGTAAATATATACCATTTATATGCTATCACAATTTATTGTTCATAAGTAATTTAAAGAGGAGAAAATTCCAGTGTGATGGTCTGTAACAGGATCAAGTCACTTTTTTTTTTTTGTCAATGGGGGTTTTTTACTTTCTTTTCTACATAAGGTATATCTGCAGTTTGGCACTAAGAATTCTAATGGTGATTTGGCAAGGGTGTTATATCCATTTTTATATTTTATTTCCATATGTTGTTGTAGACACTTTTACTTGAAAAAGTATGCTTTGCAGTCTTGGAAAAGCTATGGGTGCAGCAGTTGGGTGTAGTTGTGTTTCAGTCATTTGAGGAGACTGGTTAGCTTTAATCTTTTAAATGTGAGGGCAATTAAGCTGGTTCTTAATTGCTTTTGCAGTTACCCACAGTTGTGAGACCAGACGAATGTTCTGATCCCTGAATTTGCTGACAAAACACACATTTGGAAACCTGAACTGAGAAATCAGTTTTAGCTGCTGAAAGAGAATTCCACAGAAAACATTGAAACTCTCAAAAAATGCTTGCATACAGAAATATGAGAGAATGCTAGAAAATAAATTATCACAGCTTCCCTGCCTCTGACAAGAGGGAGTTAGTGCGGAGAAGATACTAAGTCCCCATTTGACAGCCCCAGCCCTTTTAGAAACTTTTTTATTTCTGTCTTGCTACAAAGGCTGCCAAGGATAATAGGTTTAAGAATTATCCCATCATGAAGAGGTTATTTATTGTAATCTTCATGCCTGCAACGGTAAATCATACTTGGCACCAGCAGAGCATGTGAGATTCAGACCAAGATCAATTAGCATGTTTTATTAGCACAGTATAAACTTCAGAGTTAATGGGAGTTGCCCGTTGTTGTTAAGAGCCTGATTTTCATCTGTGCTGAACATCTGCCCTTTCAACTGAAATTAATGGGGCATGGGGGCACTTAAAGTCTGCAAAGGGTTTGGAAAGTGGGGTCTTGGGGTTCTTTGTGCTCCCTGCATGCCTGAGCACAGCTCATGGGTAGGGCACCTACTTGTGAGAGTGCATGGGATCAACACATGTGGTCTCTTCCTGTCTTTACTGAGAAGCAAAAGCTTTTGCTCCTTTTTCTCCCCTGATCTGACAGTGTGTCAGTTTGGTGTCATCACAAAAAGCAGATTTTGTGTTGCGTTGCTGACTAATGAGGTCTTTCCTTCTCCTCCCTCGTTCCCCTCTGCCTTGTAGATTCAACAATGTGAGCGAGTATGTACTTAAAAATGTGATGTTTTAAGTTGTAAGCTGATACCCAGTTAGCAATAGTATGTTTATTATGATATTTTGTTTTGTTTTTTCCTTTCTAGTGTAAAACACTCTCTGGCGTCTGTGATCACATTATTTCACTCTCTTCTGATCCACTGGTTTCCCAGTCAGCTCACCTTGAAGTGATCCAGCTTACAAACATCAAGCCAAGTGAAGGGCTGGTAAGAAGTACGCAGTTAATCAAACCCATCATCCAGGATGAGAAAGTGTTGTTGTTTGTTTGTTTGTTTGTTTTAAATAATTTGTATATATGGAAAGGAATAGGACATTTTAGCCATTTTTTTCAAGTCTGAAAATAGTTCAATTTCTCATGCTAGTTTGATTTCTTATGCAGCTGGGCCAACTGGGAAGTATTTTGTATGGCTGACCAATGTATGCAAAAAGTTTAGTGAACAGGAAGAAATGAACAAGAAGCTCTTGCAATTTATACCAGCTCCTGAGAAATGGTTCAGATTGTTCTAGCATCTTGAAGTCTGAAGGGATTTAAATTACTAAAATCAACTCAACCAAGAAGTTTGCGTGGGTTTATGCACAAAAACTGTCAAATGCTGGAATATGTTTCATAGTATCTCAGGGATATAAAGCTGTTTTATAAGTTTTTCAGAGGCTGTGCAGCACTGCTGAGAAGCAGCTTATTGAATTTTATTGCAAGAACTCTGCATACTTAATCAGGTGGTTGTAAAGTCATGTGCAGCCAGTCTGTGTTTGCTGCTCAAGAGCTGACCACTGATCTTTTGTTTGCTCAAGTATCCAATTTCCACTGCAACACAAAACAGATAACAATTACAGCTCTATTAATTTACATCAATACTAGAATCTCTTCCGACAAGCCTTGGAGAGAGCAGAAGGTGATCAGAATGCAGTTAACCATTTTTTGCCTAATGAAAAAATTTGCAACCCATGCCCAAGTTTACTTTTGCTCCATTTGCTTGAATAAAAAGGACTATTGCTGTGCTTTTCTCTGCAGCAGGTTTCTAAAGTTGTTGTTTGGATGCTGTAGTTTTGGAGAGTATTTTGGCTTGCAGGTTGGTAGTTGTTGGGTTTGGGGTTTTATTATTTTTTTTTCTTTCCCTCTTTTTTGACAAATTTGGTATGTCAAGGTATTTAATTATACACTAAGTTAATTTTTCTATTCTTCTGGTAAATCATAATTACAGTATGAGGAAAGAAACACTTTTGGAGAACTACATAGTGCCTCATGTTTTGGTCTACTACTTGTTTTCTCCTCCACCACTGGCTTTTTTTTTCCTCTATGAATACATTTCAGACTCTTCCTCCAGGATTTCATCTTTCCACAGGTTCTCTCCTCTCTCTCTTTTCTCCTGTAAATTTCTCACTCTTCTGCCAGCCCACTGCAGTAAACCTTTCTAAATCCTGGCTTCTGCTGTAACGAAGAAATTTTCCCCCTTTCTCTCAGACACCTCTTTTGGAGTTTTGTCCAATTTTAATCTTAGCTTTTCCTTTGTCTTGTGACTTTTTTTCTTTTTCTTTTCTTTTCTTTTCTTTTCTTTCTTTTTTTTTTAACTCTCCTCATTTAAGTCTTTCTGTAGGGTTGTGTTAATACCCACTGACTGAAAAATGTTAAGACCAGTATTTTTGTAAACAAGAACATGTTTTGTGGGTCTGTTCCTGCTTGCTAGATAATCAGATAGAAAACCTCTTCCTCCTGTGTGCCTCTGTTTTCTACCCTCTGTCTGTCTTGTCTGTTTAAACTGGAAGTTCTTAAGATAGTGCTTTCTCTTTTAATATGTATTTGTGAACCAAGTGAACAGGGTCTTGTTGCTGACTGAGAAGTATCATGTCATTGTAATGAAAAAATAATTGTATTTATTTTTGAAAAATGGAAAATACCCACTATGCAGTATATAAGCCTTAGGAGGACGCTATGATGCTTTGATACTGTGATGTTTTTTCCACTTTGTCCTTGCCTGTTTACCACCATTTCTCTTTCCTCTGTATCAAGCTGGCTCCTTTAGATTGTGAGCTCTCTGGAGCAGGAACCTAGGACTACGTATTTGCACCTCATAGTGCATATTGTACCTTCCAGTTTTTACAGTACCAGTTTTACTAACAGATCATCTTTGTCAGGTTGTCCTTGGTACTTTGTACAAAAGCTTTGGTTCTAGGCTACTGGGATTTTTTTCTATTTATTTTTTTTTAACTAATATTTTTCAGTTAATACATAGTGAATGTGATTCAGTAAGTGTTGGTTTAAGGAGTAAAGGTAGAGCTTGGAGCTTTGAATGGCATCATCGGGAGTGCTTGGATGAATGTGAAGCTCGATAACTTCTGGACCTTCTTCTGTGATTCGTACAACATTGGAGGCGGAAAATGGATTATTGTCAACTTTCTTCTGCGTTTTGGACCCACATGACAGTTCTGTGCTGGCTTTACCAGTCACTAAATAAAATCCTCTGTAAAGATGGAAAGACTTCAAGCAGAAAGGAAAAGGGCATGGTTGGCTGCTGACTCGGAAGATGTTTTTTCACCTAGCTTAAACAACATATTTAAAATGTCTCAGATTTAATATCTAAGAAGTGGAAGTAGATCAGGGAGAGGAAAAAAAGAAAGAAGAAAAGGAAATGTAAAACATGGTAAATATATGATAAACATACGATGGATGGAATTGAGAAAATGATTGGAGCTTTTACAACATAAAACAGATAGAAGCACTACCAAGATGTTTTAATTAACATGCATAATTCCTTCACTATATTTGACTACTTTTTTTTTTTTTTGTGGAAACGTAAGTATCACTCAGAGGTAGATGTAAATGGTCAGACTAATACCTTAATGCAGAATGAGTAGACAAATATTTTACAGGGATTGCAACGTCTTATTAAAAGTAGCTATTGCTTATCAAAAAAAAAAAAAGCTAAATAATCTGGTAAGGAATTTTATAGGGTGTAATGTGGAGAAACTCTTATGTACTGGGTAAAGATGGAATGCAACATCATGGGTGAGTCTTGGTATTTCTTTTTCTTATCCTTCTTCTTTATCTCTAGTGTAGCCCATGTGACTGGCTACATACACGTTCTCCAGTGGGTATTGCTACAGAAGGAGAGGCATCCTGCAGCAGTTGTGAAGTAAGGGTGAAAAAGGAGTTGTCAGACTAGAGAATTATTCTAAAAAGCCATAAAATTGATTAATGTGGTCAGCTTTGCAATCACCAGCATGCAAATCATAATAATTTCTGCCCCCCCCCCCCCTTTTTTTTTGAGGACTTGATAAGAGTTTCATCTATATCACTAGGTAGAACTTAATTTCATGTGTTTTTCCACTATTGATCTTATAGAAGGAGACAAAACTGGCTAGCTTAAGTAGCATCTTTTGCCAGGGGACAGACTAAAAAATATTACTGTTTGAAAACAGTGAGTGTATTTAACAAAGAAGCAGAATACTGTATGCCTCTTCTTAGACAAAAAGCAGGTTACTACGTTATAGGTGCCCTTCTTCCTTGGAAAGTTTTTCTTCAACAGTACCTTTCTACTTATTCATATTTTTTTAATATAGAACAGAATATCAGAGAACTGTGGTATGGAGGAATCTCAATTTCTCCTGTTTATATTTTCATTTAATGCTATTTCATGTATGTGATAACTATAGTTGTCATATAGTGAACCTAGTCAGTTCTGTGATAGGATTTCAAGTTCAAGCTATTCACCTAGCTTGCTAGATTCAGAAATGCAAAGGTGAATATGCTTGAACATTAGACTGATTGTGCTTGGTTCCTCTTTTCCTGCTGAAGTGAACATAAAATGAGCCTGTCACAAGAAAAAGTACTCATAAAATACAAGTTGTAGATAGAGCACAACATGGCAGTTACTTAAAGGGGCACTGCTGAATGCCTAGCCTAGCTAGAAAGTATTTTCCAGGAATCTAGTGTAGTACCATTCCTAATAATTTTCCTTTGTTACTTGGCTTGAAATACTGGAGAAGCTGAGGAAGAAATGTGAACAGGGTTTTGAGAACTGCATAGACCTTGGTCATCTTAGTCCTATCTGAGCTCTAAGGCTAAGCTGAAGAGACGCTCAAGTTTACTTTTGAGCTGTTTTGCAATTTTGGAGCACATTCATGGCTAAAGAGGCAAGTGCAACTTTGGGGGACTGCATCAAGATGTTGTCACAATGAAAGAGTAAAAATTCAAAAAGTATGGGATAAAATGGAATTAGTATCTTCTTGTATTTTCCATCCAACATCGCGTAAATTATTTTAAACGTATATCAGATCCTGTTCTTGCATTTTTTTTAAATGTCCAAGGTCTCTTTTCTAACCCTTAACTCAATGTTTCAAACCAATCAATGCACTTTATTTTGGTGTAAACTTAAACTTCTGCCCATAACTAATCAGAACAATCTGTGGTGTAATGAAGCATGAGTTACTTGGTCTTTAATCTAGACTTTTTTATTCTTGATTCCCAGGGTGGTTACTGTATGGTTATTCTAGTCATATTAAGTGCATTATCTTTCCTTTTCTTTGACCTAAGAGATCCCTATAAATCATAGGGACTTTGGCGTTATATTTTGATATTTAAGACGTGTATCTGCCAATTTGTTGTAGTGCAAAGGAACAGCACACACTAATCTCCTGTGTTCTTGATCACTAAATATAGTGTTGATATTGTGCAGCCACAAGGCGGCAGTGAGGGGAAAATTTGTAAATGTTTGTGGTATTCTTATTTTCATTTCAGGTGAAACAGCATACCCTAAAACATTCTCTTCTTTATATACTGTTTATGATATATAACTCACAACAAGCAGTGGAGGAATGCGTGTGGAGGGATAGCTCGTCTTTCTGTCGCATTTTTATTTGGAAATGGCAAAATGTTACATCTCCCCATTTAACAATTGCTTTATAAACAAAATGATGATGGCTCTTACAAAACTTAAACTTACTGTGTAGTATCAGTGTAGCATTTGTTAATTTTGTGTGCAAAATCTTGATTTTGGCTTTTAAAGATTTTTTTTCTTCAGAAATTTTCTCCTCTTTTGCATCTGAAAATTGTTTTAAATTTCTAGAAAAGGCTAGATTGGATGCAAACTGTACTCCACAATAGTATATTTGGATGATCTTACCATCCTTCAGAATAATGCTTTGCACAAAACTAAACACTGAATAACTATTAAGTAACTATTTTTCCTATGCTTTCTCCCTTACATTTAAGTTGGAAACAGTAGCCCATTGTCAGTAAAAACAAAGTTGTGACTTTCTTCAGAAAGTATTCTGTGTGGACCTGACTCATAATTCCTGCTACCACGAAGTCACTGTGGTTTCATCTCTTGCCATGTTGCAGGGTGTGTGTCAGGTCACTTAGATCTAAACAGTAAGAGGAATTTATGCCCTGTTTTTTGTTGGTTTCAGGTAGTTATTAGGTGCCAAAAAAAGATATTAATGTGTCTCAGCCTCTCGTGTGGCTCATTATTCTGTCTGTAAAATGTGTATATATTAGTGTTTCCCTACCTCACAGGGGTGTTGTGAGGATAAATGTACAAGAAATTGCCATTCTATATTTGAGGTAACTGAGCCAAGCAGGGAACTGTATTCATAGAGCCAATCAATGGAAAAATTATTTAAGGTGGATAGAGGAGCTGGAAGTGGAAGGATAATGTTAGGGGGTTCCTATCTGTGTAAGAATGAGTAAATCCTTGCTTTGTGCTCTTCAAGCTGTGGCAGCCCAACATGACAACTGGATTTGATGCCATTACTGCTGCATGCTATGCAGGACAAAATAGAAAAGGGGGCTCAAAACTAGGCTTCTAGGAAACTCATGAACTCTCCCCACTACCAAAATGTCAGAGTCGTGGTCCCAAATTAGATTAGTGCAACTAGGTAAATCTTCTTTGCCTCTTTACTGTACTTCACTGGTTCCTCAGCTAGAAACAGACTTTTTTGTAACACTCTGATTAAAATGAGAAAAAGCAGGTAACGTTACTCAAGATAATTAAGAGAATGTTTACTCAAGTTTCATTATTTACCTGCTTTCTATGAACTGAATGGAGGAAAGGAGATTCCTCAGAAGTTGCTTGAATGTGCAGAATGTATCAATTATCTCTCGTTTTTTCCTTCTTTCTCTACCTTAGTGGTTGCTATTAAAATGTTTGTATTTTGACTTGATGAAAAAACAGATTTGAGGTACCGAAGTTTTGTCCCGCCTTTTCCACGTTTTTTGAAAGAAGTTGCAGATCTAACAAAGTTGATGTTTAAGTTGTCATAATTGAGTTTTATAACTGAGCTGTTCACTGAGATGAGTGAGGCAGTCAGAAAGTCTTTGGGCCATTTCGCAGGCATGCTTCAGAGCATTGGTTATCAGTTTGGATGGCATGTCTCTACCAGAGATTCTAGGTCTTTTAAAGCCTTCTGTTTCTTCCAAAACAAAATGGAAGTACTGATCATCCTAAGGCAATTCATAATTTTTTTTCCTGTTTGTTTTAATCAGATGCTACTGTTATATTTGTAGTTGAGGTAGTATACAAGAAAACTGGGAAGCATTTGTGGAGATGGCTATGGTAAAAGTTTTAGGTTACTATTGCTAATTACGGCCAGAATCGTTTGGTCTGTTCTTCTCTAGGTATGTCAAAGAGCACTGTTCTATCCAGATACAAGTTCCTCATGACATATATTAAAAGTCTGCAAAATTTGGGGAAAAAACAAAGAAAACATGCTTTTCTTTTAGAGATATGCAAGTTATGTTTGGATGGTGATCGTTTGTGAAACACTTTAAAAATTCTTTCCCATGATGTCTTTTTCTTAGGGTATGTACATTAAATCAACATATGATGGTCTCCATGTAATTACTGGAACAACAGAAAATGTAAGTATTGTTAATACTGTATGTTCAGGCCTGGAAGCCTTTTTGACCTTACCTGTGGTTTATGCTTTCCCTTTGCTACAGACTACGTTTTGCTTGCAAAAGTGTGCTAGTTGGCTGTTGAGGACCAATAGCATGTTGGACGGCAGAAATGCTTGTGCTTGTTTATTTCAGAATTGAAACAGTTGTTCCCGGTTGAGAACTAGGAGAATCAGTTTTGATTTGTTCTTGCTAGACACCTAAAATGATTCAATTGATCAAGATAGGAGGTAGCTATCTTGGAGTTACCTTGCTCTACAAATAAAAGATAAATCTTGGTTACGTGTAGACTGACACAGTGGAGTTTGCAGCAGTATTAGGAAAACAGCTTTTATATTTGCCATCTATTGAGCTTTATTTTGTAATAAATAAGTGCATGAAAATGAGGACATCCCTTCACGTTGACAAGTAAGCATATGTTTCTGCATGAACTGAGCAATGCCTTAAGAAAGGAACAATTATTACTGTTGTACTAATTCTCATTGAAAGTATTAAACAGCAAGCAAACCATGATAGACCACTTTTCAACGACCTTTGAAATACAACCTCTTTCCTTGTACACCATATTCAGAGAACTGTCTGTATGTTAGGAAATGAGCAAGATGATCAGTTTGGGAGAGGAAGTCTTCTATCCATAATTTTCAATGAACACAGAACAACCCACTGAACAATACTGAACCATTTCATAATGGCTTAGGCAATTCCTTTTGAAGATTTTGATGTCACTTTCCTAAGATGAAGCTGTCAGAAATGTTTGTTTTATCCTGCTACTGTGTCATACTGTACAAAGTACAAACTACCTACATGGTATTTACAGCTGCTGCATCTAATCTGCAGTGAGGTTCTGTTAACCTCTCAATAAAATGGGAATACTGTTTTTGTCCCTTCATAGGAATTGCAGTCTGATAATCTTTCTTCTTTCTTTTTGCTGCGGGCAGGATATCTGTGTGTTATACACAATAGATGATATCTGTTGCAGAACTTCTCTTCTGTCTCAGAATGCTGCCTTTCTCAGAATAAGGAAAGCGTAAGGAATTTCACCCTTGAAATCAAAATCTTAGGGAGCCTACAGCTCAAAATACCTTGAGTAAAATTAGCAAAACTAAACAAAGACAACAGAACCATTGTTGAGCCAACTGTAGAAAACATATGAAAGAAGATGTTTTTTACAGTTGAATTTCTCTCAGATTGTAAAAGGAACCATTTCTCTCCATGAATTACTAATATTGGGTTTAATTTCCCAGGGGCGAAGATAAAAATAAAATCTTAATGCATTCCCTCAAAATGCTTATCTTTTGTGATTCATGAATATAATTTAAACCCATGTCAGGAAGCTTTAGTCATGATGACTTTTCTGCTTTTGTTACTGATGCTTTCAGTCACTGTAACAGCCTTAAGGTTCTCACAGCAGACTGAGGAACTGCAGTCTGCTGTCTAGGGAAAATCCTGTTGTGTGCTAAAATATTTGTGAAAATGAGTAGCGCCTTAGAGAAAGTAAAGTGTCTTCTGGATTTAAACACACAGTAGCTAGCCATTTCCTTTGATAGATGGGAAGAGAAACATCTAAGCAGCATGGTCAGAGTAAGGTCATGATGGTGCAGATGCGATCTGACCCATTGATGTTGTCATGTTTACCATTTATGGGACAGCTAAACTTCTAGGAAACAGCAAGAATCCAGATTATCTTCCCTTTAAACAAAAGTTTATAGCCTTTTTCTTTCCAATTCTGCTCCAGAAGAGAAGAAATTGGCACAACTTTTTATCTGACACCTTCCTGAGAGGTCACAGAGAAGCACTTGTCTTTTTAATAAACACAATAGCATAGCAATGCTAGACGCCTAATCTAACATAGTATTTTAATCCACAGTTCTGCTTTATCTGTTGGCAATTTGAAGTGCTTTGGCTAGCTCCAAAACCCATTAGTCTTCATCTTGTAGTTTGGTATTAGGAGCCATCTTTCCCAACGCATCAGCTCTGCAGTTCAGATTAGCTGAGCATTGAACCCTGAAATGTGAGAGAGCAGGTTTCATCACAGGTCACTTCCCTGGAAGATCTTCTCTCTGGTGGTTCTGTAGCGTTAGAGGAACTTGAGCTTTCTGGTTCATGTCTTCCCTCTCTTGCTTGAAAGCAATAATTATAAAGGATGCATTGTTCCAGCAGGAGATTACAGCTTTCTTATTGAGTAGCCCTTCTAGACGATGTTGGAGAGAGGCTTTTCATTCACAAAACAAATGTATTCTTCAGATAGGGTCATTTTGTAATTTGGTTTTCCAAATGAAAAAGGTATTTTCTGAGTAATGTCTTGGGCTGCATCTACAGCAGGACTGTAACTTTGAAGGAATTGTTCCCAGTGTTCCCACTTACTGTGCACTGGTTGAGTTTGCAGGTATCCTTAGAGCTCAGGGAGGAGAGACCTCAGAAGAAATAATACCCAAATCTGTACATGCAGATTTATATGCAGGCATTTATATGCTCCATCCCTTAATGAGGGCAGAGTGGTATAAAATGATCTTTCAGACAGTTTGGGAATACTGAGAAAATAGGATAGAGACAACGTTTAACCTAAAGGACAAAACTAAATCTATTCTGAAGAATAAATTCTGAACACATTCTGTTTACCTTGTACAATATGAATGTGTAAACCTCAGCAACAGGTACTTCCATCTGTTGTTAAAGTCTCTTTTAATTACCCCTCAAATTACCAGCTAATGAAGATACAGACATGACATGACTTTGTTCATAGAATCATAGAATGGCCTCAGTTGGAAGGACCTCAAGGATCATCTAGTTCCAACCCCCCTGCTATATGCAGGGACACCACCCACAGGATCAGGTTGCTCAGGGCCTCATCTAACCTGGTCTTGAACACCTCCAGGGATGGGGCATCCACAGCCTCTCTGGGCAACCTGTGCCAGTGCCTCACTGCCCTCTGAGTGAAAAACTTCCTTCTAACCTCTAATCTAATTCTCCCCTTTTTTAGTTTAAAACCTTTTCCCCTTGTCCTATCATTATCAACCTGAGTAAAGAGTCCTTCTCCATCCTTTATATAAGACCCCTTTAAGTATTGAAAGGCTGCAATGAGGTCACCCTGGAGCCTTCTCTTCTATAGGCTGAACATTCCCAACTCTCTCAGCCTTTCTTCATAGGAGAGGTGCTCCAGCCTTCTGATCATTTTCATGGCCCTCCTTTGGACCCACTCTAACAGCTCCACATCCTTCTCGTGCGGGGGGCCCCAGCCCTGGACACGGCACTCCAAGTGGGGCCTCACCAGGGTTGAATAGAGGGGGACAGTCGCCCTTCTCGACCTGCTTGTCACTCCTCTGGTGATGCAGCCCAGGATGCAGTTGACCTCCTGGGATGCAAGTGCATAGTGCTTGCTAATGTAGAGCTTTTCATCCATCAAAACCATTTGTTCCACCTAGCAGAGCTTCACAAATGGATGTTTTGCTTAAAGATCATATGCATCTAAAAAACAAAATAAAAATATATGAATTCTCTTCTCTTTTCCTTAAATAGCAATGATAAAATATATTTCTTAACAGAGAGGTCTGTATTCTTTACTTGTGTGGAAAAAAAAAAGGAGTAAGAGTTGCAACCTCTTCACAAGACCACAGCCTTGAGACTGATTTTTACATCATCTTGCAGAGTATTCCAAGCATAATTTGAATTATTATTTTTTTTTACAGTAAACTTTTCCAATTTGAAGATTCCCAGACCCTATTTTACTTGGCAAAGTGCTACACAAAAATACCTGTTTTGTCAAGAAAAATTTAAGCTGCAAACACTGACGTCTGTACAGGATAAAGTTTATATTGTAATAAAGACCCATTATGTTAAATGGTGGCAACATGGGATTCACTTGCATAGACATTTTGAAAGTCTTGGTTGTAACAACATCTCAGCTAAAATAGCAATGCTACATAGCAAGACCATGAAGATTTTTAGAGAGATGAATGAGGAGGTGTGAGTAGTGAAATGTCAGAAGGTAGATCACTGGAACATAATTACTAGTATTAAATTTTTCCCAAAGTCGTTCAGCCAACACCTCTAATGCTGAAATAATGCCAAATAGTCAAGGCAGCTTTTCTTATCTAACTAAAATTACACTTTTACCAGCCCAGCTTGATTTAAGATGTTCTGAGCAATACCTCCTAGAACTGAGTCTTGAGTGATGCTTCTTTTAGACTCACATTTCTCTTGGATATCTTCCATTTAAACACTGTTCTTAGTTTAAGCCATGACATATGTGGAATTGCACTGGAAAGTCATAGCACAGCTATGGGGCACATATTTTTGAATGGGGTTATAGTACATAGGTTATCACAAAGAATCCACACTGCAGTCCTGGAGGATGTTCTCAAGACTGCATGTTATCTCAGCTGAAAATTAATTTAACTTAATTCCGCCATTTCTGTAGAATTCATGGCAGCCTTTTGGAAAGCTGATCCTGAGCAACTTGTTGATTTTTTTTCTTCTTTTTTTTTTCTTCAAACTGTCAGTCTCAGCTTCTAAGTTTAAGTTGATTAAGTGACTTCATGGAGTGGCAGCCACAGTATTGAGAGAGAAATCATAAATTGTCACTCTATGAAAAGCTTAAGGAACTTTTTCTCCTTTAAACACAGGTGTGTGCCCCGCCCCCCCCCCCCCCCCCCGTAAAACAGTTGGTCGACTGTAAATATAGGTGACAGAAGAGGAGAAATTTTTTGGTGGGGCGGGGGTGTTTTTTGAGGCAAAAACAAAGAACAAAACTGCTTTGCTTTTTGAAAGTGTGACCTTAGTAGGATTGTGATGCTGATTACAATACTTTTGCCCTAATAATGACCTAGAAACTAAGTTACCATGTAACTTGTATGATCTTCCTAGCCTAGTCCTCTCTTCTTATGTAGTCTTTGAAGAACATTGATTTACTGAAGTTCTCTGGAACCAATTGAAATATTAGAAAATAACTAAAAAGGCAATGTTATGAATTTTGTTTATGAAGCAATTTCAAATGAGTCTTGATATGTTCAACATTCAGCCAAAGATGGGCTTAAGAGATGTCAGGTGGCTTAAAGCAGTCCTTTGCTGGAATTAAATTAAAAAGAAATCCTTAAGATTTGGTTACCCTTTCTAAATATATACATATATATATATATATATATATATATATATATATATACACACAAATATATATATATATATTCATACCGTTCTTAACAGTTTATTGTATTGCGTACCGTAGCACAGATTATTTTTCTCCAACAACAATGAATTAATTTACTAAATATTTCTTTCATTCTTCATTTCACAGTGGAATGTAATTATCAGTCTAACCTGATTTACATACCTTAGCAATCATACTGCTGAAAGAGAGATGATGACCAGTAAGAACTGTATTCTTTATCATCTCTTTTATTTTAAATTCAGTCACCTGCAGATCGGTGCAAGAAAATCCATGCTGGGGATGAAGTGATTCAAGTTAACCACCAAACTGTGGTATGTATAACTATGTTCTGTGTCAATTGGAGATAGAGGTATCATGGCACATCAGCGTACGTAGAGAAGAAATGTGTAGAAAAATGTGTTGTTTATAAATCATTATTTTTTTTCTAACATCTACATTTTCCTATTCTCTTCTGATAACCCATAATTCTCAAGCTTTTAAATGAGCCCTGAGCATCTGAGTATCATTGGAGATATGAAGTCAGGTGAATAACAGCAGCCTGGGAGATATGTTCGGGTGTTTTCTGCTTACCTGTGCTCTACTAATAAACAGTTGGTTTCAGTGTGATAGATGGATTGGGTTGAAGGCATGCAGGGAAGATGAAACTGTTGCACCCTTGTGGGTTTAAGATCAAGATTACTTCCTAGAAACTGGAAGTCTTGTTACTTTCTAAATCTAATGGAATATGTAGAAAGTTTTTCAAGAACAAAAGCAGTTAAAATTCTTATAATGTGCTGAGAGTGTTTAGCCTAACATGAATACAGGTTTTTAAACTTGAAAAGTTAAGATGAGACAAATCTTTTAGATACGATAGGCAAGCACATCTAATACCATGCAAATTGCGCTCTCTGTGAGCAGATACCCAGTAGTTCATGATGACTTATTTAGGATTGGTGAACTGTTAAAGTAAAGCTACTTTTTCTAAGAAAAGGTAAACAGAAAAGAGTAGACTGTCTGTATACAAAGCAACTATTCTTTTTCCAAAGCATAAGCTTTCTTAAGACTGTTGGAAGTCAATATGTGGTATTAATTACATATGTCCTTACAAGCCATTTAAATGACAGAAAATAATCCTA
Source organism: Cygnus olor (assembly GCF_009769625.2). NCBI lineage: Eukaryota > Metazoa > Chordata > Aves > Anseriformes > Anatidae > Cygnus > Cygnus olor. The sequence goes on along the minus strand of NC_049169.1, from coordinate 126,089,264 downwards.
GATTTCCATTATTAATGCAGCAATCATTTGATAAAAGTGTTTCATCATTCCCCATAGGGTTCCACTTATAGCTTTAGGCCACTGTACATCATGTCAACTCCTCTGCACAAATTAGTATAATATTTCATCTTACCCTCCAGCTAAGTTTGATATCAAATATACTGTACGTGTGTGGAATTTAACTGACGAGAAGCTATCTTTTGAGCTAGGCAATGTAAATTGATAAATTGAACCCAATCATTATGATTTTTTTCCCCATATGGATTCTTCATAAGTACTGTATCCCATAATTACCTACTTTTATGGTTGAAGACTGATTTTTTTTTTTTCTGCATTAAGAAAGCTTTTGATGTCAATTTAGGATGGCAAAAAGTTATAAAACACTGTTACCTAGGCTATCGAAATGTGTATGCATCTGAAGAAGCCATCAACATGTGTTCTGTCCTTCTGATAGCTAGTTTTTCCAGCCAGTTTTGATGATGCTATATAATGAAGTTTACTTGTCAATTTGAAGATTTTTAGTCAACCAGGTATTAATTCTAGTTTTCTTGACACATCTGTACTGCATTTATTTTATGGAAAGATCAGATTCTTACTCTTAACACTACTAATAAAAATGTTCTGACACGCCTTAATATGAGCTTTCTTATGTAGTTAGATAGAATTTTGAATGTAGGATTTGGGTGTATTGGCTCTTGTATCAGTGAAACTATGAATTTTGAGAGGAAAAAAATACAGGAAAAAAAAAGTTGGTTGTGGTGCTAGGAGAAAGGAACACAGGAAGTTTAGACAACCTTAATTTTATTTTTCAGCAGTAGCATTTGGTGTAAAGGATATGTACAGAAATAAATTATACATTTGCATATTTTCTTGCTTTGTTGTATCAAAAATCTAATTTAAATAATTTGCATACTTGATACTATATCATCTTTGTATTTTAGTGTTCCATTTCCATAGTGAAGTCAGCTAATGTTTTCTTAGAAACTTAATAGCACCTTCCATATTACCTTTACAAAAGTACTCTGCATTCTCTTTCCAATTTATAGAGCCTAAATATTCAACCTTTTCTACAAGTATTGCAACACTTTTTAATTTTTTTCATCTATTTTTTTCTTTTGGCAAGAGTCTTAGTCAGTTCTTTTGTACTCTGGCCCCTATCATAAGGAATTTACTGTCCAATTCTAGGAATCTATTTTTCTGGGAAGAAGTTTAAGTATTCTTACTTAAAGTGATTCTTGCTTTGGAGATAAAGAATTCTGAAGCTGTTTCTTTATACCTCTTCTGTTTATTAAATTATTTTTTCACATTTCATACACTGCTCAGCAGTTGAAATCCTAGGATCTGTTTTTCAGTTTGCTTCTTATAACTTATCATTCACTATCACTTATAGAGTTTATAGAAATAACTATGGCTAAATCTTATAAAGATTTAACTCTAAAACTGTAAAGAAGTATTGTTCACATGTAACTGTTATTTGGGTCATCTCTTGTAAGTGGAGAATCAAACTAAAAAAAAAAAACCTTAAAAACGTCTTTTTCCATATTCAGTTATTTCAGTGTACTCTGTCAAAATTAAGTTAATATCTGGATTTTGATGCTATATATTTCAAAGAATGAATATAGGAAAGAGAAACTCCCATGTAATTATTTTAAAAATCCAACTTGTCTACTAACACTTTTCGCCAGAATCACATTTTGATCATGAAAAGTTTGAAATTAGGAGAATAGTTAAGTGACTTAAATTGATTCTTAGTATAGAAGTCCTAATACTGGATGTCAAATAATTTTTAATTCTTGATTGACAACCTCTCTTTGCTTACGGTGGTGCTGTATAGTCATGTTATTTCATCTGGCAGTGAAATCAAACGATTTCAAATGGTTGCCTTGATCTTATGCTATTTTAGTAGAAAACATGTAACAGGATGTATTCCACTTGTTGCTGGCAGGAAGTCTGGAATGTAAAAATCTTGTGATTTTTTTTTTTAAATAAATATAATGCAATAAAACTAAAGTAAGTTAAAAGATAATGTTCGGAAAAATGTTCCTTTTAAGTTGTGGTTTATTGATGTTAGATAGCTATGTGAATCTTCTGTCAGTTTTGTCTTAAAGATGAGGCATGGGGTTTTTGGTTGGTTGGTTGTTTTTTTTAAGTAGCTGTGTAACTAGAGGCATGAATCCCCCTTTAGAATTGAAAGGTTTTAGGCCCTCTATTCCCGTAAACTTCCAGGCAAATTCCATCCTTAATCTCCTCTAAAAGTCTGCCTGCCCGAAACAGTTCCAATGTAAACAAAAAAAAAAAAAAAAAGGGTGATACAGAATTTGCACTGTATTTCAGTGCTCATGTTTCTTCCCATACATAATTCAGGAGTGTTTTTTGCCTCAAGATAGTATTCCTTTTAGCCAACTGAAGGTGCAGGAAAAATATTATTGTGCACATGAGTTATTACTGTTTGCAGTATTCTTTCTGGTTGCATCAGTGCTGAAACTGTGGAGAAAATACTCAGAGCAGAAGTGAGGTATACACTGAGGAAGCAGGATTCTTGAAAAGCAGGTTGTTGTTGTGTAATCTCCTGTGAATAGTTTGTTTTGGAGGAATTTTTGGCACACTGCATACATTTCTAATACAAGTATGATATGACATGGATTTCATACATATATGATATGACATGATAGACATGGATTTCCACAATTTGTGTCTGTTATATATGCTCTAATGAGTTTTAGCTAAGTGTAGATAATGAAAAAAATGGTTTAGTTTGGTGAATATTTTAGGTGAATATAAGCAGTTATTGATCTATTTCATTTAGAAGCTGGTATGTTTTACATGTATTGTGTTTTTGGACTCCTGTACTGTATGCCATATTCCTTAACGTGGAAACACCTTTGGTCTCTTGTGAGCTAAGCCAGGTCCACAGAAGTTAGTTGCTTTTTTTTTATTATTATTATTTTTATTTACAGTACAAAAACTATGAGGAGGTGTTGCTAAAATTAATCTGAGACACAATGTATATATTTACCTTTCATTTCTGTAAAGTCACAAATTTAGGAAGGGCATGATGCCTTTCTGGATCTTATTCTAACTTAATTCTTGCTTAGAAAAAGAAAGGAAGAGGTTTTTAAGATTCATTGTGCAATGAGTGAGAAAAATTCAAATTCCATTGGATCTCTCAGGCTTTGTGGGGAGCTGGCAAATTCCAGCTGATGGGAATGCTGAACTTGAGGTGCATATGAATCTCTGGAGTACAGGCATCTGAAATTGAGTTTGCTGTAGATATCTTTTCATTTTGGGAGAAACAAACCAAAAAATATATATTGGAATTTTACAAAAATATTGGAGATATTTCTTTTTGTTCTGGTTTTCTGCATTGTTTTGTTAAGAGCTGGGATGGATTTTTCTGAATATGGATATTCAAGTAAGGTCTGAATAAGGTAAGGCCTTATTTGATTGGTTTTGAAGAAAACTATGTCTAAAAGTTAAAAAAGTAAAAAATTATAAAAGTTCAAAAGAAATATGCCTTATCTTCAGCTCCCTTCTGTTGCTCTTAAAAGCTATGTGCTTTTAAGGAATATGAGCTAGAATAATATCTCCTGTATCATGATTTTAATCCTTTCCAAATCCATGGGCTTCCTCTGTTTATAGTGATTTAATAAATGTTAACAGGAATACTCGATTTTAAGGGTAGGTGGGATTTACAGCTAAAAGCCTTTTAAGTACACTTAGATATGTCAGTGACAGTCTTCATGGAAGTAATCTAGTTCTCTGCAGGGCCCTGTCCTAGGCTCTCTGTAGTTTGTCAGGATATGAGGACCATACTGTGACTTTGGCAAATGTAATATATCCTCCAAATTCTCTCTCAAAGTTTCAGACCAATTCTTTATTCTTACTTCACAGTCTCCATAACTATTGGATAATACTGATAAAGGAACTAAATTGTCATGTTCCTCTCAAATGGAAAAATCTTTTTTGCAAATTTGCAGTTCACTTTAATATGGAATTTACACTGAGATTGTGATGTTATGATGTCTTTTTTTTTACATAGTTTTTTTTTTTTTTACATAGATATGCAAATATACACAGAAATGTTTTAGTTTGTCCCATATCTCAGAGAAGTATGATATTGCAGGAATGGAATGTATGAGGGAAGATGATCTTTTGTTTTCTCATGGTGAGTGCAAATGTTTTTACATGAGTGTAAATGAGAAAGAGATACAACTTGACAAATTTGACAAATGCAGATGAATTATGTTGGCTTTCCAAGAAATACTCTCCAGGGAGAAAAGAAAGGATGCTCAGGTATTCTGAAGAGAAGGTAGGAGTGAAAATCTTTTAAGGAGTTAGGAAAGTGCGTGTGTGTATGTAGATAGATTTCATTTTAGTTTTCAGCAAACAATTTTTCAAATGAAGTAGATATTTGGGAAAATAAAATTGGTGCAGGTGATCGGCAGCAGCTCCATGAATAAAGCATCTCTGCTTTGAGAACTTCCCCATGCTTGTTCTGAAACTGGTGAATTGGAGCAGTGAGGGCTTTCCTGTCAGTTCAGCAGCACAAATGCTGGATGTCCCTGTCCAGCAAATCCATCTTCAATTCATCCGTGGGGCTTGTTCGAAGCTAATGTCTGAGATACTTTGAGTGCAGGCTAATTTTTATGTACGTAGTGTGCTGTGTCACTGTGGGCATCCACTTGCACTTCTGACTCTGGTATGACAAATCAGCTAACAAATAAGTCACAGTCACATCTGTTAGACAGAGCACTGTAAGCTTGGCCAGCCCACGCTGCTTCATGTTTCTGCCAAACTTTAAATAATTTCCCTTTGTTCTTTCCACATGAAATTTTTATGCTTAACTGCACACCTGTGCCACCAGCCAGTGCAATTAGTTCAGTTGCAGCAGAAAGCCACACTCTGCTGCCTTTCAGCAGCTAACTGTCTCCTAGATGATAACAAAGCTGAACTATGTGAGCACTTCTGTCTTACTTAAGTCAAACTGCCTAGTTTAGCTGAAAGCCTTAAAACTGTGCCCTGAAATGGAAAGGGAACACCGGCAGAGTTAGTCTTAAGCATTTTGGAAATTGCTCCTTACTGCTTTAGGCTTTGTGAGTGACAAGTTTGATCCTGCGACCTGGGCACCAACATCCCACTTTGTGTGCTCTTAGATCTGTGCTCCAGAGTACCTGGTCGGTACCCTCTGCCATGTAGTCACAACACATGAAGAATGTATGCTGGGCATGTTAGGCATCATCTATGGGACCAGGATGCTTTTGATTTAGCTGTGTAGAATTCCAGCTGCAAGAAGCTGAAATTACTTGGGTTACTAGAGGAGGTTTTTGAGGAAGTAATAGAAGAAATTGGTGCAATGAGAGATGTCTGTCCTCACACAGGACTGGGACATGGTTCAGTGCCAATGCATGGTGTTTATAGAAGTTTTCTCTGCTAGATGAATTGCAGTCATGGACAACTGTAGCCATTTGGTGCATCCCAGAGCTCACTTGAAAACATAGCTTTCTTTCTGTCCTGGCTGTACCCCAGAATGGAATGTATTATCAGTGAGACCTGGTAATTTACTCAGGTGATTAGATGAACATGTACGAATAGCCATTCAGCAGACTATTGATTTTTTTCCATTATTTTTCTGTGGGGGGAAAAAAAATGTTCTTTTGTAGTTGATAGCACAGCTTGATCTGTATGGCACTGACTACAATTCGGGAATATGCACTTGGGCTGACTTTGAAGGCACCAATGTCTGTTTTAGAAACAGTGTAACTGTAGTAAGAATTCTGCTGCAATAGCAGTTGACTTTTTCTGTGGATGCTTTTGGTAGGCCTTCAGAGTTTCACCACTGATGATAACCAAGCTATTGAGTCCATAGTGAAATCAAGTCTTTTTGTGTAAACTATCCTTATGACCATACCAGTAAGAGTATATCTAATAAGAATGGGTGTGGTATTCTGTGGAGTATTCTTGTGTTCTAATTGCTAAATTCATCTTTCTGTACATAACTTACTGGAGGAATATGCATTTTAATTATTTCATTTTGTACAGTTGTTTTATGTTTTGCTTTTTTTCCCCCCATATGACACTAATAGTAGTATTTCTATTTAAAAAACAACAAACAAACAAAAACCCCTTCTGCTAATGTTGCCACAAATTATATTTGCAGGAGATTTAAACTATGATGTAAACAGTATTTTCTCAATAGTGAAAATAACATAAATTCTGCAGTTAAAATAGTTCTTCCAAAATTTCTTAGTCTCTGATGTGTGAAATATATGATAACAGCGTAGGTTTTATGTCCAGGTAGCAGATATATGTACAATCAGATTTTCCTATGATAGCTATGTTGGTGCCTATAAAACAGAACACAGATTATACTACACTTTCTGTCCCATTAGAACAGGTTAAAAAGTTTACTGTTAGTATAACTTTTGGTATGTGAATTTGGAAAGAAGGGCAGGGATTATTCTGCTGCTGATAATCTTCCTTTTAATTGAGATTGCTGAAAATTAAAGTACACTGTAGAAAAGCAGATGAAGGATAAGGAGACGTCTTCAAAGTTGTACAGTTTACTTGGCTGATACTATAGCTGTGCACAGCCTGCACCAAGTATGCAATAGGGAATACCTCTGTGTTCTGTGCAGGTAGCATCTGTGTGAGTTACACAGCTGATTTTCAGGTTCCAGCCCAATCTTCTATTGCATAATTCATTATCTTATTCTGATGAAGTTGGGAGGTGATTGTGAGGAAGTGTTGAGATGGTGATTGTTGTAAAAGTGGATGTCTAAGTAAGAAAAGCAAGTTAATGCTGTCATGAGGAAGGGAAAATTAAAGTGGAGAAATTCTGTGCCTGACTTCAATTGATGTACTCTGAATATGAAGAATTTTAAGAAAAAAGTCAGTACTGGCTTAGAACACCTTGATGACTTGAACACTGCACTTTGTCTATGACCGATTATTTTAATAGCAGTAAAATGTAACAAAAACATGAAGAACTCTCATGGGTAAATAATTACTGCTCTGTTCTGACATTTTCTTTTAACTCCCCCTCCCTGTCCTTTCCTCCTTCCTTTAGTTTAGCTAAATAATGCTACATGATTTTTCAGCATCATTTAAATACTTTTTTTTTTTTTATTTTGCTTGATTATTAGTAACCTTTAAAAACTAACTTCTTTTTAATTACAATTTCTTCATAAACATGTTTATTTTCATCATATGAATTCTGTTTCAAGAAACATCTGTTTCAATCACTACTTATCTGGGGATCTTAAGGACTTTACTTTTACATTAAAAAGAATGGAGGCCAAGGACTTCTGGAGTTAGTGACTCAGTGGTATCATCCTAAATTATTAAGTTGTGATAATGTGTATTTAATCTGAAAAAAATATTTGTGTGTGTAGGCATGTATGTTTATATGCGTTTCTTATTTTAATTCCAGGGCAACCATTTGGGTAATTTAACATGCAATGCATACACACACATCTGAAATTCCCATTATGAGATGTAAGCATAAAGCAGCACAAACAAGTTACCATAAGGGAGACATGGCTGTGGTGGGTTAATACTGCAGGGTATATCCTGAGGAGCACCTTCCATATGCCACAAGAAACAGAGAGAACTTAACTCCTCCCCTCCATGAGGGGTGAGACCACCAACATCCCTACTTCAGCTTAATGTATGAGAAAGTGGGGTGTGATCCAGTCTGCCTAAATCCTTCCTTCAGTTTGTACCACCAACTGTCTGCACCTGCTTAGGCATTTATCAACACTTCCCTTCTCAGCCTTAAAGTTTCTTTAGCCCTCACCTGTGGCTACCAGGGATGTCTCATCTCAGGGTGTGATGGCCTGTCTCTCACTAGGAGACCGTCTGAAATGGAGTTAGACACCTGGGCGCTCCACACATTCACTGGAAGCATCTGAAAATGAGGCCAAGTGAGGATTCTGGTGGCAGCATCTTTATTAGTAATAGTTTAATGTGTGTGCCCTTGCTGAAGAGAGGTAGGGCCTGTTGATCACAGGCTGGATTTCAGACCCTGTTCCCTGCAGTATGTGTGTAGCACTTATATTGCACAAAAGTGGTCATCGGGAATTGGAACCAGAATCCTCATTTCCCTGCTCCCAAGGCACGGCACTGATGGTTTCTTGCCAGTTGTATGACTGGGCTTCTTACCCATGTATTCCCATCAGCACAGTGCTCCCTCACCTAAGGGGAAGGCCTTTAACCTGTCACTGTGTACATCGTGGTGCTTGAGACACCCCTCTAGTATTTCAAAGACCACATTTAGCCCCCCGAGGTTAAATAATGCCAAGATCAACATTACCCAAGTGGGTGGAAAAAGGGATGAAAACACTCCAAATTGCCAGTACCCATCTGTCTCTGCTGGTTGTCCATACTCCTGGTTGAAGAGAGAGGTGCCTTATGGCCATTGTGCCAAGGTGTAGCCCACGTATCCAAGTGAGGGTGGGTGCTTCAGACTTCAGAGAGACACTAAAACTGAGCCAACTGAAATCTGCTCCATTTTATAGAGTCATACCCTGAAACAGTGAAATGAGCCCCTTTTTCCTCAAAAATCATACCTAGTCATTGACCTTACATCTGTAAAATACGTCATATTCAAACTCATAAAGTTGGGGTCTTTGCTCTTCCCGACAAATATCCTCATTTATTTTGTTCTAGGATGCTGTTAGCAATGGCTCAAAAGCAAAACAGTGAGGTAATTTTGAACTGAAAGGTAAGCATTATTATATAAATGTCCAAGCTTCAATACCAAACTGTTTTTGTGTTCCTTGATAATTCAAGTTTCAGTTCCCCCATGAGTAAAACGGTTGTTTGTCTCCATTACAGTGGTGCTCTATAGTCGTGTTACTAGCATTTGTGAAGTTTGTTGAATTACAGTGGAGCTGAGATTAACAAATACTTTAAAAGATCAAGATAATAAAATTAGTCAGAAGCTATGCTGTGCATCAGATACGTTTTCTGAACGAGAAATGTGATTAGAGCAGCTTAATGAGAGGTGATGACTTCTCTTTTTATCTCTCGGATTTGGTTGGAAAAGAAAAAAAGTAAAAGCTTGTGAGTTGAGATAAAGACAGTTTATTAGGACAGAAAAGAAGGAATAACAATAATAGTAGTAGTAATAATGTATACAAAACAAGTGATGCACAATGCAATTGCTCACCACCTACTGACCGATTCCCATCCCATTCCCAAGCAGCACCTCCCCCCGCTTCCCAGTCAGCACCCCATATTAATTGCTCAGCATGATGCCATATGGTATGGTATACCCCTTTGTCCAGTCTGGGTCAGCTGTCCTGAGTCTGTCCCCTCCCAGCTCCTTGGCTGGCAGCCCCAGCCTCCTCGCTGGCAGGGCAGTGTGAGAAGCTGCAAAATTCCTTGGCTTAGCGTAAGCGCTGCTCTGCAACAATTAAAACATCAGCATGTTATCAACATTATTCTCATCCTAAATCCCAAACACAGCACCATACCAGCTAATGGGAGGAAAATTAACTCTATCCCAGCCAAAACCAGGACAATGACTTATTTCATAGTTTAGTGATAGTAAGAAAAAGTTTTAACGAAACATCAGGATCTTCTCAAGTAAAAGATGTGATTTTCTTTAATGTAATTTATATACAAACTGGGTTGTTGTGACTTTGGACAATGACACAGTGTGGTGTGATCAATAGCAATCTAAGGATGCACGGAACTAACTTTTGTAACAATGGATAAAATATAAATATATATATATATATTTGAATAATAGTATAGCAGAGATGCTCCTTAATTACTGTTAGTAATTACTTAATTACTGTTAGTAAACGCAACATAATATTATGAATCCCTCCTCTCTGGGAGAAAACTGTTACATAAGCATGAATGTTCATTATTATGCTAGCCTAAGAAGCTGGATAAATCCCTGAAAGGCATCTGCTGCTCTCCTGACCCTGCTTCTCTTACCGCAGACAGATACAGCTTTCACCTCTGTGGTAGTCCGCACTGTAAACAGCCTTCTGTGGTTTCCTCACCCCATGTTTTCTGGAAGTGGAAGACCTATGGCCTTCCATTATTTTCTAACCTTTTCAGGCATCCACAGCTGGGAGAAGGGGAGGAGATGCTTGCTACTAACATATTTTTTTCACAGGGCTGCCAGCTGACCATCCTCACTTCTGGCCAGTGTTCACGAAAATCAATCTGTTAATTTAACAGCAAGATGCCAGATAGTTTATTGTCATTTTTCTGACTTGCTTAACAGCAGGCTAGGTTTGATGGACAGTGATTTGAAGTGCAGTGGTTTTTGTTGTGTGATTTTTTGTTGTTTTTATGTTCAGATTTTTATTTATAAAATGCAAGATGTGTGACAGGGAATTTCTTAAAAAATAACACCCATTTCTTAAGGTGAACATGCTTTCCTCATAGAAATTCTATTTTTATTGGCTCAAAAATGATTAAAAGCTTGAATATTTGAATGGTTGATAAGTCAGAGCTCTGGCTGCAATCCACTTAAAAGAAGCAACACTGAAAGAATAATAATTTTAATTATCTCCCTGTTTCAGTAACTTTTTAGAATTAAATACTAGAGTGGATTTTGCATATTTACTTAGCAAGAAAATAGCAGACTGCTTTACGGTTTATATTAAGCAGAAAATATTACTTTTCTTTCAGAAGTGCAAAGATATTAGTACTTCTACCAAAGATATTAGTATTTTATCATAATTGTGGGGTGAAACAGTTTTCATGGAAACAGAAAGTCCGTCATTGACTTTCATGGGACTCTGGTGACCCTTTGAACAGGAATATGCCTCTAAAAATATGGACTCTGTTCTATTTATCATTTGACCATAACTCCACCCCTTAGATGATATAGTTTTGGTGTGTACTATACTTGTATACTGCTTTTAAGTGCTGCTGCTGCTCTGTAATTTCATTGAGAAATCTGCACTGGATTTCTTGGACTGTAGGTTATTTAGTAAGGCATCTTGTAGCATCCTAAAAATACTTGATTTGAGTCCATCCAATTGTATTTGAGATGCCTGCATGTTAATATTTAACTGAGTTCTTTTCTGGCTCATAACATATATTAGTGCTCGTACAAATCATGAGTGAACAATGGAATTTGGGAATACTGCCATGGGTGTGACTAGTAAATAAATAAAACCAAGCAATGCTTGGTCATCCTTTCTTTTGGCTGTCAGGCAGAAATAGAGTAGATGGCTACAGTTTTCCAAGATTGTCATAAAGGGGGTGACAGATTCACCTGGAAAAAAAAAAAATAAAAAAGGTAATTACTTTAAGAGTAACTTTTTAACATTTAAATGTTAATATTCTTGGCAACTTAGGATAGGAATTCAGAATAAAAGTTCCATGTCAGGCTGTTGTAATATTATCGTCCACATCCTTGCTGCAAGCCAAAGGAAAGTTGGGGTATTTTAAAATATGTCTCATCTTGTTCAAAGGCATCTTCTTTTCCCAGCCAATTGTTCAGGGAGCAGAACTCTAATAGCACCCTTCTGCTAAAGGTTTCTATTATTAGGGGTAATGGGTGAGGAGATATCCTAGGATTCTGAAAAAACAGTGGGAGGTTGTGGGGAGAGGTAAGGGAGATGAGGAGGATGTGTCAGAGTAGAGAGCAGTGGTACAGGTCTCCTGTGTGCCCATCTTGTCCCACTGAAGCAACCTGGGTGGCCCCAAATGTCTCTGGAGCTCACTGGTGAGCCTCTGGGCATGTGGTGCTGGGACGAGATGAGAAATTTGGAGGTGGCCTAATGCTGATGTTGCAGATACTCTACCTGCAGGCTTGCTTCCCTTTGGAAGGCTGGTGTCCCTTCTCCTACCTTCCCCCAGTGGTAGTGTTTTCCTGGCCTAGGTGTATTGATCTTCTGGTGACATGGGCATGGGCTACCCTTTTTATCCTTCCTTTATCTTGGTAGCAGACCCCTCCAGCACAGGTGTTGTAATCTCCTTGTAAGGAACCACTCAGCACAACCCCACCACCACCCCAGGTCACCTACTCTCAGGTCCCCCCACAGTGCTCGTTCCTTTCCCTCTTCTCCTAGTTCCTCCATCTCTGCATGCTTACTTTCCCTTGCTGTTTCTTGAGCCCATATTCCTTCTCCTCCTTCCTCTCCAAAACCCTCATCCCTGCACTGAGCGCTGAGCAGTGCTGGCAGCTTGGGGGATACTCAGGCTCTGTGTAGCAAAACCCAAGGCTGGATTTAGGCTCTGCCACTACAGAGACCTCTCCTGATCACAGATGGTTGATGGCACCCGGTTTAACAAAATCAATTTATTTTAAAGCAAGCAACAGGGACTTTCTTGGTCCTTAAAAATGGGTACCTGGCCAGTATTGTGTACTGATTTAAAACTTAATTGCTTGGGTTGGTTTAATGCAAGTCGACTTTTAAAGTAGTTGTCTTACTTTTCAACTTCAAAACCAGTAAGGAAACTTTCTTATTACTGTCTGTGTTTGCAGTACATGGAACAATTGATATGGCAGAGACTTTAAAAGCTCTGCCAAAAATCTTGATGGATACAAGTTGAAAGTAGACAACTGTGATGGTAATGAGAAAGGGGAAGATCCTGAAGGAGAGGCTAAAGAGAATAAATTCAGATCATAGAAGAAATTTAGATTACATATCTCTAAAGCAGATTTCTGGAAAATCATTTTCAGTTCCAGATACATGCATTGCAATTTTTTTCTTTAATCCCCCTAACTCTCATAATGAGACTAGATAATCTTCCATTTATTACAGTGTAAGGCATAGTTGAAATACACAATTCAGTTTATCTCTGCAAAGTATGAACGTGTACTTAAAATAATTTAAAAGCTGCTAGCATAACCAAGAGAAACCAATTTTATTTATATCTCTCTGCCTATTTCAGTGAGAAATAGATGCTTTAAAGCACAACTTTTCCATGCCACGTCCTACCAACTTAAATGTCAAGAACCTTGCAGCCTGACTCTGTAGCCAGGGTCACATCATGTTCTCCTCCAAGCTCCATGTGCTGTTTTAGTAGAAAGATTCCTCCCCATAAGTTTGTCTTCAGTTATTACATTAGACAATTAGTGTACGGTAGCTTACATAGAGAGATACCTTACATGAACTGTAGACATCCTTCTTTCCAATAACACAGAGCAGTTGAAAACCTATGTATGCCCAAGGTAACATTATGGAACTATGGGGAATATATTGTTTCTTATAGTGGTGGAAGTCTCTTTGAATAGGAAAGCAGAATTGTGAATAGCATGGTATGTTTTTTATAAAATTGTGATATTAAGACACAAAACTTGTACTTACAGAGACTTGGTTTTGATACTGTTGAAGGAGAATGGAGACTTCAGGAGGATGTGGGTATGGAGCTTAAGTTGACTGTGTTCATATTTCATTTTATTCAAAGTATAGCAGACATATCCCTAATACATGGGACTGAAAATAAGAATTACAAGCATGTTTGGAAATCTGTGGAAGCTGGAAAATATTCAATAAAGATAAGCATTGTCAACATCCTCTTTCTTTGTTTACAGCAATATTATTGTAGAAGTACATCCTTGATATAATCAAGTTTGCTGTGGTAGAAAAGGACAGGTAGGTTTACAGTAGATGAGGAAGAGTGGTGAAGTTGAAACCATGTCTGTGTACAGGATTGTTGATGTAAGCATTGTTGTTGGCCAAAGTGGCATGGTTATATGGAGAGTGTCAGCTATTAAAATCAGTGATATTAAGCAAAGTGAGTTTTGGTGTAACAGTGAATAAGGTAAAAAGTAAATAGCATCAACCTATGTGTGAGTACCTTGTTTAAAAATAGGTAACAAATATATATTTGTTTCATATAATGCCATACTACTAATAGGGAACATCTGCATTGTGTTTGTTCATATTGCCTGTTTGATTGTTTTCAAATATAGGGACATGACATAGAGTAACCTTTTGACAATGACGTCACAATTTCATGCTTCTAGAAGTTCTTTCAAAAAGAATTTCACATCTCAATTTAATAATTTTCTTTTTAATGCTTTTCTTGTATAAGTTGTGAAAGAAGGAAAATATTTGCAACTGTGATCCTTTAAACAACAGGAAAACACACTTAATTAGGGGGACAGAGAAAGGTAGAAATGCTGTCAAGTTTACTGAAATAATCATTTTCTAAGTATACAGGCCAATATTTTCAAAGGACGTATGATTGTTTCTTGCCAGTCTAGGTGCCAAACTTGAAAATGCAGGGATACGATATATTAAAGCATTTCAAGATGCCAAAACTCAATCTTTATTTAGACATAAACCATTTTCATCAGTTGTACTGTTTTAATATTTTAAGTACATTTGTTCAAAAACACAAAGTGAATGATTCAGAAAGTTTTAGTCTCTGCTTGGAAATAAAGACTTACTTTCCACATTAGTCAAGTTGCTAATTTTAGAATATTTCAAAAAGCTATAATTCAATTAGGAAATTTTACTTTGGGCTAATACTCAAGTAGTGGAGAGACTATTTCTGTCATTAATTTGCTGTCTTTTGGTTTTGAAATCATCATGAAAGAAGTACTATTTTAAAAAGACCTTGTGATTCTGATTTTATTTTTATGGTGGTGTGAAGTGTAGAAGATTGTCTTGAGCATCTTTGTGCTTGCATAAGCTGCTAGGAATAGAAGTAGTATGAGTACATGTGGTTAGTGGATTTTATATAGTAACCATGGAGTATAAAGTGCTCAGTTTTGAATTGAACGCTAGAGGCAGGAGCCAGGGCTTTTTAACCTTCTAGTCTCTAAAGTCTATGTAACAGAACTTATTTTAAACCACTTTGAGGTTTTACTGTGTATTTACAGTGGAGTAACAATAGTTTATTAATTCAAAAACCTGAAGTGATACATATCCATCTTAATGCATTATAATAATTATTTTAGTTGACAATGTTTTTTTTATGCAGTAATTTATTTTTGCCATTTCTAGAGTTAATCTCCTTTAAAATATATATACACTCCTATTGTGTTATTTTACTAATCGTGTTTAAAAAGGGAACATTACATATTGAATACTGTACCTCAATTTTATTGTAACAATTTTACTGGTTACCAGGTGGGGTGGCAGTTGAAAAATTTGGTGAATGCACTACGAGAGGATCCGAGTGGTGTTATCTTAACTTTGAAAAAGCGACCTCAGAGCATGCTTACCTCAGCACCAGCTTTACTGAAAAATATGAGATGGAAGCCCCTTGCTCTGCAGGTAATGAAGCTTAATCATAAGTCATACACCATCATTTTAACTATAAATTATCTCAGTGATGCTTTATTGTGCTTCATCTCAGCAGCGTATGGATTTACTCTTGTATGCTTTGAAAAATTGTTTCTGAAATGATTTCTCTGTAGTTTGTTCTCATAGTCTCAACTGAAATTAAACCTGTTAGTAGAACTTTTCAAAGTTAGGAAGTAATCAGCACAATGTTTTGCAAAGTAAAAATAGTAGCCCCAAAGAACTTTTCTAGCCATGGGGAAGCCAGCATACCTATAAAAGTTACAAATTTTAGTTTGACTTCTTGTTAAGCTCTCCATGCAGTATAACCTCAAAGAAAGAGAGGAGGAGAAGTTCTTTAGTTCTCATTTTGATCATGGCACTATAGGAAAATTTATACTGTGATTTTATTCCACAAAACATGTGACAATCAATATTTGCTCATGTAAATAAAGTTGTATCTGTGTTGAAGTTTTACTTGAGATTGAACCATTGCACATAAGGTATAGTACAGGATGTCCAGCTGGATCTTTAATTTTAGTATGCCTGTAGTGGTTTGAATGGTTTCATTAAAGCTTTCGTATTTCACTCCAGGATAAAATGTCAGTGTGATGGATTATCTGGGAAATAAAAGTTATCTCCAGACTGATGAAAGCGTGTAACCAACAGATGGAACTGAAAAATATTTCTTTTATTTTTTTTTATTCAGTTCAGATAGGATAATGTTTAGAATTCTATTTTCTTTGCATAATGAGTGCATTCTTCAGTACGTTTTTATTACCACGATAAAAAGTCTAATTTAAAATTAAGTACATTTGAGAGAGAAAATACTTGCATAGTTCAGGCAAAAGGAAAATGAGATGTAGAAATGCTACTGCTAATGGCTGTGGTCTTTTCCATTTAAAATATTAACAGGTTCATAAAAAGTATTAACAACTTGAAGAATCTCTTTCAACTATATATATTTTTATATATAAAATTATGTTATAATGGTTAAATGCCTCATTGTCTTTCAATCTGAGTAAGTTTCTAAATGACTGAGATATCTTTGTCTTTCAGATATAAATTACTGACAGTAGATGTGACATAAACTTTCAACCAAAAATATCATATTAGTGTCTGAACATAAAATTGCAAATCTGTATGCATGATAAGAGTGCATAAATGTCCATACTTGAAGGCTGTGCTTTTATCATAGCTTTAGTGAAAGTATAAGTAAAAATGAAAAATGCATATATATGTTTCATTGCTTTAAATGGGGACAAATGTTTTCACTCTAAATCCTTTTTGGGTGAGTTTTTTATTCCTTTGGTGAGTTGGGTTCATTCCCCTAAATATTCCTTTTTGTTTCACTTTATCATTTGCCACTAGAATAATTCAACTGGAGAATGCACAACAGAAGTTTCTGAGACAGGCCATTGATGCAGATTATAGCAAATAAGTGATAAATTTAAAAGAGGGTGGGAAAGGGTGGGAAGAAATTGGACAGAAACCCATTTCCACTGTCTAAAATGAAGTCCAGTAAGAAAGTGAGGATATCTGTGGTCCTGTTACAGCAAATGCAGTCATGAGATGAAAATGTGAGGATGTTTGAAACTCCACACTCAGTTCCAGAAACAAAAATCCAGTTGTCTTTTAGCGTGTTCTATTTCACTCTGATTTACATCTCAGCATCTTTAGCTCAATACAGATGCTAAGGAGTGCAATTCATATAACTTTAGATATCTGCTGTGTGTATATCTACGTTCAGGTTTGTCATTTTTACCTTTGACCAATGGTCATACAGAACAGTTACAATTTCATTCATCTTGACCTATTTTAGACTGATTGACCTTAGGTAGAGGTGAAATGAACCATATGCATGCCTATTTCTCTCCATTTGGTGATAAAGCAAGTGTGGACAGCTAGCTTGAATATAGATTATGTCTGTTAGATGAGATTAAACTGACAGTATATAGAGGTTTTCTGTAATCTTACAGGTTTGGGTGGAGTGGTAACACTTATTTTTTTCCTGTTAGCATAGAAAATACATTTCTATGCCAGACTAATGTGAGTACAAATAGAGACATTGTTAAACATTAGAGATATAATTCCACTATCATGATGATATTGTTCTGATTTTATCAATCATAACATCCAGAAAAGTCCAGAACCTCATTCAACACTTGGGTGCAGTGCACATATGTGTGTCTGTTATAATTTGTGATGTCACAAATTGCGAGAAACAACAGTTTTCCTAAGTAAACTGAGTGTCAAAAAATCTCCAGGATGACATAAAGACAAACTTCCGAGGCTGCATAATGTGGAGATTTCTGTTGTTAATTTATGCAGATCAGTGGTGAACAGATGTTAAAGTCCACTGGTGTTAAAGTTTAAATGCAGACTAAATGTGAAAATGGTGCTGTACATTTGATAAATAAAAAGCAGCAAAAGCAGAGTGCAGTGTAATTTTATAGCTATTAAAAATATGAGAGATAATGTTTATTTTTCAGTTGTTCCATTTCTTTCCATATTCCAGTATTTATCCATTATAAAATACAGAATGTTTTTTTTTTTCTTCACATTTTTTTGGGGGAAAAAAGCTTAAAAAAACCAAAACACTTCTGTAATTGAAATTGCATTGTGGCTGTTCTGAAAATCTTTTTGTTCCAAATTCACATAAAAGTGCTTTTCTGTAGTAGGATCATGGGAGTTACTGAGAGAGAATGGGGTAAAGTGATAGTAAATAAGAAAAAAGCGTAAAGGAAAAGCAGTACTTCCATCACCTTTGGAAGTAAGGGAAATTATGATACAATGTTTTCCTATATCAGGATATCATGAAATAACTGAGAATGTTATAACTGTGCTGTCATCCCAGAGCTAAGTTAATTGAAACATATGTATTATTCAACAGACACAAGCTATGAAGATGATATGACTCAGTAATAATTCCGTTAAACTACACGATATGAGCAAAAGCCTCAAAAGACTTTAGAATAAGATATAGGGATGAAGTTCTAATAAAATGTGAATCAGGATCTGCAAACTAGCTGCTGTTTTTTTCTTTGGTTCTGCAAATGGTGTGAACAAAGGAAAAACATGGTATCACAAATTGCAATGAATGAGGTGGGAAAGTGGAAGTTTGCCCTAATGTGAGGAGGCTGGCAAATGGATGATATCAATGAGGATTTTTAATAGCTGTTGCAAGAAATGCAGAAGGTAAATATTTCAGTTAATAAAATAAGAGAGTCATTTACATTGCGATTTACATTGGGATGTTTTAATGAAAAAAATAATAATTTTAGCTCAAAGTGAACAGTGTTGAGGCACTGATAAAATGGATTCTGCTTGTTTTGTCGATAATTCTATGTAAAAACATGAAGTTTGGCATTTGCAGCTACATGAAAAACTAGGCTTCATGGAAGAACAATAAGTATACCTGTAGGTTGGGATAACGGTAGATAAGACTTCCAGTTCAGGCAGTAGGCAGGTGCTATCAATCAATTTAGTGTGTGATTTTTACATGGTATCCAGGTCATTGAACTATGTCTCCTATGCATCCTATGTAGCAGTCCTGAAACCGATATCCAATGGCTTGATGTAGAGGAAAATAATAAAACTAACTATGGCTATACTTTTTATATATATTTATGCACCATTACATAATGAGTTTGTATTTACAATTAATTGCATTAATTCCAGGTGTAAGGTCAATCTGTACTGAAAGAAAAACATCTACTTTCCCCCCTCTTGTGTCCCAATTAAAGAAGTGCTTTGGATTTTTTTTTGTTTGTTTGTTTTGTTTTGTTTTCAGTCACTTGATGCTTGTCTGTTTTAATATCCATCAGTATCCAATTTCTTGCAGATAATCAGAGTTCTCCCTTAACACATTCTGGAATTATATGAATCTGGAATTTGTGAAGTCAAAGGATTTTCAGCCTGAGTTTTTTGTTATTGCTTTTATAAAATTTGAATTAAGCAGCTATGGCCTTAGGGATTTTTTTGCTTGCCTTTGCAGTTGAAGGTATTCATTAATACGGTATTGTTTCACAAATATTAAGATGTTATGCCTGCAAGAGGAATCTTACTATATTTGCCTTTCAGTTACTTCCTCTGATACTCTGATCCATTGTGTGAAAACTTAGAATGATATTTCAGATTGCAATGTTGTAACTGAACATGTTGAACAAAACAAATATGATTAATCTCTTTTTTCATCACTTGACATAGAAGTGATTTAATTATCTTAGAACTCTCCTAATTTTTGTCTGTCCTCAAAGCAGTCAACTGGTGACTCAAAACCTAACAGAAATAAACATAATCTACTCTATCTTGTCTGTTTTGTTTCTCCTTCCCATTTTATGTTATTTTGGGGAGGTTTCAAACGAAAGCTCCCTGAAGTGCAGTTTGAACCAGGGTGGAAATTTTGCTAAAGAAGATTCTTGGAGCATATGAAACCTTAAGTAAGTCACTATCACCATGTTAGCAAGAAACTAGCTGAAAAGTCCTCCTTTGCTTCTGGAAAATGCTTTGTTAGTTAGTCAAAAAGAAACTAGACTTTGACTACAGTGTGAAGACTCTTCATCCAGTGCCTTTAACATACAGAAAAGGAATGGTAGAGCAACATGTTGCCAGGCTTCAGCTAACTTGGACTAAGCCCTGCTGGTATCAGTGAAAAGGCTGTTACTAATAGTGTGGTTTGGGGCAAGTCCACCTGCTAGCCACATCTTGTGTCTTGACTTGGAAAAAACCTTCTGACCCCTCTACATACTCTGTCACATTCTTCACCAAGCTTATTTAAATGTCACCTTTTGTATATTTAAAATAGTTCACTGTACTGTTTTTTATGTGATTAAATTTTACTGTTAAAATCACCAAGACCTCAGTATCTGTAGTTTTTGTTTTTATTTTTTGTTTTGTTTTAAATAGACTTTATTTTAGATTAGATATTCATCATATCTCCACTATGCTACATTCAACTTTTCAGACAAAACAACAACAATAACAGCAGAGTCCTTGGTTTTACAGAAAATGCTACTTTTATTATTTATATTATTATTTTTCTTTACTTGACTATATTGCCTCCTTCATTCATCTAGAGACAATGTTATATTCTGTTTTCATAATTTATGATTAGAATTGATGACCTTGCACTTTTAAATCATTGCATTTGAATAAAATACTAACTTCTTGGCTCTTCAGTTGCTTATTTGTCTTTTAACTACATGGGAACTGGGCATTTTTTGCAGCATTGTTAAAATGAATTCTGACTGGGTTTTCCTACAGTGTCTGAAATAGTTATAGTATGTCATAACTTCATGTCATGGTTCATCTTATAAAAGGTTTATTTTACTGGAAACATTTTGTTCAATAAATTGTGATAATCTTGGTTCAATATGAAAATATATTAACAGTAAAATATGTTTATTGATGCAAATACTGTGTAAAGATATTACCAGTTAAGATCATGTATTGTTTTTTCTTATATTTTTAAAAATCGTTTGCCTTTGTCTGGAGTAATGTTTCTCAAACTATATATTGCAACTACCAAGGGAATTATTTAAAGGTTCATAGAGCTTTTAAAAACATTAAACAAAACTTCAGATGGTACATAATTATTAATTACATTAATTGTTGAGGGGGGGAGGGGGAAGCCAACTTACTAGGAGCACAATCTCAGTTTCTTCAGGATTGGCAATGAGTACCTATAGGGACTTCTGATTTCCCTGTCCTGGAGAAACTGAGGCTGCTGTGAGTAAAGCCAATTATCTGTTGTCTGGTCAACTGACAGTTTGGAAAAGGGTTCCTAAACACTAATGATTCTGAAGGAGGATGGTGCATCCAGGACATTTGAGAAACAGTACTTCCAAATGTATTGAAACATGAATTTTGTGACTGACATTGTGTGTTAACATTGATGCAGAGCTTTATGTAAGATATTTTTTAGGCTATTCCAGTTTTAATATGTAACTTCTAAACTTTCTTTGTCAGACTATTCCCATGGGTTAAGTATTTAAATCTCTGGACCTGAAAACTTTTTATTTTTATTGCAGTTTCAGCATTCCCAATTGCCTATGACAGCCTACTAAAAGGGACTGCAGCAGAAGGAAGTTCTAGTCCTTGGAGGAGAATTAACTTGGTGATAACACTGATCTCCAAGGCATCTAGATCAGGAATACCTGAATTGGAGTTCCATGTAGTTTTCTGTTCAATATACCTGCATGGTATAATATGGTCCACCGAATGGCCTGTAGGATGAACGTGATCAGATTTACTTGCAGACGCACAGATTGACTTGAACTGAATGGTTGAGAAGTCTCTAAATTGCAATGCAAAATGCCTTGAGGTGCATCTTGCCTGCAGGTCATATTCTGAAGGCTCTCTTTCCAACAAGGAGAGCCTGAAGACTTTGATTCCTTACAAAATGAAAGTTGAACTCCTAGAGCACAAGGTGGTAGTTACTGCAGTGCTCTCTCCATGCCTCAGTAACAGGAGAGCTCATTTGAATGCTTTAACCATGTTGCAGTTCTTTTAAAAGAACTTGCTGATTCATCAGATGAAGCGGTGATAACTATCAAAAATAGTGGTGGTATATTTATAAATTTGGATTTCTACTTTTGTTCCAGTTATGCAGCTTTTCTGCTTTTGTAGAAATGAGCCAAAGAGTTGAGTCTGGCAGTGTGACCCAGGTATACTAAAGACATGAGACATCCTAGTATATTTTGGGACAGTCCCAAAGGATTGTGCTTCCCCTTGTAGGAGATTGTATTACAACTCCCTTTGGGAGCTCCCGGTGTACTGGGAATATTACCTGCATTGCCATCCTGTGAGATACCACAGTCATTTGGACTCCTACCAGTTACACTATGATTCTCACTTCTGAAAATGTTCTGTTATTTAACATGGGAACAGTTTGAGGGAAACCTTTTACTTCCGGAGTTCTGTGTTAACTGGATAATTTGTGTATTTCTCTAGTAGACTGAATGCCATTTCCTCCTGTGGCACCTAGTGTTTTAACCACCTCACCTAGCCAAAGTATAAACCAAAGTTTGCATTTCTCAAAGACATGCAAAATCCAATGATTTCCACAGTCTCCCAGCAGACTCCTCTGAAGGACAAGCCAACCTCCATAGCTGGGCTGTCTGTTCTCAGGGACTCACGAAGTTACCTGGTAGAATCCTCAGACTTCAGAAAAATCATTTTCTAGAAATTAAGCCTATCTCATTAGCATTTAAATAGTTAAGCCCGGGTATACCAGGCTGGGAAATTCTTTACCTGTGTCCTGTAGCTGTTCAGCCCCTGGTCAGGATTACTGTGGGCTCAACAACTCATTGTAAGTCCAGATCACGGTTGTGCTTGGGCACGATTCTCCTTATGTGAGAGAAAACATAAAATTTCGATTGCCGTGTCCCCTAGGGCCCCGTTTCTACTTATCAGCCTATTCATTCAGGTAAAGTAAAGGGCTGTCTTCCTCCTCAAAGTGGAGAAGAGCAAACCCATCTGCCCAGCTTATATTCCTCTTAGTGTTCCTGCAAGTATGAGCTGTGAACAACAGCTTGGGCTTAACAAGTGTAAACATGGTCTAGGTCACAAAATTCTTTTGGCTTAGAAGGAAAATTAATTCTACAAGCCACTCAGCAAGCTGCAAAGTGCACTTGTCATAAAAATGCAAGGTATCATAAAGGAAAAACGCAGCATTGCTTTAGTAAGTGTTTCAAGAACCTATGTGGCTACGGTGTCACAGATGAAAATTTAAAGGATAAGGATTGTGTTCCTCTGAAAGAGTTTGCTTTGAGTTGTTTTTGTTTGTTTGGTTTTGTTTTTTTTCCCCTCAGTTTTGCTACCAACTTTAGTCTTACTTTTGCAGACTTCAGTCTTCTGCTTGTTTTTTAGTGGTTGTAAAGTCTTTTACCTGTCTGGCTTTGTGTGTGTGTGTGTTTCTCCCTCTCTTCCTGTAAGTAATGGCTGTCTTTCATTGGCCTGGTTACAGAATGTTAACTCTAATGAGCAAGAAAATAATTTAGCAGTATCATTGTTTACAGGTGATGGATTTCTACATTCAAAAAGAACAAATTTGTTTCAGTTTATAGCTGTAGTTGTAAGGGTGGACTTGAAAAGTTTTATCAAGAAAATGTTGAGCCTACAGTTTATTATGTTTGAGATGACTAACATCTAACACAGCCCTGTTCCTAAAATACAGCAGTAACTGGTTAAAGGATGCCTGAGGTGTCCTAGGTGGCATGTGTTCTTAATATACAGATTGAAAGAAAGTAATGCAATGGTGGGGACTTTGCTTGAGAAGCATAAATTTAGAAAGGCTCATCGCTAGCTTGTGAAGGGCCAATGTTTTTTAAAAAGTTCCTGCTCTTGAACTCTTTGGGTTTTTTTTGCTGTGTAGGTATAGTACTAGAGTGTCAAGATTAATATCTAGAAGATGAGAACTGTGTTGTTTTGTTTTGTTTTTTTTTTTTTTTTTTTTGCACAGGAATGCCCACAGGACTGTCATAAAGTATTTTTAATAGTGCTGGCAGAAGGATCTTTCTACACACCTGTTTAGTTAGTATTCAGAGCTTCTCTGCCATAAATACAATGTGAAATATGTGTCCTCCAGTAGTTACTTAGTTCAGAAATTATAGGTGTGTTGCACAGTATGTCTTCCCCAAACCTTTTTCTTCAAGGAGTTCACTTCTAACAAGATAGAGAGGAAAGAACTCTTTCAAAGCAAAACTCAGTATTTCTTGAATATTAGGTCTAGATTTTAGATGGTGTATGGAGATACTGTTACTTGCTGTTTTGCCAGTTTTCTGTTTGAGTTTAGCTATCAGACAAGCCAAGAAGCGTAAGACCGACATATTATTAACCACGCTAGAGCAATCTAAGTTTGCTTCTCATTTCATTTTCCTGTATCTGCATCTATATAGAGACTGTTAGCAAATCTTGCTATAATTTCTAGTCCTGCAGTGATTTAATAAAGTCTTCAAATGGTTGGTCATTTTTTAGCTAGCCAAGGTAGTTAAGTTAAAGAAGAAAAACACATGCTTGATTTGAAAGAGAGAGAAAGATGTGATTAAGATGAAGGATCATTTTTGGATGAGAATAATAGCTAGAATGCATGATCATTCTGTGAGAAGGGTACAATTTATTCACCTGTGAGTAAATGTTACTTTGTGAGGAAGTGTTCCCAGGGGAGTGAAGAATAATAATAATCTCCAATTTATTCTGTCTCATAGCACGTGCACTCTGAGTATGCAGTACCTGAATTTACAGCATCTGCAGACATAAATTGAAGCTTTTACAGTTACTCCTTAAACTGTAGAGCAGATGGGGGAAGATGACATTCAATTTAATGCCTACTTATGTAGCTTTTAGTGTAAACAGTAGACTTTTTCTTTATAATGTTAGTTTAATTAAGGAATTCATTGGATTCTGTATGTTATTTACTCATAAAGATTTCACCAGTGGCTCTACTGATTACTGTTTTTATGGGCATTGGCAATACTTTTGCTTTGCAAGGGGGAAAAGGGAAAGATGTTATCAGAGACAATTTTATAAGCACAATAGATGTCCATTCATAGTTGTATCTCCTTAAGCGTAAGTGTTGTTTTTTTTTTCAGCCAATTTAAAATCACACAAAATATTAGAAATGTTAACTATTTCTTCAACTTTCTGAACTGTAGAATGTTTGTAGCTTTTTCGAATAAAAGTAGATAGCATTTAAGAATAATAATGATTTTTTTCCTCTCTCTCTTTTGAACCAGCCTCTTATTCCCAGAAGTCCTACAAGCAGTGTTGCTACACCATCCAGCACTATCAGCACACCTACAAAAAGAGACAGCTCTGCCCTCCAGGATCTCTACATACCCCCTCCTCCATCAGAACCTTATGTTCCCAGGTAAAAAAATAAAAAATAAAAAATCATTTAGGGTACTATTCATTGTCAAAAATACCTGTAAAATAACTGGCCATTCCGTTCCTATCTGATCATCAGCGTACCCTGCAGGGTTAGGCTGCTAATACTTCATTTTACAGGGAAACTGGTTGTTAACAGTAGATATGCTGAATCACACCCACAATAGCCTGAATCAGTGTCTTGTCTGAAAAACAGTCAGTAGCCTTTAGAAAGACAGGTTCAATACCCTGTTTTCTCAAATGTGGAATAATATATTGCCTATAACAGTGTCATTCTATTTCAAAAGAGCAAAAATGATCCAAAACCCTGAATATGTAACTACAAAGAGAGTTTCTAACTGTTGCCTTGCCTAAGAACTGTCATGCAACAAAGAAGGCTGAGCTAAAAGAAAGAAACTTTGCGATTTCAACAATAAGAGTACTTGCTTTGTTCTTCCATACTGATTTCTTTTTTAGATATATTTGATTTGTTAGTGTTAGAGCAGTTTGCATTTTAGTGTGGTTACCCTACTGTATTCTGCAGTGGCCACGCTGCTCCCTGTAGTTATGTTTGCTACTCTGACTTGTCACCTGGAACAGGCGTTCTCATCTCTCCCTCCAAGACTCTTGGCTTGCTGAGCCAGAAAAGCAACAGATTCTTCTTGCAGATTCATTAACCTACCCTCACACGATCTTAGAGGATTCAATATAATTTTACAATGCACACAGATGTTGCTTTCCTAAAATTTTGACAGAATTATGGCCTATAAATGCATCCATAGGTACATCAGTAACCCTGTAAGTATGTCAGTAACCAACCAGAGACCTAGGGATGTATAAAATAGGGATCGGTATTTTTAATGTTTCCATATACAGGGTGTCCAGTCAATGTATGTTTAAATTAATTCTTGCTTTTCTTTTAGTTAGCTTTCTTGCAACAGTTGTAAGAGCAGCATGTCCTTTCTTTTACCTGAGTTTCCTGTACCTGAAGTTCTGATACCCGATTTTTTCTTAGGCTCTCATATCAGTAGTTGCTAGCCAATTAATAAGAAGTATGACCTGATGATGACAAGACTTTCCTGGGGGCTATCCAAGAGTTAGGTAGATGGCAAATTAATTTGCCTAGTGGGGAGAAGTCGTGATTGTTTGATAAATTCTTGCTCTTCAGAGATACAAAAAACCTTCCAGGGCAAAAAGGTGACTTTCCACTTCATGATTTAGATGATGCCTTAGGCCTTCCATGAAGCCATAAGCTGAGTCCTATGTTCCTTCTTCATCCTTGCTTTGTCTGCTGCCTGGTCTGCTTTTATTTCTGAGGAAATTAAAAAAAAAAAAATATGCAGAAAGCAACCCCAACCAAAACACAGTCTTTGATTTCTCTTCGAACAAAGGAGTTGCATAGTAAAGACCTGTCACTCTTCAAACTGGAACTGTACTGTCCTAAAAAAAAAAGTAGTGCTTTTGTACTGCTACTGATCATGTTTACTGCTACAAAAATACTTTTGTTATTTCAGATCTTCATTACACATTTTGACTACTTATTAATAATACGTCTTAACTCACAATGGTTAATGCAGTAGTTTGGAGCAATTCTGATTAAATATTATAATACATATTAATATAAGGTGCAATCATACAGAGAGAATATGTAGTTTTGAACTTTTTTTTGCCAGCTTAATCCTAATGGACTACGGTTCATTTCACAAACCTGTCACATACAGTACAGAGTTTCTGAATGATCTGTTTTGGCATTTCATCTGTTCTTTTGGTCCATGATTAACTGTATTTAAGCATGTCTTTATTTTGGGTATTATCAACTGTTCAATATCTGTTTTTCAGTTTGTTGTTGCTGTTCCAAGGGGGAATGAAAAAAAAAAAAAAAAGTCCACAAACCCTTCTCTTGTTTCTGGAATAGAGTAAAGGATTTGATACTTTGATGTAAGTTGTAAAGCCCTGAAGCCATGTTACACTGATAATACAGTATACAGATACTACACCCACAGACACTACAGCTGCCAGCATAACCACACAAAAATGGCATGAGAAAGTGGAACCTACCCTTTCTTTGTGCCAGTTACTGACAAGCACAGGTCGTAAATTAGTGCCTGGCCAAGTCTGTTGAGTGTCTTTGGGGGGAGAGAGCTAAATCCCGCACCTCCAGTGGACTGCAGTCAAGGTTATTTGCCTGGGGGCTCTGCACTTCCCTTAACACTGACAGTGAAGGTCACTCCAGGGCTATCTGTCTGTCCTCCTTGTCATGGAGATCTCTTTGTACCAGTCCATGAGTGGTGACAGGAGACGCTGCCCGTGGAGGTCATATGTATGCATCCTGCTTCTTCCTGATGGTACCTGCAGCATGGATTAACATCTGGCTGTTCTGCGTCAGTCTCCATCATTTTACCTGCTGGCATCCCTCAGCACCATCACCAGAGAGGTCTTCCCATGACAAGCTTACAGCCCTAGTGGGCCTGTGCCAGTCCCACTCCCTAACACAGCACCATCCCTACTCTGGGAAAGGCTAGCAGAGAACGTAGTGGCTGGTGGGGATTTCTGTTGCTCCGGTGTCACTGCCAAGCCAGGCTGGCCCTGTGTCATCCTCTGTGGCTGCCTGGATCCCAAGAAGGGTCTTTTCTATGTACTCATGCAGAGTCTCAGGGAGCCAAGGGAAATATGGGTCAGCATGGTGGTCAGCTTAGCACTCACACAGTGGTCCAGAGGGGCAGAAGCTCTCCAACAAGGCCATGAGGCCCCAGCTACTCTCTTAGCAGCCTCCCTTGCATTTCTCTTCTCAAAAGATATTGTCTGATTAGGCCTTTTGCAGCCGTTTTCGTCCCTACCAGCAGTTTGCAAGTGCAGCAGTGGGAAGGAAAAAGTGATCTGGTTGGCGAAGTGAGTGCCTTGCAATGCATTGCTATCCTCGTACAACAGCTCACGATAGGTTCCACACACCCTTTCTGGCACCACATGGACATACCTGTACAACTCTGAGGCCTCAGTGGGCTTGTGCTGGACTGTGTCAAATGTCTGTACATCATTGGTCCCTGACTATTTTTGTTTTGGGGTTAATTTGTTAGGAACCAGATTGAATTTGTCTGTGCTTATCATTTAACCATGTTTTAAAACTATCTGATGCAAAATGAAAACATGAAAGAGTAAGATCAACATTATTTCCTTGCCCTAAATCACAAAATGCTAGTAGCTTCTGAAAAAAATCAACATAGAAAGAGTAGCTGCAATTCACCTTTTATTTGAATGATTCTTTTCAAGAGAAACTGTTAAGATTCAGTTCCATTACAGTAATGGAAGCAAATAAGCAAAGATGTGTGAGATAACTAGCATATACATACATGTGCATATGCAATGTATGATCCTGATTTTGACGATATCTATTTGCAACTTATATGAAATCTTGACATATTCCCATTTTTTACTGAAATATTCACATTTTTAAAAGAAATCAAAGTCTTATCCCAATATATTATAAAACTTTCTTGTTTATTAAAGGGACGAAAAGGGAAATCTCCCATGTGATGATGTCGGCAGACATATAGTAGGCAAACCGGTTCATACAGGATCCGAATCTCCAAACTCATTCCTTGACCAGGAATATCGAAAGCGCTTTAATGTGGTTGAAGAAGATGCAGTTTTATATTGCTATGAGTACGACAAAGGAAGAACAAGTGGTCCTGGAAGGAGAGAGAGCACACCAACATATGGTATGGCGTTGATCTGATAACAATAATCACCATTTGTTTTAAGATTTCTTCATGCGTCTGCTTTTGTATTTAGGCGTGAAAATAATTTCAGTGGCTATTAAATTTGCTAAGAATTCTGTACATCTTCAGTTTAATCTCAACCAAAGAGCTTATTCAAACCTTTATTCTCCAGGTTATTTTCCCCTTGAATCTACTGGAACTCTTGTTTTACCTAGTAACTTATTTCAGCTTTGGACTAGGAAAATTGGTTTTCTGTTGCCAAATACAGAACTGTGCGATGGTAGAGTTGTTAGAATATAGAAGAAAATGAAGAGGAAATCTCATTTTTAGAAAAGTTATTTTCACTACCATGGTGTTAGCTCAGCACACAGTTGAATGTTCTTTCACCCCATTTGCTATGTTATTTCAATTATTAAACTGAGCATAAACTGCATGTTGGAGTTATTATAGTAATCCAGACATCCCTTTGAGTAGAAGACAGACTTAATTTATGAGGAAGCATATATTTGATACATCGTACAGTCAAGCTCCAAAATCGCTTGGGAACCTTGATACAAATTGAGCTTGAGCTGTGTAAATTATCCTCAGGACTTGGAGCAATATGCTTGCACAATCTTAAAGGATGTGGTTTCATAAAATGCACCTGTTCGACACTGCCATACAATTGTGCTGCAAAATCCTCAGTATCCTTTTGAGTTTGAAGTGTTTTCAGGTGTTTTCTAACCATGCCTATACTGTATGAAATAAATGTTAAATGTTCAAAGTTGATATATTAATTTTATTACTCCTGTATCTCAACTATTACACTTGGTGTATGTAGTCAGTTCCATTAACAGAGAGGTTATCTGTTCTAGATGTTAAATTTAGTACTAGTGGTCTAGAGGGAAGAAGAACACATTCTTTGTTCAAGGACTGCTGAATCTATTATTTTATTACAGGATAGCTTTTGTAGCCTTTTTCCCAATTAACTGAAAAGGTTAGAATACATAGATAAAAGACAGTGCTGAAAATCAGACATTATTTAACACGTTTATTATACAGCATTTCACTTTTGATCTCACTTCTTTTTTAATGATTTCACACCACAGAGTCCATTTTCACTTAAGTATATTTTCTAAAAATATTACCATTTCAACATTAAATCCTGAAGTTCCCCACATGGCATTTGTTAGCACAAGATTTGTGGCTAGACATGACCTTAGAATTTCACAGTCTGGAAAATGAAAAAAACACCATTCTGGCTTATGATGGCCCATTAAAGAAGGTCAAATGAAGTTCCAAGGCCTACAGAAATAATTGTTTTCAACATATACTTATTAATTATATGGCGGCATTAATTTTTTTTGTTTAATGCTTCTTAGCCCTCTTTCATGAGGGCCCTCCATGATTTCTTTTTTATGTATTTATTGGCTTTTTAACACTGTTAACCAATAGACTTCTTTCATATTCTTATGCGCTTTCAGCTGTTGTATAATTGTTTCTAGTTGGCCTCAGAAAGATTCAGTTCACATCCTAGTGAAATTTTCCTGAATGTAGTCATCAGGGAAAACAGATTTAGGGGGGGCAAGTGGAGATTACTAGTGGTAGCAGACAAATGAAACTCAGTTTTGAGGAAAGAAACAAATGTGGTCATTGCAGTTTTATTGCCAGATACAAAAATTATGCACTTTGAACACCTGGAGATATTATGGAAATTTTGTTATGGCTATAGCTTTTTGATAACAGTCACACTTTATGTGATTTTTTTTAACTTTTTGTATCTTTTCAATTTTGCAAGTGCTTTCCATAGGATACTGTGAATTCAGACTTACGTAGAAGATTGTATTTCTAGAAAAAGTGGCCATTAAGTTACTTCTTATCAAGGATACATGAGCCTAATATATCCACCCTCATGAAATGACTTCTTAATGATGTGCTTTAAATCTCACTCAGACTTAAAAATGTGCCCATAAATAATAAATGATAAAAAGTTAAACATATACATCCCAAGTAATTATGTATATGTGAACTGATCTTGTGGTCTCTACACATTTTTAAAGAAATTATTACAATACCTTAGCAACTGAATAAAAAACAATACAGCCTTTTACCATTATGCTGCATGCATGCTGTGTTTCCAATGGATGCCATACTTAAACAGATAGATTGACATGTCTAAATGTTTGTTTTCATTATAACCAATTGTCTTTTTCATTGTATCATGGGTTTAACATAAAAAATGCGGAATAAGAATGGTCACCTTTATGTAGTGGGGTTTCTACTAAATAACTAACAGGACTTATGATTTTCTTTTTTCTTTTTTTTTTTTTTGTTAAGCTCTGATACTTTTTGAGACAAAATATTTTTCCAACTTTTATTTTCTGCAACCAGTAGATTGATTTTAAAAAAGAGCAAAGGCTGGCCTTGTTTCAGAAAACATTTTGTTTTCAGTCTGCCAGATATTGTGCCGTACTCTATTTTTCTGTTTTAACATGCTGTTTAATTTGCTACAAACTACAGATCAGTTTAAGCAACCCCACTAAGTTGCATGGCACATTTTCACTGAATTTCTAACTGTATTTGTAGAATTCTTAAGCAGAAATTATGGTTCATAGCATTTTTAAAAATCAATTCTGCAGCTTCCAAATCAAAATGTAAAAGATACAGTAGTTTTCAGCTTTTCTGTTACTTGCTAACATCAAGTTACTAAGTGTTGTTGCTAACAACACTGATTTCAAATCAAAGTGAATTTTCCAACAGTAACGTACTTTGCTTTCTGTAGAGGAAATGCCATATTATAAAAACTATAGAAACTATAGAGGTTTTCTGTTTCCTTTCTTATTCAGTCACTAACAGACCTTTTAAACTTCCCAGCAAACGTGCTATTTGTGAAGATACTTTAGCGATGTGGACATATTTATTTTGCCAACAGTTCATTCCATATATGTATTAAAACAGTTCTCTATATGCGTGCGCCAGGGGCTTCTAGAATAATAAATAGATATTGTTCAGTGAAAACTAAACTAAGTAATTTCAGTGTGTTTCTCAGTCTCAAACATCAATTTGCTGATGATTTTGTAGGGCACTAGATTTCTTTTCTGAATTTAAAAAAATCAATTAAAAAATCCATGATGTACTTTCAGCTTCTTCTTCTTCTGCTGTTAAAGAAAACAGAACTCCTATCTCAGTCTCTTGTTCAGAGGCTATGCTAGATCCTCTTTCAAAAGCAGCATTGTAGAATAGCATCTTAACACAATTTCTTCTTTCTCTCAAAGAATGTTAGTTTAATACTGCATTATGGTGCATGATCTCAATTTTTTCCTCTGTTTCCAGGGAAACTAAGGCCTATTTCTATGCCAGTAGAATATAACTGGGTGGGGGATTATGAAGACCCCAATAAAATAAAAAGAGATAGTAGGAGAGGTAAGTGATCTGGACACACATCTTGTACAAGGCATTATGGGTTTTATCATGCTTTAAGACATGATAATATATAGTTCAAGCTCTCATTTTGCTGCTTGCTTAGATAATTGTTTAAGTGGACCTGTTTTAGGTTCTTCCATTATGTATGTTTATTTTTTCTCAGTGCCTCTATTAGGACTGAGGACTGCTCAACCAGGCAAAAGAAAGTCATGATTGCAAAATCATGCAGTTTGGCTTAACTTCATATTGGCATTTCACTGTTTCAGCTGTTCATTTTGAAATTGGCCTTATTTTTTTGTAATACCAGAGGACAAAAATTCATGGTTATTACTGTTATATATTGTTATGCTTAAATGGGAATTATATTAAACTTCTCTGTCTTCATGAGTTTTTTGTTGTTGGCAGTGATGCTTATTTTTGGATGAAAAACATTCTAGGGAAGTATGGTATTCACTTCAAAACCATAGAGGATAAGTTCTTCAAGCTCTGTTTTATGAGACTCAACTGTGCAATTTCACATACAAAATGATAACCTCTAAGCTAACCGTTATTTCTCGGGAGCAAGATGTTACAGTGATGGTAGATATTTCCATAAACACGTTAACACACAATTTCAGTAGGGATCAGAAAAGGAAAGTGTTAGGAATTAGTAGGAAAAGAATATGAGACATATTTCTTATTCTTGTGCTGCTGTGTAAGTTCTTGTACATGCTGGATATGTGTGCAGTTCTGGTCTCTCCATCTCTTAAGAAAACAAAACAAAACAACAGTAGAATTGAAGAAGGTTCAGGGAAGGACAACAAAAATGATCAGATGTATAGAGTGGCTTTCAAACAAGGTTAGGTTCAGTAGGCTGGACATCATCAGTTTAGGAAGAGTGTAGGAAGGATACAATAAGGGTTTATAAAATCTTGTATAGAATCAAGTAGATAGGTTTGTCACTGCTTTTTCTGAAATGACCTGAGAGGCATCAAAAGGTACCATCAGGTGCTGGTTAAAAAGAAGAAGAGCTGGCTCCTCATACAGTTTTGGTTCAAACTAAGGAACCTAGTGACAAGAGCCTGTGAATACTAAGTGTTTACATGAATACATGGGAAGATCAGACAAGTTCATGAAAGGCGTATCTGCTAAGGTTTCCTAAATTCATAAACATTGCTTCTGTCTGA
Source organism: Cygnus olor (assembly GCF_009769625.2). NCBI lineage: Eukaryota > Metazoa > Chordata > Aves > Anseriformes > Anatidae > Cygnus > Cygnus olor. The sequence goes on along the minus strand of NC_049169.1, from coordinate 126,055,901 downwards.
GAAGATCCCTCAGCTAGAAGCTGATAGATGCTGGGAGAATATTCAGGGAACATATGGATGATTCAGTGAACAAGCTCAAGTTACGTGTAAATGTATGGCACTGTAGTCAAGTACATTCATTTAAAACCTTTTTTTAAAAAAAAAAAAAAAAAAAAGATTACAGAGATAATAATGTGTGCCACTGTTTATTTTTGAAAACTTCAAGACATTTATTCTTTATCTTTTCCTTTCATTGTCAAAGAAACCAGAAACCTGTAAGAATCATGAATTTTCCTTACAAAAAGATTCATCATTTTCTTCTTATATACAGACCAAAGAAGCAAATAGATTTTGTTAATGAAGTGGTCTTGAAGACTTAAAATTGACAGTAGATCTTAGCAAGAGTATTATATGTTTTGTAAGGGGGATTATGGTACATAAAAATTTACAGTAATGTTTTGCATTACTTTTCTTTCAACAGAAAATTCATTGCTTCGCTATATGAGCAATGAGAAAATAGGCCAAGAAGACTACATGTTTCAAAGGAATAGCAAAAAGGATACTGGGAAAAAATCGAAAAAGAAGGGAGACAAGGGTAATAGTCCAAGTCATTACTCATTGTTGCCTAGTTTACAAATGGACTCATTGAGACAAGACGTCATGGGCACACCTGGACCAGAGACCACTTTGTACCACGTGAGTAAAAATAGCATTAACAGAAGTTGTTGCTCAATGTTTGTGATGAGAGACTGTCTTATTTTTATAGTTGTGTTGAAGCCTTTTTTGGATTGCTGCTCTTGCACTGATTTTTGTTCTTCTGAAAAAAAAACTATATCCCAATGAAATATTTTAAAATACTTTAAGTTGCTGTTACAAATGTAGGATGGAGAGCTATAACTATGTTTTATCTTCTGTAAGTAGAAGATGTTGTGTTTGAAATGGAGTGTGGTATCTCTGTGTTGACTGATTTACTGCTGATGGAAAGGGAAGAAGCAGCAGTCTGACTGGCTGGAAAGCTTCTTTGCAGCATCTATATCACTGCAATATGCAAAGTTGCATTAGATAACCCCTTTGCTACAGGTATTCAAAAGGCAGGAAGACTTGTGAGAGGTCTTTGTTTTTCCTTTGAAGGAAGAGACTCTCTAACACGTGTAATTGCTCTTAACATATAGATCTTAATAACTCAGATTTGAAGGAAGAGATTCTCCTGACTATGATGTGCAAGGAAAATACCAGTAACTTGCTAGTTTTTGAATGTGTTGAGAAAATGGGGATTAAAGGTCACAACATATTTTAGATATGATATTGTGTTCATCCCATAACAGAATTTATGTTTTCAGATCTCAATAAAAGTTGTCATTGTAGAGTAATACATGCATTGTAGTTGTACACCAAAACAATAAAAATAACCAGAGTTACCTTCATTCTCTCTTCAAAGAGAATGTTATTTAGATTGCCAGTGTCTAAGGGAGGCAGTAGTTGGGCTTGTCAGGGACTTTGCTGTGAAAAACTGGCAGGTGTAGCTTCACTCTGAACCTGTAAGAGACGGGTAACTTTTCTCTTAGAAGCGATATAAAACTGCTAGAGATTATTACATTATAGTTGGTATAGGTTAGTTGAAAGTAATAGAGCTTTTTTATTCCTTTAGACCATTTCAATGGTTGGTCCACTGGCTTCTAAAACTCCTTTTTGCACTACAGTGGATAAGTAAGTCTGATAAATTTCAGAGATGCCATTTAGTATTAAAAGTAGGTGCTTGTGGTGTACTTCAATTAGATCAGATTCCCAGATGCCAGAATGCTATTGGCTTTCTTTTTTATTTATTGTTATTTACGGTGATAAGCATTTTTTCTCATATTATTATTTTCAATAGCTTTACACTCTTTTTGTAAGTTCGAAATCTGGTAGTGGGGAGATGTCTATTTGCAAACGCAAACTGATATATAGTCGCCTAATACATGAGGCAAAGTAGTTTGCAAGTGTCACAAAACTGCCATCCTTGCAATGCCTGCTGTCCTTTCTATAAGGAATCTAATCTAATCAGTCCAAGAGATCTTGAAATCAAATATTTACAGAGGAAAATAGAAAAGTTATTTGTGTAGCAGAGTTCTTCCACTCTGTAAAGAAGTGTGGTAAATTCACAATACTTTTCACTTTTTGAGAGAATACTCTCCTCCAACAGCATTTATTTGTTAGTACGTGTTAAATTTCTCACACTGCAATGGGAGAAAACTTTTTTAAGGTGTCATCTTTTTTTTTTCCTTGCTCACCTCTATTACCTCAGTTTCCATATTCTGTATAAATAAATGATATACAAATGAACTGTAAAATTCTTCAAAATTCTTGTGTGAAATTTACTTAAGAGTAGCAAACTTAGAATTAAGAACCGATATTTTTCATGTAGGTTGGATACCCATCTGCAAAATACACCTTAAATGTTAACCCCACAAGTTCCACCACCATCTGATAATAATTATTGTGTTCTGTTGCAATTAATGGATGGCTCTATGATGCCATTAAATCTTTAGTATCATTTTGCAATTTTAATGGGAGTTTATCTACTTGTAAAAATAAATAAAGGCTGTTTATTCTTCAGAATGCAAATTGGTATTGATCTGCTAATTGGGTTTGAAGTGAAATGTGTAAAGTAAACAGGAAGAGGAAGCTTGGGCCATTGATTTGTCCTCAAGAGAAATGGGAAGGAGCCCTTCACAAAGCATTCACAACCCTATAATGTCCTATCACTGGAAGCCAGCCGGCTGCCACCATGCAGTGCAATATGGTTACATTTTATGGTGGTGGCACCCAAGCGTACTGCAATGAGAAACCCTAATCTAGTTTGCAGAAGGGACTGCATGTCTTTGCCACAAAGCAGAGCCTATTTACACTCTGGTCTGAAATAAGCAAACATAGAAGGGATTGCTGAATATACTGTAAAAGCATAGAGCATAATAATTTGCTTTTCAGAATTTCTGTTACTAATGATAAAGAAAAGAATAGGAGATAAATACAGAGAGAACTAATAATTGCTGCAGATGATTTGAGAAACAAGACTATATAAGGAGTCCACACCTGCAAACGGGTTTTGTAATAAATTGTGCCGATTTTTTTTTTTTTAAACTTTAAATACACAGTTCAATGAGCAGATAAGGAACGAAGTAATACAGATAAAACCCAAGGAGCTCATGTCTGACTGTAGTATAATTTTATGAAATTATAGACAACAAATAGGAGGAGGGAAATATATTTAATGTTTAAATTTAAAATAGTATCTTGGAGATTGCTAAACATTGTCCTATTAGAACATTTTGGTTTTATTTTTAACATCAACTACCTAGTTTTCACAAAAATTTTGACTACCTGGAAATGGGAGCTTCTGAATGAACATGAGTTCAGTGCAAGAGGAATGGTGGTAACTCCAAAAACTGCATTAATAGTAGTGAAAGAGTTGCTGTAGATGAACTTGAACCTATCTCCTTGGCAGTGCCTAAGTCATTAGTATTAGGTCCAACTACTAGAGAATACTTTACCATGCATATTAAGTGACTACAATCCCTGGTGTCTCTTTATGTTACAAGTTTTCACCTGTTAGTCTGTGTTTACCTGGCTTTTATGTCCAATCTTAGATATAGCTGTGCCTTTGTCCTCTACGTTTACGGGTCTTTTGTTACCAAATTTTATCTCCCAGTGTAGAAACTGACAAGTTATAATCAAATCACTTTGTAGCCTTCTTTTGCTTAAAAGAAATAGAATATCCATCCTGGATTTGTTATCAGAGCGTTTTCACATCCTTTCATTATTCTCATAATTCTTTCAACTCCTCATTTTTCATCCCAATGTATCCTAAGTATCTTAAATGTCCTTCCTAAAGTTTGTATGCCAGAACAGGACATAAAATTCCAGGAGCGAACCAGATAGAAAGATAATGTGTCCTTCCTATTCCCACTCACTGCCTCTCTTTTTAAAAATTTAAAGGATCATTTACCCATTTTAACCATAGACTTGGAATAGGAGCATGTTTATTACCTGGTTTTATTTTCTACTATTATATCACTTTTCCAAATCACTGATTTGCAAGATTGGTATTCCCAATCCAGTTATTTAAGTCTTGCATTCTTTGTTCTTGTATGCTTGGTATGTTGAAACATAGAACTTCTTGGGTGCCCTTGCTGAATAATCTGTGATTCTGAAGCAGCCCCAAGCATGAAATACCAGAGAGTAAGGGCTGTGGGTCCCCAGGTGTGTCCCTGTGATTCCCCAGTATGTAGCATGGAGTACTGAAGCTATAGCAGTCTGGGGTCTGCTGTGGAATGGAGCTTCTGAAACCTTTGATTGGAAATGATGGAAATTCTGTGTGAAATTAAACACATACACACACTTCGGTGTTTTTTTCTTTATTTTCTTTTCTCTTTCTCTTTCTTTTTCTGAATTCCCTGGAACAGAAACCATGCAGCTCACTCAGCATTCAGATCTCATCCATGTCTTTCACCAGTCTTCAGTTGTGTGTTACCTTTATTCAATAATCACTTCATTCTTCTTGAGTCTCTTAATAATAGATGTTAAATAATTTTGATTATTCAGTTAATCATGAATTCCTATTTACAATTCCAGATCTCCTTCCTTTTGAGTTTTGTAGCCATTTACATGTGCAGGCTGATTACCTTTTTAGCTGTGTCAGTTTTCTGCAGAAAAGCAGCTTTTACAGTTACGCTGACTTCAACTCCTTGCTTCTACTGCTTTTATAAATGGCTCTGAAAAGAAAAATCTTTGATCAAAAAACTACCCTGGTGAATTAAATTACCACAACAGAAGTGGTATGTTTTTTGTCTTACAAACAAAGTGAAGGGCGTTAAAATTTTTTTTGCCATGGTAATTTAGAAGTGCGTGGTTGTTGTTTATTTGCTGAAAGTTGTCATCTGAAAGATGCCAGCTGATTCAAAGTGTGTTTGTTATATTCTGAAGTGATCACAAGAATACGGTAGCCCAGCATTTTCTTGAATGTCAGTATACTAAATTTGCATAAAATTACTAGTTTTAGGAATTTTGTTTATGTCATTGACCTGCATTGACAATCAAAAACTCTGGTCAAGGGAGCATTTCAGTTATGGCCTTGAAAAGTGAACTGCATCTAGCTATGTCCACTGAATATAACTGATATAAACAGTATAAAAGCAAAATAAAAACTATATTGTATTCTCGTGCCTACTTACAGTATTTTTAATCCTCGTTTACAAAATCTCTTCACCACTTTGCTTTGTTTTGTTCTCCATTCCAGAAAACACTTCCAGCATACATTGATATCTTGCCAAGTTGTTGTTTTTGCATTATATTTTTCCTCCTCAGTACTGCTGAAGAACTACCAACACAGAGAGTTAATGTTTTTTATTAAGCCAAGGCAAACTGTTTGAGCTGCTGCTAATCTAGTGTGCAAGCAGGTGTTCAAAGTGATCTATTGTTGTAGATACAAAATGGTGCAGTTAAAATTGTCTTGGACCTTTGGGGCACAAGAGATGAAAGCTCTGACACATGATTATAGTTTTTTAAGTTCATTATATTATTCTGTATAGGAATTTCCTTAGTGCATTGTGCTTTGGTTTTGTTACAGAAAAATAATATAGTTATTTAGGAGGGAGATTGTGTCATGAGTCAGAAGAAGTTCTGCATCAAGTTAATAATAATAAGCTCCTTTCTAGATTCATAAACCTTTCTGTTAATCTAGAAACAACACTGCTATGGGAAGAGCAGGTTGCAGCCTATAGCAGGGGGTTATACAAGAAAAAGCAACCTTGCTTACAAACTTTTTCCCAACCTACACCATATTATTGCCCTTCTCCCCTGACCCTTCCTGCCTGCTCACTTCTTTGTATGTATTAAACAATACCTGATGACTTACTTGTCACAGGAAAAGTAAACCAAAAGGGGTTTTAAGCTTCTCATTTTGCAGATAACCAGATAAAAATTGTTTAACCCAGGAACTACAGTAATTTTCGTGGTCATTTTAATTGTATGTGAAAACAGTTAGTTTAGTAGCAAGATGTACAATTTAAAGATCACACATCTGGAACCAGGTGGTTCAGGAACAGGTGCAGGAAAGAAATTAAGGATTTGTTTGAGAGGAATTTTGCTGAAGATACTTTTCAGAATCATGTACATATGTATACATGCATTATCTTTTTCAGAAATCTATTTCAGTTTTAAATGAAGAATAAAATGAAAGTAATCAGTGTTTGTTTTTTTTTTTTTCCTGCAAATTCAGTTAAATTTATACATATTCACCAAACTTACTTTTCTCCTCTTTAGGAATATACAATTATCCACATGGTTGGAGTGCAGCTCAGTGGCTCTTACCTCATTTACATCATTTCAGTACTTGCTGGAATAAGCACCTACAGAGATCCAAGCACTCTCTTTTCTACTTTGCCAGTGAGGACACTGAGGCAATGCATGTAAGGGATTTAGCCAGGGTCATAATTTCAGGCTCTTTTTCTCATGAGGTTGCTGTAACAGTTCAGCCCGGTGGGTATGCTCAGTAGAGTTCGTGGGTCAACATCTGTCTGAACCCACAGAGTTCAATTGGTTGCAACAGTGATCTTGTTGAACCTACTGTAAGTGAAGAACATTTGTTTATGAGCCTGTTGTAAAGATCAGTTTTTAGATGATAATAAATTGGAAAGGAGACAGCAACTTTTAAGAAAAATAACATCTTTTCTACTTAAAGGATGCATATTTCCAGGTATTTTAGTTTCCCGCCCACCCCTCCAGAGAAAAATGTTTTTAAAAGTTCAATTCAAAATGTATGTATTTGGATGTTCTCAATACAGAGAACAATTTACCTAAAGTTCCTAATTTTGGAGACTTTAAAAGCTATCTCTTCCTAAGTGGTTGATTTTCTCTTAATCTTCCTACTCCTCCCTGCAGAAAGCAAAATGAGAAGGTACTTGAACATGAAGTACCTCTGTTTCTTTTAATAAAAAGTGTTCAATCCAATAGGCATGTATTTATGAAACCTTTTAATTGTAGTATACAGTAGCTAGCACTTAAGAGACTGCAGAACATGCGTGCATGAGTTCCCTAATAAAATTTTGCACAAGCTGCCCATCAATTTATTGCAGAAGACTTCTGAATAGAAATGGCATCTAATAAGCACTGTATAACAGAAGGAGGTTTACAATAAATAAATAGAATCACAAAACAGAAAAACTAGCAGTTAATTATAATTGTATGCATGACAGTATTTAAAGAATTTCTGTCTGATGACTTTTTGTTATGGATATTTGTAATTAAACAAAAATAAGTTTACAGAGGAAAAAAATTGAAAATGCAATTGCACAGATTTTAAGTAGGTGTCAGAAATCTATAGTGTCTTTGTACCACTACAACAGATGGGGTTGGTACATTTTCTCCTTCACAGCGTTTGAAGTCCGACTATGGTTGTGTTTAAAAATGAAGGCTCCCTCTTCCTTTTTATTCTCCATTTTCACAAAGGTGTATAGTTTGACTAGCAATTACTATAGAATAAAAGTCTAGGAGTTGCTATCCAAGTCCAGTTTAAATTAAGTGCATAGTGAAAAAATATTTTCCATACGTGTTTCCAGGAATTTTCTTAGCATTCAAATGATCATCACTTCTCCAAGGTCTTTCATCCTCATTTAAATACTTATATTAAAACAATTCTGAAAGTTGCATAATTTGACTCTGGTCAAAATTAAACACTGGGATATCCCTCTCCGAAGGTGACTGGAGTATTTACTACATTTGCATCTTCTTCTGTAGGTAATGCTCGTCATATTTCACCTTATTTTTTGCAGTCTTATGAGGACGTACAAGAGCATTTTGGCCTGTCCTACAACTTCAAGTCTTTGTTCATTTTCTCATCAATGAACATGGAACCAGGAAATAAAGCCATGCCAATGTCTAGATCCGTATATGTGGAAGTGGAAAGAGCTTATCATTCTGCAGTAAAAATAGAGCTGAGTAAGCATATGCAGTTATAGAATAATCTGATTTGGAGTTCTTTTAAAAGTCTCCAAGGCTATTCAGAGGCAAAGGTGCTTATAAAATGCTTCATGTAGTACAATGCAGGGAAGAATACCCAATTTTGCTGTGGCATCGTGAGCACCTAGCTTGTATCCATTTCTCATGTCATCTTCCTCTAGTATAAATCAGCTGTAGAAGGCCTTCTGCTCTGAGAGGCAACTGGAAAGAACAGCAATTAAGTATCATTAAGGGGATAATGAGTAAGACAAACAGAATGGCAAGTTCTTATCTAGTGTCTTCATGAATGTGAAGCATTGTCATGTGTCAAAGCCACAAATGTCCTATTAGCTGTAGGCAGATATGAATGCCTAGGCACATGTTCAGTTTCTTTCAGTTGAAGACTCATGGTTTTGTGCATCTGATTCAGACAAAAGAGCAGAATTTGTCATGTTCTCAAGCTAGAACAGTGGTTCCAGCCTTTGGCTAGCTTCTGCACTCCTAAAAGAAAGTATTTAAATGTCACTGTATGTCTTCCTTTTTTTTAATGCAGCACTTTATAACTTCCTTTGTGTTTATTACATTAAATACTGTGGCCAACAGGCCTAGAGCAATGATCACTCCTTTGTCCTTGACACTGATGAGACCATACATCCACTATTGTGTTCAATTTGGGGCACCTCACTACATGAAGGACATTGAGTTGCTTGAGCGTGACCAGAGAAGAGCAACGAAGCTGGTGAAGGGACTAGAAAACATGTCTTACGTGGAGTGGCTAGGGGAACTCGGGATGTTTTGTCTGGAGAAAAAGGGGCTGAGGGGAGACCTTATTGCTCTCTACAACTGCCTGAAAGGAGGTTCCAGTAAGGAGGGTATCAGTCTCTTTTCTTATGTGATGAGTGATAAGACACGATTTAATGGTCTCAAGTTGTGCCAGGGGAGGTTTAGATTAGATATCAGGAAGAATTTCTTCATGGAGAGGGTGGTCAAGCATTTGAACATGCTACCCAGAGAAGTGGTGGAGTCCCTAGCCCTGGAAGTACGTAAGAGACCTGTGGATGTGACACTAAAGGACATGGTTTGGTGATGGGACACACTAGGTCAGACCGATGGTTGGACTTTGTGATCTTGAAGGTCTTTTCCAAACAAAATGATTCTATGATTCAGAAAAGTAGTAATTATGTCATTGCAACTAATTCAGGAACTTCATCTAGACCATGAGCGAACTGTGTGGCATATAAAACAAACGAAAATGGTGAAACAGTTAAGCAATAAGAAAAATATGCCTTACTGCATAAGGCAGTTGAGACAGTTGCAAGTGATTGGGCTAGCCATAAGACTGTTTCACTAAAAGGTAAATCTAGGTATTCCAGCTGGTTTGGTAAAAATCCTAAATAAATCTTCTTTTATATTTCTGAGGCAAAAGGTAAGAGAGAGAAACAGCATATAAATTCTTTGCTAATAGAAGATGGCGTATTATTTTTAGACTAGCATGATCAACATAGAGGAATAGAGGAACCTCCTGGGTTTAGTCCTCTACTGTTGCAGTTAATCACCTTCATTTAATCCTATTCAGAAATTTATAAAACTCCATATTCAAATAGGGCATGAATTGCTGATGATAGGATAAGTAAAAGGTGGTAAACTATGTGAATGATTGTCTGGTTGTCTTAATTCCAAGAAGAAATGTTGGGCAAAGGAAAGGAAAGAGAACAAAATTACAATTAGTCTGCCAGCAGGAGAAAGTCATCACTCCTAGTGACTTTGCCACAGAAAAAAAACACGTGTCTCAGAAAGCACTATAAAGTGCATTAGGATAGCAGGATAATTCAGGCTGGGAGGGACTTCAGGAGGTCTCTACTCCAGTCTTCATTTTAAAGCAGGGTCAGCTCTGAGGTCAGACCAGGCTGTTCAAAGCTTTGCCCAGTCAGGTCTTGAAAACTTCTAAAGATGGAGTTTGCTTATGGCCAACCCGTTCCACTGTTCGGCTATCCTCATGGCCAAAATAGTTGAAGGTGAGTGATAATACAGAGATTTCAGCAATGACTGAAAGAATAGTAACTTGTCCAGATTTAAGGCATAGTTTCTGTTGTAATATCACTATTAAACTAAAATTATCTTGTGAAAGTGTCTCAATAATCTCACATTTGTTCTGCCAGTTCTAGATTCTCACTCCTTTGAACTCAAGATTTAAGAAAGTAGAAGTGCAAGTACAGCTTCTATACTGACTTCTGTTTAAGCATTTTGTTTGTCAAATAGTAATATTTTGTATTCTCAGGAAGGAGTGCTAAATTATTTTAATTATATGGAATAATACCTGTATTCTTCCCAAGGAATATTATCCTTGTCACAGATGAGAGAATATTTTCAGATCTATATATTTTTTCTCTTTGAAAGAATTAGTCAATACCATGAGTTTTCTCTTCTTGGGGAACTGATTGCTGAAATGAAATTTGAAGGTGTTGGATATGGGAGATTTTATATCAATTTTCATATACCCCGTAATTTTTATTAAAATTCAGAATTGCTATTGCAGCAAAGCAAAACACAGTAGAGATTGGTTTATAGGTCATCATGAAGCACAATTGAACTCCTCTGTGGAAAAAAAAAAAATTCTGTTATCTTTTTTTACATCTAAGCATGAGGGAAAAAAATGGCCTGTTATAATTCCTTTCTATGATGAAGCTGGGGAATTCTTCAAAAGTGAGAGAATTACTGTAAAGGTCATCTAGTCCAGCTCTGCCAGTATAGATTTATCCCCTACTGCATATGATATAATGCTCTGAAAGTGTAATTTTACATTGTCAAGAGATGTAGATCTATCAACTAATAAATCTCCCAGCTCAGTACATTTCCTAATTTCCTTTCACATCCCCATTCTGTATGCTTTCTGTTATCTGTTTCATTTAATCATTCCTTGTTACATCCTACTTTTATTGTGTGATAGAAGACTTCTACCTTTGTAGGTAGAAGGAATTAACATTGTATGTACACCAGTAATTTATATTAACTGTAGTTGATACAATCACAATAGCACAGTTGAGAGATTTTTTAATGCAAAACAAAAGTGATTTAGTCCCTTGGTTATTCCCCTTTGATAAAGAGATTAAGCATGGTATATTGTAGCGAAGAAGTGTATGTTAGGCATTGTACAGAGTGCACTCAGCATGAGTTATTACTGCAATATGGTGGGGAATGTCACATCTATGGGAAGTTAGATCTGGGTCTTGACTTCTCAGCTCTCTCCCCTCTGTACTCCTTTTTGCAAAAGGAAAATAGCAGGATTATGAAAGCAGTGGATCACGGACATTGACTGGCGTGAGTCATGAAATTTGACATTGTAAAAATCTTATACTCTGAATGGTGAAAATGTTGTTTGAATTAAGGGTGAGCAGATACCCATTTCAGAATACCATTTGATCAAAATGCTTTGACAAGCAGCACAATTGTCTCCAAACCAGTGATTTTTCAAAGCAGTGGTTTTGACTCAGCAGGAGTCTCTGCCCCATTCCTCTGCCCCACTTACACGATGGTGGCCCCTACGAGCCTAATGCTGACAGAAAACGTGGGAAGTTGTATGGTTATACTAGGAGGAAAATGGCTCTTTGCAGCAGTGTGGCTCCTGAACAGAAGCTATTTTATAAGATGTTTCTGTTTTACTGGAAAGAAGTACTTGTTGCTTAGTGCCTGATCTGTGAGTCAGTCAATCCATCTGTTACTGTACTGTGGAGGAAAAAACCTTCATATTCTTCATATAGCAATAACTGCTTTTTGTCCACTTCTGAAGTATTGTCAGATTGTCCCTAGTAAATAATATTTCTAACACTAATGACTGCTGACTTTAGAATGAAGTGTAAAACTAATTTTGTAAGTTGTTTTGTACCCATAAGATCACGATGGCCAACATAGAATTAAAAAGACCTAATATTACCTTTCCCCACCTTCCGAGAAGTGCTGTTTCATCTTATGTTCAGAGGAAATCTCACTAAATTCCAGCAAGTTATGTGACTTTTATTCTGCAATGGACTGTTATTTTTCTACCTTAATTCATAGATGCAATCAAACTGTTGGGCATCAGTTTTTACAGAACGTGCAATGGCTAAGGTACAAATTACTCTTTCCCTCATTTGCTCATGGAAACTTCCACTCTGTTAAATATTGTGTTATTTCTAGGTAGTCAAGAGCTACCTGGATTCAGTACTGATGTGTAATTATTACTACAGCTAATACTGCAAGCCATTCCCGGTAGCATGGTGCCACAGATAAAGAGGCTGAAAGCACTACTTTCTGGAAATGTCATTTTAGTCCTGAAGGGTACAAATGCAGGGACATCTCCAAGCCTTGGAAATGATTATAATGACTTGTCCTTGACAGCAATGTAACCAGTAGATAATGTTTTCTCCTGATGAACAGTACAAATATTTCATTACTGAAAAAGAGCAAATTTGGCCTTGTATGCTTTGTCGTCTAAAGATGATCAAAAAAGCATTTCAGTGACTGTCTTGTGTATCTTCTTTGCTAATACTGCTTCTTTCACACACACCTATGTGCTCATTTCCTGTTTCACCAAAGTCTTTGTAACCTCCTAGCTCCAGAAATGTACAATTTTGTTTTATTGACTTTTTTCACAAAAAACGTAACACTATTGAAAGTCAAAATGAGTTTTCTGTTTCTTTCACTGGAAGAATATTATGCCTGAGTGCTAACAGAGACTTGTAAGAGTTTATATTCCTTGAAGCAGTTCTGCCCTCGTTCATTACAGGGTACCTACATCCCCTGCACCTTTCTCTGTCACACAGCCAGACTGAGCAATAGGAAAGAGAGATCATGCATAAGGACATACTCAGAAGTGTTGCTAACAGCTCCTGCAGAAGCAGCTGTGTATGTACTCCTTCCACAATAAGCATCTAGGTGTAGGGGGCAATTGAGGTTTAACTGGCTGATGTCTGCTGGAGGAACAACACTGCAGGGCATAAGCAGTCCATAAGGTTTTTGGAGTACACATGTGGTGGGCTCTTCTCACTGATGCCTCATGAAAGGACAAGAGGCAATGGACAAAAACTGAATTACAGGAAATTCCATATAAACATAAGAAAAGCTGTTTTTACTGGGAGGATGCTTCAGCACTGGAACAGGTTGCCCAGAGAGTTTGTGGAGTCTCCGTCCTTAGAGATATTCAAAACCCAACAGGACATGGCCCTCAGCAACCTGCTCTAGGTGACCATGCTTTGGTCAACAGGAGACGATCTTCACAGGTGCCCTCCTTCCTCAAGCATTCTGTGATTCTCTGACTGGTCCTTTCAATTCAATAAAAGATGAATCTGGGAATTACTGGGGAGTAGAAATAAAAATAAAGGGTTCAGTACTATTCTGTACTGGGTTATGATTAAGTTTCTTTTTCCTTCTTAAATGAATGCAGCAATGAACACAGAATGGATGCAGAATGGAACAACTGATGCAACTTGGACATTTGCCATTAAAGAATACATAGTTTCTGAAGCCTTCCTAGATTACTTACTGTCAATAAAAGCAGCGTGGGAGGTACAAAACTTACATGTTTCAGAGTAGATGCAAAGCAGAAGAATGATCTCAGAATAAATTATTCTAATAAACAGCACTTGTCTAGCTGAACTTTTTATTCTCATTTGCTTCAGGCACCTATGACAGTGCTTCAGTCCTTGTTCTGTTGGTATAAAAGACAGTGGAGGAAGATGTTTGATCATATCAAAATCATTTAAATTTTATTATTGTCCAGAAGTTTTACTGCTTCTGTATTTCAGTTAGAGAGTCCTACGGCTTAATGGCTAAAAGGAAAAACTTTTCTTGGTGGTAGAAATTAGGACAACGATATAATTTTCTTGATATGGCCTGAAGATTTAAAAAAAAATAAAAATAAATAAAAAAGTTTAATTTGCCTAAGTTTTGCATGTGTTGCGCTAACAACTTTACACAGACTAGTGCAAAACATCCCTTAAATGCAACATTTACCACAGAATACACCAACATTACATGAAAAAGTTGGGAATGGGAGAATGAATAAGAATCCCTCGATAGAGAAATCTGTGCTTACTATCAGATTTCAGACAACCACAGTTCTGTCCTTAGCTAGAATATTCTTCTTGGAGAGGCAGCTATAATAAAAGTTATATGATTAGATATCTTTGATTTTATCAACCTTTGTAGACTTAGTAATAAGGAGAGATTCCTGCACAGGTGATATAACCGTATCAGGACAGGTATCTAGAAACTGGGCAGCTTCAGTGTTGATGGCCACTTTTAACAGTAAAAAGGTCTTTAGCATGTTTCTGTCAAGACACACACTGTTCATCCTTGCAGTCACTAATAAATTGCATGTGTTGTGATGTCATGGATGGAGCTCCAAAAATACAGGAACCCAGTCAGAACTGTAATTATGTGTGATAAGTGGCATAGCCATGTACTGTAGCTCTTATACTTCCTAGATGCCTTTCAAAGGCTTCTGTGGGAAAGGGGGAGAAGGAGTGTGAATAGGAATAGAGACATGAGTTGTCAGTTAAATGTAAAAAAATCTTGTTGGCAATGGACTTTTTGACTGCTGGCACAAAAGCTATTGCTTTACCAACTTTTGCAAATACGCATTCATTTGGTCTTAACATTGAAAGACCTTGCAAAGCAGTACTATTCTTATTATATTATATGTTATTATAGTAATTATTTTTCTTATTCTTAAGCAGTACTAATTTTCATACTGAAAAAGTAAAAGTAAGGGAGGAGGAGGAAAATAGGAAAACATACCAAGCCCATTCGGGGATCCATTCTTCCACTGACTGTTAATGTCTGTGCCTCACAACCCATTTGACAGGACCAGTGATTCATGCTTCTGTCTGAAGTACCTGCCATTTAAAAGAAATATCCACAGGATATTTAGTAGAAGGATTCTGGCTTTTTGACATTTTGTTTGTACTACAAAACTTCAAATTTAAAAGTCTGTTCATACATAATGTTCATACTGTGTTTTAGTATTAAATGTCTTAGCTAGAACCTCAGTGAATGCCCAGTGAATGTCCTTTTAAATCCAGCCATGATATTTTATTATAGAGTGTGCTCAAGAGCACAGAGCTATGAAGGGAAAGAAAAAGTACGTATTACCAAAGCGCCAAAAGATCAAGATTTGATCCAATAAATTTTGCTTTGGGGAGGCGAGACTGAAGGTTTTGGGGCATTGTTAATCAACTGTGATGTCTTTTGCCTGTAAATCACTTTTGATTCCAACTTGCTATGGATTTATGAATTACTCATGTATGATGACTGTTTTGTGATCAGCTTGTGACTTGAGTTTAGGAAACATTTCTGGCTTTCCTTTCATAAATTCACCACTGTGCTTTTGTATTAGATTTTCTCTCATATTGGCCATCCCATTTACTGTGTTTGCATTTTACCTATCCCTGTTTTTAAAGGCATTTTGTAAACTAGAGCTCTTGTAATGTATTAAAAATACTTTATTTGCAACTTAGTGCTACTTGATGCCATTTTTGGCAACTAAATAGTTTGTAGCCACAGATAAGTTAGACAATGTTGAATATATGAGAAGTTCAAAATCCAGAATGCAAATGAAAAATGAACAAACAAGCAGCAAAATGTAAGATGAAAACAGAATACAGTAGGATTTGTACAGTCAGATACAGTTAGTGAATACAGGACTAGTAGCATATCCTAAAACATTCCCCATGACCTGACATGATTAGATTTGCCAAACTCAAATATTTTTTTGCAGATATTCTTTCTTTTAGCAGTCCCTGAAGTCCAGTCAATACACAAAACAATCCTAGATAGGATCATAAAATTATTAAGGTTGGAAAAGACCTCCAAGATCATCTGGTCCAACTGTCCCCGTACCACCAATATTACTGCTAAACCATGTCCCTAAGGACCACATCCAGCCTTTCCTTTAACACCCCCAGGGACGGTGACTCCACCACCTCATCAATAAAGATATTAAAGAAGATGGTTCCCAACACCAACCCCTGGGGAACACCACTCATGACTGATCACCAGCTGGATTTCACTCCGTTCACCACCACTCTCTGGGCCTGGCCGTCCAGCCAATTTTTAACCCATCAAAGAGTGTACCTGTGCAAGCCATGGGCTGCCAGCTTTTCCAGGAGAATACTGTGGGAGACCATGTCAAAGGCTTTGCTGAAGTCTAGGCAGACTACATCAACAGGCTTTCTCTCATCTACCAGGCGGGTCACCTGGTCATAGAAGAAGATGAGGTTGGTCAGGCAGGACTTGCCTTTCATGACCCCTTTCATGAACCCATGCTGACTGGGCCTGATCCCCAGACTGTCCCGAATATGTCACGTGATTGCATTCAAGATGACCTGTTCCATCACCTTTCCTCGCACCGAGGGCAGACTGACAGGCCTGTAGTTCCCTGGGTCCTCCTTACAACTCTTCTTATAGATAGGTATCACATTCGCAAGTCTCCAGTCATCTGGGACACCTCTGGTTGACCATTTCCACTGATACATGATGGAAAGTGGCTCGGCAATCACATCGTAACTTGGAGCACAGACTTTCCCCATTCCACTTTTTAGTAGATTCTCTGTTGAGTGTTTTTTCAGCTGTAGGTGAGAGAATCACAGAATGGTTGAGGTTGGAAGGGACTTCGAGATCATCTAGTCCAACCCCTCTGCCAAGCAGGGTCACCTAAAGCACATTGCACAGGATTGCATCCAAACAGGTTTTGAAGGAGAAGGAGACTCCTTCAGAGAAGGAGACTCCACACACTCCCTGGGCAACCTGTTCCAGTGCTTTGTCACCCTCACAGTAAGCTGTGTAGTAAGTATGTTTCATCTGACCCTTAGCCTTGATAACTGATTCCTTCAGAGAATTAACTTACGCCTCATCTTCTCTCTCCTATGCCAATAAAGTCCTCTCTGGGCTCAGCTTCAGCTCTTGTTCTAAAAATAAAAATAAAAATCCTTGCAGATGCCCTGCGTGGATTCACCTAGCTTAAAGACCTAGCTGACTACAATCTTTTTGCTTGTTTTGAGAGCTAACATAACAAGAGGTCAGTACTTGGCCTTGCTGCAAATGAAAGAGTTATTTATTGTGAATGCAATTCTATTGCTAATTGGCAGCAGGTTTCAAGCTTCCTGAACTCCCAGAGGTCTTCTGTCATGATACCTTTGTAACAAAGTCCTTGAAAACTATGTTTTGCATAAACATACGTGAAAATGATTAATACTACCTGTCTTTAGCTCTTAATGGAGACTAAACAAGATGGTGAACAAAAAGATTTAGCAAAATGCCATTGTTGGGAATACATGACTATTAAGTATGAGTTGTTAACAGTGATGGGTAGTATGACAATAAGTAGCCTTGAATTTTTCCCCTTTTTCACTTTTCATCTCCAAAAATTTTGGATCTCAACCTACCAAATACAGAGAAACTTATATGCGGTGCATCAACACTGCGAAAACAGAACATTGTCAATGTAGTCAAATTATTGAGTGTGAGAGATTGATCAAATTGGCAGCACCAACTGTCCTTTTATTTTTTTTTCCAGATACTGACTTTTCTATCTGCAGCAGAAAGTTACAAGCTACTCTGCTCAAACTAGAGCAAGTTATCTTAGAGTGACAAAGAGAATCTGTATGACTGTAAATAGTTCCTTAATGTCTAAACTTGCAGCTTGAGAAAAATTGGTTTTGACTTGAGCTTTAAAAAAAAAAAAAAAAACTAATAAAGACACCTGCTGTTTTCCTTCCCAATCATAATGAGCTCAGATGTAGGTAAGAGTTGGAGATTATTATTGCCATAACCTGGTACTCTCTTCCAACTTTCCAAAAATGACTAAGTGGAGAATCCCTGAGAAAAATGTGAAGAAACAAATAACTGAAAGAAGATTTTAGGAGCCGTCAGGTTTAGTACTATTCTCTGTGGACAATACAGATCTTCAAAGAAATTTCAGTTGGTGTCTTTTGTAGTAAAGCTACGTATTCCGTAACCATCAAAGGGTCCATGTAATTATTAGAATATATATATTTTTTGGACATGGATGCCATATTCTGTTGGTCACAGACACACTTATATTAGCTCTTAGAGAAGCTTTTGTATAAGTATTAGAGGAATAGTTTGACACCAAGTATTTGGACTTCTTCCTCAGATTCTTGAAGTTTGGCAAAATAACCAGTTCCCCCAAATCAATTGTTTTGATAACCATTTGTTTTCCATTTGTCTTCTTCTTTTATTTTAGGTTTCAACTGTAATAGAAATTTTCTGTCATCACAGCTTATCAAATATCCATCTCTATAGATAGCAGTTTCACTCTGATTTAATATTGATACTGGAAGATCAGTTGATTAACTTTCCTATTTGTCATGAAACAAATAAACCAATTGAAACTTAAATTATTTAACACTTTTATTTAAATAAGTTTTCCAAAGAGAGAGCTATCAAATTACTGCTAAGTAGTCCATAATAAGTATTCATATTTTCAGGCTTCTGAATGTTAATGACTTGCTTTCAGTTTTGCTTCCCTTCTGATCAGATATGCAAGTGTCTTGGTACTAATCAAGAAGCTGAAAGCAGATTTTGAGGATGAGAGAAAAATCTGATAGTCTCATTTCTTGAAAGCTTTCTGCTGTACGTAGTACGATGCTGATGTGTGATTATGTGCCTGCTGATTTTGCTATGACATCTATATGTGATTATTTTTTTGCTAAAGGAATAAATGCAGTTACAGGTTGCTGGTGACCTCTTTTTTTAGCATGAACCTCCACCTGGAAATTTTTGACTCTACAGTTACATTACTATGCTATAATCCTAAAAGCATGGAGAGGTATACCCTAGGGCAGATTGCTATTTACACCTGTGCGGGTTTCTGATGGGCTTTCAGAACTCTGTCAATCATTTTGAAAAGTGTGAAAGTAAATATAACCCACACAGCAAGTTTGGTAATGAACAGTTGCAGGAACAGAGTAACTGTTATGACTCTTGAGTGCATAATGAAATCTCCAATGGCTGATGGGATATGCAGCCAAGCCCTCAGAACAGGTCAGACAAATACCATCTAGAAGTAGGCTAGCACCTTTGTCAAAATAAATAAATAAATCAATAAATCTGTTTTCCTCTTGAAATATGTATGCTTTGGAGTCTGCTCATAGTGCAAGCAAATATATACATATAAATAAGATTTTCTGATACTCTTCTTAGTGTGCATTTGTCAGAGGGTTTAGTTTTGGTATATTATTAAGTACAACAAGCTCAAACAACACATATTACAGCATAAAATGATTACATTCAAATAACTGAGGCTCAGGATAATCAAGGGTGTTTTCTATCAAGTGTTATCTTGCTTTTGGGTAATGGAAAGTATTTGTATTTTGGGGCAACTGGAAAACATGTCATTCAGAATATGAATAAACAGTTGCCAATTTTCTTCAGGAATGAAAGTTTCCGTTTGGGTTAAGAATCTATTTCATCTTTTCAGTGGCAGTTTTTTTTCCATTTTATTTAACAACTTTCTTTAGTATAGAACACTTTTTTCCATTTACTTTTATTCTTGCCTTCAGGAAGATTTCTATCAGGAAGACCACAATTAGGCCATCTATTAGAAATGCAAGAGCTACATAGCTTCACTGTCATAGGAAACACAAAAACATTCCATTCTTATTAACAGAATGAGAGATTTTACAGAGAAATTTCAGTTGTTAATGGCAGACTAATTTGTGGCCTATTTTAATATTTTTCACTGTGTGCTTTTGCTTTACAACCTTAAGAACATGTTACCTCTTTATGACCAAAGATGCCAGTTTTCTTAAGCCTAGAAGGCTGTTGGTTGAAAGTGTTAAATGGTGATGACTTTAGTGTTTGCAACATTGCACTGCTTTTATAATAATCATATGGTTGAATATAAACGCTCTATTATCACTTCTTTTGTTTTGATTTTCTTGTAGACATTTCAGCAGTCTTCTCTACAGCAGAAAAGTAAAAAGAAGAACAAAGGTAAAAATTAAATTTGTTTTGATGTTATTGGTTGGAAGGGAATCGAAAGCGCGAGCGTGTACATATGCCAATACTTCAGAACTATGTTAGAACAACTAAAACTTGTTAGCTCCAATCAAAAGTATAGTTCAGTTGAACACATATTGAGTTCATTGAACATCATATTGAGAAGCTGTTAGTCCATTACCAATGTCTCATAATATCCTCTTACCTTATAAGCATATAACTACTGATTTTTTTATTTTTTTAACATGTAGACTGTAGTATGTTTTGGGGCCAGGGCTGTTTTTGCAGCTGTGTGAGTATAACATGTCAGTGCAGCCATTGCTCATTACCTTACCTGTCTGGTAATTATATCACAATAAACTGTTTTCCTTTGATGTAGAAGTACAAAGGCCTTAGGAAATGTTTAGTTGCAAAAGAAGGTACAAAGAGAGATTCCTGAATACCCATCAAGTATTTACATAGTTTTATTTTACAAGACTATTAAACAATTAGTAGCTAGGTGTGAAAGTACATGAATTTATATGTTGTGTGCTTTGATGTGACATGAAGTATTAATTTGTTGAAAATGATAAATAACCATTTTTCTTAACTTAAATATCTTGCCTTTCTTTCCTCTATAACATCTCTTTCTGTGTTGCTTTTTTTCTTTTTGTCTCATCTATAGAATATGAGCTCTCTGGGTTGCTGAACCTGGTTTGTTTGGGTTTGCTTTGTTGTTCGTTGTGGTTTTTTTTGTTGTTGTTCTTTTGTTTGTTTGTTTGTTTTTTTAAGGTATTTTGTGGCCCAAATAAAAGGTTTGTTGTAATTTAATAATGGCATATTGAAGTTGAAAATTTTAATTAATTTTTTGAAGCAAGTATGTAGTGCTTTATGGCTACCTGGCTGGTTGATTTAGTGGACAAGCCAAACACTTTCACATCAACTCATTGTCATTTTCAGCTCCTATTCCTGGTAAAAGCAAAAGACGGATCTCTTGTAAAGATCTTGGCCGAGGAGACTGTGAAGGCTGGCTTTGGAAGAAGAAAGATGCCAAGAGTTATTTCTCCCAGAAATGGAAAAAATATTGGTTCGTCCTGAAAGATACATCTCTCTATTGGTATATCAATGAAGAGGTAAGCCTATATGCTCAATGCTCCATCAAATCCCCTGTGCAGTGCTATTGACGTGGTTTTGTGGAAAGCCAGTGCTTTGAGTGCTTATATATGCAAAAAACTTTATTCACCCAAATAATCATACTGATATTAACTAAATTACCATTAAAGTCTAAGGAGATTTGGTCCTTCAAATTCACCTTTTACTACAAGCAGAAAAAGCATACTTTTCAGTGTCCTGCTCTCACCATTTTAGAATAAATCTATCCTCAAACCATTGAAAGGGAAAAGGTAGTTATTTAATCTTGTCATTCAAGCTTAGTCATGAGAGTGTAAACTTTAATGATGTGCTGTCTAGTGTTCCTTGTTTATGTGTGCCAATGAAATCATCAAAAGCTCTGGCAATTACAGAAGATGCTTTTGTTTTTTTTCAGTTGTGTTCTCCTGTTGTTCCTTCTTTGTATATTTGTTATGATTTCAGTGCTCATGTACGTTGAACTTAGGATCTCCAGAGCAGCCCAACTGAATTGTGTACAGCTTTGACTGTACAACATGTTTTGCTTTGTACATGCTTATCTATATCAGCTTTAGTAGAAAAGCCTTTTGCCAGTCAGGTAGAAAACTTTAAAATTAAACCCTGCTAGTCTCATTAGTAAGTATCCTGAGGTAAAATCATTGCCAACCTGTGAATGGACGTGGTCTTGGACTGCCTTACTTGTTATTTTAATCATTTGTTATTTTAATTTTGCTTTTGTGCAATTTTTTAAAGTATTTTGATCCCAGACTTCTCCCTGTGTAGACAGAAAGCAAGTTGTACCACAAGTAGTTACTGAAGCCTGTTTTCCCACACACTCATTGCATTTGTGCCTTCATCCCAGCTTCAGATCAGTAACCCTAACTCCCTCCTCCTCATCTTCCCTCCTACAAGGTCTTCATCAGGGCAGAAATTCATAGCTACAAGAACATTGACTGGTCACCAGCTGTGGCAAGTGGGTCTAAGGAACCATTGAGTTGCATGATGCTCTCCCTTGGAGAGAGCAGTGGTTTAAGTTCCTCTGTCTCCCTCCTGCCTCAGATTCCCTTGACTTTCTGAGACTGTTATTTTTGAGACCTCAGCTACCTCACCAATGGATTTTTTTTTCCTTAGGCAACCATGCAAGAAAAAAGAAATAAATTTATTCTTTTTCCTTTTGTTTTTAAAGTACCTGCAAACTCAGTACTTCTTACAACCTTGTACCTCCCACAGAACAACTCCAGTTCCAGTTTTATATGCTAATATCTGTCATTTATTTATTTTTTAGAAAGCAAATAGTCATATAGACTGCATATGTAACATATATTACTGTGAAGATTCTGAGAGCACAAGATGTAATTCTGTGGAATTCATTAAAATACAGTTGCATTTTCTGCAGCTCCACTGTCATGATCTTGTATTAATTTCTTATGCAAAGTTATGGACAGTCAAATAAGAGAGTCTGTGGTACTGATGTATTAGTGGCTTAAAATAATTCTCTCAATTTGTGAAGAGTCAAGAAAGATTATCTGATAAAATAAGCTGTGTGCAACTCTTGAGAGGGGAGGTAGGTCAGATGTCTTCTTTATGTGCTGGAGAGAGATAACAGTAGCTGAAGAGGTGTCATATATCCTAGCTGTGATATTGTATAAAGATAGTAAACCGCACACATTTAAGTCACTTTTTTCCCCCTGTTTCTTACAGTACGCTGCATTTCTGCTTACTAATTAGTCCATCCTCCCCTGAAATTAACTAATTACAGTAACTAATTGCCTAAATATATTTGGTCATTTTGTATATTTTCAAATGTTGGTTCAGCTGTGAAATTGTTTGAGAAAACCAGGTATTTAAAATTGTATTTTATACCAAGGGATCTGTCTTACTACTTTGGCAAAAGTCCCAGTGAATTCTGTGGGAGGTTTGCCAGAGCAGAGCATACATCGGTATTCCTTATGTAAGAAGCAGGCAAGTGAAAATATCCTTAAGTTTTCAGTATGTATTTTTCTTTTCTGACACCTTAACAACAGTACTATTTAGAACTATCTTTGCAGGATGAAAAAGCAGAAGGATTCATCAGTCTACCTGAATTTAAAATTGACAGAGCTAGTGAATGCCGAAAGAAATAGTAAGTATGCTCAAAAGTAATGCAGTAATATAATAAGAACAATGATACAGTAGAAAAAGTGGAACAAAGGACAAGGTTCTCCCTTTAAACAGTGACATAATGGACTGTGTTACAAAGATTATTTGGCTATATCACAGAATTAAATCACACAGAACAGTCAAATACAGTATTTGTATTTGGGGTTGTTGTTTTTTGTCTGAAACCTTTAAGCTCAAGAAACCATCCGCGCATGCACACACACACAGTCTCCAGATTCATGTCCAAGCATCCATCTTTTATGTAACTCCAAATTAGTTTGCATAATCTCAAACTGTGCTGGCACAGTATGTCAGTCCCGAGGCAGAGTAAAACAAGAGAGTGACAGTTATTTTCTCTTTCTGGGGTATGAACTAAAGCTTTAAAGTAACTTTTCTTCTCACCTAGCTGTATTTGCTGGTGTCTGGGTTTGCACCATTGCATGAACCCATTCTTCATTTAGATGCAGGTTCAAGCATATGTAGTGACATGATAGGTGCATTCTCTCACAAATGTATTTTTAGAGTGAAAACTTTTTAAGTTGCCTTCTAATGGTTCTTACTGTTATTTGACTGAAGTTTATTGAGGCTGTAGAATCACTGAAAATTGTACAGAAAATCCATTGCAAAAGTAAAACAATATGACTTATAGTATGTACAGTTATAAAGAAGAGACTGACCTTGTATCAGTTGGTCTACATAGCTCTTCAGGATGATCTCTGCTCTTCATAATGATTTCATAGGGCAGAAAATAAAATTGCCTTTAAAAAAAAAATGAAATATCAGCTTTTGTTTATTGTATTGTGCCCTGTGTCCTTGGGCTACGTTGCTGAAGTGTTTCATTTTTATGCTTTGGGGCAGCAACATAAACTCAACCTATTTCTCAGAACTGCACCCTGCCTGAATTTTTTTTTTTTTGTTTTTTGTTTTGTTTTGTTTTTTAACTTGGTAGTATTTGCTAGATAGTAGTATATAAAATGTGGTTGTTAAAATTCCTTATATCTTGGGTGGCAGATGAAGGGAAAAAAAAAAAAAAACACTCTAAGAATTCAGATGACAAGTGCTGTAACAACTTTAAGCCAAATTTTGGGTCTCAGTAACTTGATGTGTTTCTGAAGTGAGCAGAGGTCACTGCATATCTGCTTTCACTTCTATAACATTGTGTAATGGTCTACAGTGTAGGAGTCCTTTTTGTCTCATTTTTACATGCTACTTTCACTAGTGCTACCTTTCGTGGATTTCAATTTCACGTACCCAGTTTCTATATATATATATGTACATACACATACAAACATATATTAAAAACTGCAAGCATGATACATGAAGAACATCATTACCATTTAAAAAAAAAAAAAAAAAAAACACCAACAATGGTCTAGAAAGCGAATTATTATATATATATATATATATATATATATAAAATCCATTGTAGTTCAGAAAAATGGTACTGATGCTTTTCGTATACCATGCTTGCAGTTTTCCTTATTTTCTTCAGGACTGTTAGGCATTTTTTTCATTTTCTTATTTTAAGGGAGACCTTCAGGGTATTCGGAAAAATGATTCTTCTGTACTGTAAATTATTAATTACTTTCTGGTGCATTTTCTAGATCTTCAAGAACTTCACCATAAATCTTTATCCAGCATAGTTACAAAATTCTTTCAAGTAATTTATTTCATATTATGTATGAAATGCAGTAATTCTCTCAGCCTAGTCATGTTGATTACTTTGGTGGAAAGAAAAGATGAGATGTAATTGCCCGTTGCTTAGAATGACCTCAAGAACACGTTGTTGATTTATAACAGCTTTTCAAAAGTCAATCAGTGCATCACATTTTTCTGTTTGAAATGCAGTCGTTAGAGCTAAAGGTAATGTCAAGGTCATTGGGATGTCAGAAATCACCAGGATTGAGAGTTTTTCTGTTGTATTGAATAAATTGTTTGGTCAATTTTCTGTTCAGAAAAATTTGACACCTACAGTATATCTGTAAAATTGCCTAATAAATAAAACTGTATCCTTACCTGGTTAACTTTGTCCAAATGTACTACGCTGTAGGTATACAGTCTACTTATATACACATGAATCAAGTATTGTTTAGAAAGGGGTACTTGCAGAACACTTCAGTCAGTGAAATCTGGCACAATCCTAAATGTTAGAATCAAAGAATTATAGAATATTCTGTGTTGGGAGGGATCCACAAGGATCAAGGATGTTATATTTGTATAACATGTTGGGAGGCTTCTAACAAGTCAGGAAATCTGAACCGATTGCTTGGTGACCACGCTAACACATAAAAAATAAATAAATAAATAAATAAAAATTGTGCTATTACCTTTTTATAATTATGTTTTTCCTCTACAGTGCATTCAAAGCCTGCCATCCTAAGATCAAAAGTTTTTATTTTGCTGCTGAACATCTAGATGATATGAACAGGTAAGGAAGTCAAGCAAAGGTCAAGAAATCATTCCTTAAACATGGCACTTCCTTGAAGTTAGTGATAATAAATTAGAAGTTTATCTAAGAAATTAACAGTTAAGAAAATAAGTGCAGAGTAGCATTTTTTTCTGTCTGCATATGCTAAATATTCAATTCATGCAAAAAATAGCTTTTTTGAAACAAAGATTTGAAGATTTTTAGAAACAAGATTCTATCTTTCTGCTAAGAATCAAAAAACAATTTTTGAAAATAACCCATAAACACAATTTCAGAATTCAAGTTTTCTGTAAAGCTGTTCTTAGCTGTGTGACACCTGAAAACGTGCAACATCTCCAACTCTGCTTCCCAGCATACCTCCACAGACATGTGATGCTTGCTCTGGGGATGCTTCTATTTCTGGCTCTTGAAGGAGTGATAAGTTGGAGAAGGATTTATAACAGTAACTGATTATTCTTATGCCAATCTTGAAAAAGGAGTTAGAGATTAAAGCAATTTGTTGTGCAGATTCTCTCCACCAACATGAATTTAACCTACACATTGAAGTGAAATTTTGACTTTAACGAAGTTAGTGGGGAAAATCTCAGCAACTTGAAAAGACTGAGGTTTTAAGTCTCAGCTCTTTGTGTGTTGAGCTTAACTGTACCTATATTAAGCCAATTTTTCAGAAAAAAAAATGAGATTTCAGCATAAAATAAACACAATTACACTTATTTCATGTAAAAGACAAATTAAAATCATGGATCCAATGCCTATTCAAATATTTGGAGGATCATTTCATTTATTTTCATAGCATAAATTAAAACTAATTCAGTTCAAAATAATATGTAGCTTTCATCATATGACAGGACACAAACAAAAATCTATGATTGTAACCTGATAATTGTTCTGACTTACATAATGTCTGTGGACATCCTAGCTGAGTAAAATTGCTTTTAAAACAGGAGAAAAAGGAGATAAAACTCAACTCATAAAACTCATTAGTTAGTGCTGTGGTCATGGTTTAATCTCTCCTGTGTGTACTGGATTCAGGTACCTGGCCAATCGGCTTCGGGGTACTGCCAGTTCTTTACTGATAATGTTTGACTGAAAAAGTATACTAGTACTATTCTGTGTTTGCTTTTATTTAGAAATAGCTGTCTGGTAACATTTTCAAAGGTTCATGCATGACTGAAACTCATTTCAAAAGTCTCTCATCATTTAGAATACTTAAAACCTTTTTATTTGTTTGTAAAATTTTAGGCTTGCCTTTACTAGATAACTCTGTCAAGCCAGTCACCCAAACAGCACAGCAAATAGAATAATGGCACGGTCTATTCAGCATATCCTGAACTACATCAGCAGATAAATCATTCCTGTCAGTAAGTCCTCAGTCAGTATGACAAGGTGACTTGTTTCTAAGGATAAAAATTTATATAACTCTTCAGTAATCAGAAATCAGAGGGAAATGTGCATCAATATGTTAAAAATATATTGCACAATCTAAAACTTAAGAACTAGAAGATTTTTAACTTTGCAGCATGAATCATCTTTTTTATCATATTTTGAAATACATGCTTACCAGTTCTTTCAGAAAGACCTAGACCAAATTTCGAAATGAATTATGCACATGTAAATTTAAAATAACTCCATCAATGTCTATGGAATTTCTTGAAATTCTTATGTCTGAATTGACATCACAGTCTCACCATATATTTTTATTTGATCCACTTTGTTTAATATATGATAAAAAGTAGTTCACCTTCACAAGCTTAATACACAAATTAACTCTATATTGAACAAAAACGTGTTACTGAAAAAATAATCTTTCAAATGCAGAGGTAATAAAATTCAATACTTCCTACCTAAAAGCATGTTCTAGCCTAACCAAAGTCAAACACAGAATCAATATATTAAAAGTTAAATTAAAACTGTTTTGATCAATTTATGTTCTTCATTAGGTTTCAGAGGTACATTTTTGTCAGGTGTAATGCAGTCACTGCAGTTCTATTATATGTGAGGCACAAGAAATAAAGGAAATTAGAAAACTGCTAAAGCAGTCTAACAAAGTTAGAACTGGTTCCATTCCTTCATCCCTTGAATAAAATCAAAAAAAAAAAAGAAGAAAGAAAAACTATATACAGGACATGAAGTTTTTTTTGGGTGTGTATACTCACATAAAACGTGTGTTTTAGTTTTAGGTAACTTTGTTCCTATTCAATTTTTCTTACTACTTTTATGACTGAGCCACACTGCTATGTTGGTAGAAGCTGGGAGAACTGTATTCACTGAACTTTATTGTTGTGGCATCTGAAATCCCTCTCCTTTGCATGGTTACACCAGCACAAGCATTCTTTCTACCCATACAACACGTTTACGTTGGGTGAGAAGAAGGATGGAATATCCTTCATTGATGCAAAGTACAATTTTGCTAATGCAGGTTTATATTCATAGAAATACCTTGCTTCGAAATTTCTTGTTATTCCTATTCCAAGAAAATATTATGATGCACAAGGCAGTCCACATATTTCTACATAATGGTGCTATGTGTAACTTTATTTTGATTGTTAACTGTACCTGCTACTTTATGGACTAAATATCTGTTTTTTCCTCAGAGATCTCAATCATCAGTTCAAAGGCAAATGCAGCCTTTTCAGTGTTGGCTGGCTTAAATACTTTGAAAACTCTTATTGATCCTTTTTATTCCAAATATGATAAGCTATATAATCTATGCAGGAAAATGCAGTCTGTAGCTTCACATAGAATGGTTGTCTGAGAAATTCCTTGAACCTATTGTAACCGAACTGTCCTCTGTATCTTTTTGTGTATAGGCAGAGTATTGAAATTTATAATTTCTTCCTCGATGTAGCTCTATAGTTAAGAGTAAAGATGACAAATCAGCTTGTATTAGTAGCACGTGAGAATGTGTCCGGAAGATTTCAGTGAAGATGGCCTCTAAAATATTTCCAGCATCGTCTATGGGCCTCTTCATTCTGGTTAAACTGCAGCTGTTTACTTACAGACACTATATGGTATCCATACTCCCATTGCTATATAGCAGGTTCATCCTAATCCTTGAGCTTTATGGTTAAGGACAATTAGACACCCTGCTTTGACTAAAAGCTTTGCACCTACCTGGAGTTTGAGATAAGATAGAAAAATGTTTCCTACTCTTCTGTTTGAGTGCCAGTACTGTGCATTCTTCTTTATAAGAGTTGTAAGTCTATAGAAAGATATATATTTTTAATCTGGTTCTGAGTGAGTCATAAAATTGTTTTAATTAGATACTGACAAGAAATATATATGCTATTCTTGAAAAGAAAAAGAAAACAAGCAAAACCTAGATGACTGCTGCAAGTACCAGTGTTACTTATTGTAACTATTATTGTCATAGTTAACAATAGTATAATTCTCACAAGAAAACTAAAGCTGCATTTGCAGTAAGGAAGGAATATTTTCTTGGCCTTTTGCCCTCTAAAAATTACAGCACACCACAGGGAAGACAGGTTTAAATCTTCCCATGTACAAGGGCTTTGCAGATTACTTTTAAGTAGGTTTTAATATTCATAGTAAAGAGTTCTTGTATAACTGTACACTTGATACTTTCATCCCTTATGTTGTGTAAAGCAAGAATGTTTTATTCTTCCTCCACTCTTCTAAAGATCGTTGCATTTCCCTGTGATATAACCCCAGTGTGATGGATCTCTCATACTCTAGCCTGAATGAACCTAACTCTAGCCATGATTTATTGAAATAATACTAATTGTCTAACCATGTATGTTCTAGCCATATCTAATGAAGCTTTAGTGGCCATATACCAGAAAATATGCAGAAGTCAATACCATTCTTTTAATTTATGAACTAGCAAACCACTCAAAAGACATAGTTATTAACTGTTTACAACCAGATCAGTGCCTGGTCACTCATCCCACAGGCACTTGTAGGTGATATTCCAAACCATGACATAAACCATGAACTACAGAAAATCATTAAATGTGAAGTCAGTCTGTTGTCTCTCTTTTAGACTGGTATACAGTTCCTGGGTTATTGTTAGATTATACTTTTCAGGAAATAATATTTTTCTGGAATAATCTACTTTAGCTGTAACCACTGACAATTAACTCTTTGATAATTTAATTGGTTACCTCACTCTCAGGCACACAAAATGCTATCTCATGTTTAGGATGAAATGAAATTTCCCAAATGGAGAGCCCTTATAGTTGTATCATTTAATATTTTGTGGTGAGCAGGCCTACTCAAAGGGGTACGGTAGGCAATTGTTTCGTGTCGACTGCACTGGGTGGTGTTAAGCCCTGAGCTGAACTGGGAATGTGGGATCCAAACTGTGTGAGAGGCCAGCAAAGCCCACCTCCGCTGTCTGCCACGCCATACAACAAAGCAGGTGCTTGCCTGGTCGTGCTCTTTGCCCTCTGTACAAGGACAGGTCTGTGGCCTTTGCTGGTCCTAGGGCATAACAGTGCTGGAGTGGTGTGGGTGAGGTTCCCCCATCAGTGCCTCTGATTTGGGCTGGCAGAACTGTCGAGACAGGTGAGCTTCACTCCCTAAAGAAAGCCTTCACATATCAGGAATGTGAACTTAAAAGAGAGTTTTGGAGAGGGATGACTTTTTTCTTCTGTGAAGACATGCAACAGTTGTCTGAAGCATGATTTGTTGGATTTCTGTCCCTGTGTGCCAGTGATTTTTTAAAGTGTATGGCACTTCCTAAAAAGAAATTTTAAGTCTTTTCTTCAGCTTCCCTGTTCTTCTGGCAGAAACTTTGATTGTAAGTTAATATGCAGTGTGCTATAATCACTTCAGTAGATCTCTAGCATCCTTCCCAATGTACAATGACTTATGGGCCATTAATGTAATTTACAGATAACACGTGATCAGTTTGTGTAAGGGGCAGTAGCAGAAGTTTATTTCAAGGACAGCAACTGTATTTTATGATCTAATGTCTGTTTATCCTGAACTGAAGTGTCTTAAAGGTTGGCATGCTGGACTGATTGCAAAGATCTCACCAAAGGTCTCTCTTGCTGGTAAAATACTACATGCTGTTTCCATATTGCAATATGCAAATAACAGCCATCAGGCCAGTTTTCTGAAACAGGAGTTTCACATTTCTGAAGGCAATGCAGAACTGACTCCAGCTGACCTTCTGTATTCACTAGCAGTAAAATTGCAAGCCACTGACTGGCTTGGCAAACCAGGTCCGTCATCCTGTAGTCAGGATGACGTGTGTAAGTAATTCCAGGTTTAACATGGAATGGACAACCATAGGAGGTTGTTATGGTCGTTTAAAGCATCACTGATGGAGGAACTGATTTAGTCTGTTTGGATAATGAATACACTGAGAGCCTTTTGGGGGAGGAGGGCAGGCTGAATCAGAGCGTTGCTACAGGCAGTCAAATGTATGCTTTTCAATGACAGTCCTGCTAGAAGAGAATAGCAATAGTTTATTTTCAATACATGTAGCTTATGGAAGCATTTTTTCAAGTCTAAGTTGAGGTGAAAGCCTTAGGTATGAATTGCATTGAGGCAACTGTCTTTTTTCCCTCTGCTTCCCTGACACAAACACAAAGGCGAATTCTGATGTGCCACCTCCTCTCTGTATTTGGCACTGTAGGTAAGCCCTAAAACACATAATGGCATAATTAAACCTCACTGTCTGTTTAGGAGTGAACCTGTTCTTTTGACTGGTGGTTTCTGCTCTGTTCCTCCACTAAGTTGACAAATCAGGCCTTAAAATATTGCTTAAATCTCTGAAAAATGGTGTTTATTCTCAAGAAATCAGAACGGCAGAAGTATTGGTGTGATGGCATATCTATGAACAGCAGACTTAATAGCCCTTTGATTATCTCCAAATCCTTTATTTTACAGATGTTTGACATCATACATGGTTTTCCATTTGAAACAAGACCTTTGCTGTGAAAACAATTTGTTCAACAGCAAAATTATAGATCTTTGGAGGATCCCTGAATAAAAGTATCAAAGAAAACAGCTGTTTAATATGAAAAATAACATTGTCTTGAATCTCTGTCAGATGCTCATACCTTTGTTTTTTGTAGAAATACACTAAAAATTAACATGCTGGATCAGTATCACTGCTTTTTTAATATTATTTCAGATGGCTAAACAGAATTAACATGCTTGCTGCTGGCTATGCAGAAAGGGAGAGGATCAAACAAGAGCAAGGTAATGTTATTATTTTGGTTTCTTCTGTCAGCTCCTATAATAAGTTCATCTGTTCTTTTTTCTCAGCTGTGTATCAGGCCTCATTCTCATCATCTGACAGCAATTCACATATAAGCATCCCTGTTGTTGCTTTAGAGAATTGCTTCTTTCTCAGGGTTTTTGATGAGTTTCTTCAGACTCTGGTCCACATACCCTTGGATTATTTCTGAGAAAGCCACTGAAGGTAGCTAAAAGCAGCACATTTTCTGCCAGTAATCTCAGGTATGTGGTACTAAGGAGTCTGTGTTCTCCATTAAAATAAGCTTAAGAATCTGCAAACTAAAAAGTAATTTAAAATATTGCATTTGGTGTTTTAATTCACAGGGATGAGGAATGCATGAAATAGGTCTCAGGAACAAAACCATTCCTCTAAAGCCTGCTGACGTAACTGGATTCCCCTTAAAAAACTATAATTTTAAGGCCATTTAATGTTTTATAATTTCTGCTGGTTTTGCTGTTTTGAGGTGTGTACTTGAGCCTTGTTGGCCGTTTCAGTGATGAAGCCTTTCATTTGGAGTCATAGGTTTACATCATTTTATGAATATTTTTTATGTCTGGTATTTCATACATTTATAAAAGCAGCACACACAAAATAAGTCACTTTGCTTTGGTTTGCTGCAGTAGAAATTCTGTTTGCAGATAAGTAAAAGAAAGGGTCAGTCCTCCATTGCGTTGGGCAGGTTGTTCCCTCAAACTGCCAGTGACATGGATCAACAGAAGTGTTCCTATCCGACTGACTGGTCTGGCAAGCAGTTGGCTTGTGAATCCATACTCTAGTTTACAGATGTACCTGGCAGCAAATACCAGAAAATTGCAGTGGCCATGATGATCCAGAGTTTATCCAGATGACTGTCTGCCTGCTGCCTGTTGAGTCAGAACATCACTTTATAATTCTGTGGCTTCTCCCCCTTCATCAGTGAAGTTCTGACTTTTGTCCCAAAAAGCTTACAGCTCAGAGCTGCAGCAGCAATGTATTTCATGTAATATTTTATTTATGAAAACTGTATTTCTAGCCATTTTTCAGGGAGAGTTTGTATTCAGAAGACTGTCACTGGGCTTCAAAATTAGCCACATAGTGTCCTCCACACCACTCAAAGTCCTGGTTCTGTACCAACCTATGTGACAGCAGCCTTAGCCATGTCCATCTGGTCTGATATAGCGAGGAGGAAGATGTTTGTGATCTGTATGTCTGTGTCTGCAATGCATTGCTGTGGTGCCCCTTTCCTGGGAGACACTGCAAAAAAATCCTTTCCCTGATGAGAAGCAAGTGTGGCTTTGGCAGCCAGGTGGAAACATCGTGAGAGTACAATATTCTATAATGGCTGAAGACTAACAGACAGCATCATAAAATGATGTCTGTGTTGATTCATACCCTGACTGTCTCACGACAGAGCACCCTAGAGAGATCAGCCTGCTGTTGAAGAGCACTGGCTTACAGCATACAGCTGTAATTTGATGGTAATAGCATGGGTGGGAAGGTTTGTGGGTGTTCTGTCTTTCTCTCAGATAACTAGGTTGTACCTGCTATTGCCTCATTTCTAATTTTACCTTCCAGTAAGTGCAGCTGCTTATCCCGGGAGTGTTGCCCACCTGGCTCCATCCCATATGGTCCTTGCACATCATGTAATTCATAGTACCAGGCCCTCTGCATTCACACAGTCCATTCACACCATGCTCTCTGTATCTCCAGGCATGTTCTCAATGCCTCACCAAACTTCAAAATCAGTTTGCGAGTCTGTATTTCCCAGGCTGTATTGCAGTAACCAGGTTGGAGGGACCTGTATACCATCCATCACTACCTGAAGAGGCTGTAAACAAGCTCTTAATCTTGGAGTCTTCAGGGAAATCCTCCATGTTAGCATCCAAAGCCAAATTGAGGCCATGTTAGCATCCAAAGTCAAACTGAAGCTTTTATTGACAGCAGGTTGGCACTGGAATTACAATAATGTGGGATGGTAAAGGAGAAGGTGTAAGAACTGTTACGCTAACACTGTACGTACAAGTGCACAATTGCAGACGTGATGCACCTTTATAAATCCAGATAGATTTGGAAAAAATATTTTTCCTACCAAAAAATCACTGAATAATAAAAGAGTAGATGATCCTGTTCTTAGACATGAGATCATGTGCATTCAGGCCTCCTGTTGCCTATTATTAAAATGGC
Source organism: Cygnus olor (assembly GCF_009769625.2). NCBI lineage: Eukaryota > Metazoa > Chordata > Aves > Anseriformes > Anatidae > Cygnus > Cygnus olor. The sequence continues at coordinate 126,021,900 of NC_049169.1, read as the reverse complement.
TCCCTATTGAAGATCATCAGTGAGACCCCACTTACCACTGAAATTATATCCCAGGCACTAAGGGAGCTCTTTATTACCACCCTAATGCCATTTACTCAAATTGATTTATCATATGGAGGTAGGGAAAGCTATATCCTCTGTGTTGCATATATGTGAGGGTATCACGTTCCCCACTCGCTGCAGTACAGTGTTTTTATGCCTCTGGTGATTACCCTTGGCTCCCAGCACAAGGGCTGTTAAACAGCTGAGTAGTGCCCCTAATTAGCAGAGGCATCAAGTTAGCAAAGTAAAACCTCTCCATCACTTCAAGCATTTTTGATATTATAAAAATTGTGAAGCTGAAATTTTCTATATTCATTTACCGTACCAATTGTCATCTACATATTTGATTTTACAAAAGGTCTTTTATTTCTGTTCAGTTCAGCCCCTTGCAGGAAAGCTTTATAATACCACTGAAACAATTCAACAGTAGTTGTCAACGTGTTTCAATTAAGAGCTGAACGGTTCTGAATCTAAAGTGCATAAATATATTTCAAGTGCTTCAGAGATGCACGAATCACCAAACCGTGGGTGTATTGCTGAAGAAAATGTCACATTCTGTACAGAATGGTTTTATAAAAATACCATCAACTTTCCATATTAAATACAATGAATGCTAGCAATATGGCAAGGGACTTTCTTGGATGGAGATATTATATACCTTCCAGTCATAGAAAATCACAGAAATACTTGCTTATCTAAGTAGAAAACATTTAACTGGCAAATGGCTGGCCAGTGTTAGCTTATATATAATACATGCAGTCTCTTGCTCATTCAGAAAGCTTTCAACATATGCCTGGTGCTTTGAGCTCATCTGTAACTGAATTGGACAAAATCTGCAGAGAGAAATATGGCAACTGTTCGATAGCATCACACACATTTTAGATAGATTATAATGTCTCAGTTGCTAAAAGCAGAACATTTTTAAAAACTGATGGGAAGCTGTTTTCATTCATTTCACCTGAAAGTTGACCCATGGAACTGCAGAATTTTTTTAGACAAACACAGTAGGTTGCCAACAGAATTTCCTATCTGAGGTAAGGTGCATGAAAGCATAATCATATAGTGTTTTATTGTATGTGGATTTGACAGGAAGAACTTTTTTATATTTCTAGACAAGATCAAAATCTGCACTGAGAATGATAGATTTAATTCCAGAATAAATAGTTGAGCTCTAAGCCTACAAAAATCACAGTGAGTGATACAGTTCTGACAGGTTTCTCACCAGAAGTAGCTCCATTAGGCTTTGCCACAATAGGAACAAACATACTTATATGCCAATATTTTCAGGTTTTTTGAGCTGCCGGAAACAAGTTTTCTCAAAACTGAGAATGACTTAAATGACAGTTTTCTCTTATTTAGTATTTTACTCACCAAAATTGAATTACTTGGAGATTTCCAGAGACAGTGTTTGGAATTTTTTATTCCATCGTCATGGAAAAAAATATATTTATACTATTTATTTGTTATACTGTTTGAGGAGAAGCTTTCAGCTCAAAGCTTGCAGGAAGCAATTCAAGAGACCGAAAGTAATAAAAGAGTTGTTATTGCTTGTAAAAAATAAACAGATAAATATGGCTGCCTGTCCCCAGCTACCACAGTCTGAGAAGATACAGAATTTTAGGGTAGGCTATTCCAAGACACTGTCATCTTAAGATCAGTAATTTTTGTTTTATATATTGTATAATATTAGCTACAGTAGATTTTTAATTGTGCAATACAATAATCATAATGGTAACAAAAATAATTAAAGCCAAATTATATGCTGTACAAAATCGGAAAATTTCAACCTCTTTGTTGTTTAGATAGTTTATGAAGCAACAATTAATCTTTTTCTCCTCATCTATTAAAGACAGAGTAGTAAATCACCGAGTTCATTCAATACGAACTTCACGTATGTGAAGTGGAGATTACCTGTGGTTAGTCTGTGAATGGTATGAACTACATTTGTGCAGTTGTACAGTGGCTTACCCAAATACCAGAAGGTAATACAGTCAGAAACAAAGTGACAACATGAATGTTTGCATCAGTCTTACAATATATAGAAATATTAAGGTTGTCCATCTGGAGCTGGGTGAGCAGTTAAGTTGTTTTCTTTTGAAAGGAATATTAAGGTCTGGTGTCTATTTAATTGCATGCTGTTGTGCTTCAAAAATATTTGCACCAGAATAAATAGGAAATACCACGTGATACATTCTTCCATGTGTTTTCCCCTTTGATCAAACTACCATAAATATGAAATCGGCATTGCTAAGACTTGATATCATGACAAAATAAAACCTCATGTCCCATGAAATTTACACCACAGTCCCTGTGTCCTTTGTACTTTCTCTCTCTTATCCACCTTTTGGAATTCTATGCTTAAATATAATTGTCGTATTCTTCCTTAGCAAATCACCTTTATGTTCATGCTTGGGTTACAGGACAGCAAGCAACTGTTTTATAAAGAAGATGTGATCTAAATTTTTCTGCCTTATCTTAAATACATCTGTTTGTTATTAGAAATGTAATTGAAAAGTTTGGGTAACTAGTAGGATAAAATTGAGAAAAAAGGTAGAAAAATAACTTTGATTATTCACATGTGCAATAGCCACTACGTATTTGATATGTCAGTTGGTGTCAATTACATTTGTTAACGTTATTTGCAGTCAACAAGACTTTTGCAAGACACATTTTTCATCTTTTCTGTTCAGAAAAAAAGAAAAAATACTTTTATTAATTTCCAGCCAATATAAGTACAATCATAATTATTTTGATGATTTTCTAAAAATTTGAAAATATGATCGTTATTGCATTGAGTACTATCTATGCATGTAGTATTTATAAGGTGTGTACAAGATTAAATGTGTGGGGTTATTGTTTAATATCTTTGCAGTTAGGTTTGATATACCTCATAACGTTTGCGTTTTGTGTTGTTTTTTTTTTCCCTCTTTACACTAAAACATTTCCAAATTACAGCAGCTATCATTTAGATTGCCAGCATTCAACTCGTATATAACTTCCAGAATTTCCTAGGATGTAATTTCTAGTTGCTGTTGTGAAAACAAGTCTGTGATATACAAACAGATCAAAATATGTTGGAAGTTTTTGATCTGATATGTATGTAACTTGTAGATTACTGGAGTGAGAGTGATAAGGAGGAAGCTGACACTCCATCGACACCCAAACAAGACAGCCCCCCACCCCCGTACGACACATACCCACGGCCTCCTTCGGTAAGTCACCTGCCTAATCAGGAATGACTACATAAAGTCACTTTTACCTACTCTTCTGTTTAGAAGCACGTGCATGCACATATTAGGGCAATCTTCAGTATATTTTTGGAGCCATACTTGACTTAAGGTATTTTTAAAGTATGAGCTTAAAGTATGAGCATGTATGAGCATGTTAGCTTCAACAACCATCATTGCTATTTCCACTGGTGTGTAGAGAATACATTTATAATCCCACTCATGTACAAAAATGGATTAAGTTACAGAATTCTTTCTTCCTCTTCTTAATTCATGATAGATCCCTACTCAGCCATGCAATCCCTCACCTCCCCCTTACCTTCGTCTTTGACAAAATGTAATACTTCAGTAACAACAGAGATTCTTAAGGTACAACAATTTTGCTGTAAAGATTTACTGTAACAAATTACACTTGAATTTCCAGAGAAATTCCAACATAAAAATGTTCTTTTATATAGCCAACAGTGATATTGGTTGTTCTATTGTCTGTGAAAAAGTAGGCTTATCTATAAATCAGAACAAAAGGAGATTTGATTTTTATTTTCTTTAAGCAGTTGTTGGTATAAAACTAGTGGATAGACTTCTCATTTATTCTCCACAGAGAATTTTAATTTTCTTGTCTATATATTCAGACTGTTAACTAAAGCATCTTACTTGAATATATTTTTAAAAATGCAAAATTTTTGGTTGAGAAATTGGGGGTCTGGGGAAAGATAGTGTTCTTGAGGTTTAATTTGAATGCCATACTTTATTTTCTAAAACCATAGACCTTTGAAACCTACTGAAGCTCTGCAAAGACGATTACAAAGAAATTTTTGGCAAGATAAGATGACAGTAGGCATTTGGATGGGATTTTTAAGGTAGTATTAATGGACCGGGCATCTCTCTCCTATGTCTTCCACAGAGCCATATTCTACAAAGTTTTCTGCAAATAATTGCATTGGCTTCTTTTATTGATTAAGGGACATTTTGTAGGAATAAGTATCAGTAGCAGTGTGGGAATAAGTTTGCTGCCTTCATTACCAAACTTGGTGCCATCGGTAACAATGAAAAGTACGTGGTTATTACTAGTGGTATGTCTTGGTCTACACTGATCTGAAGGTTGCTCCGTTGCTGACCTTGCAGATGAGCTGCGCAAGCCCTTACGTGGAGCCCAAGCACAGCCGGCTGTCCTCCACGGAGACCTCCCAGTCGCAGTCGTCGCATGAGGAGTTCCGCCCGGAGGCGGCGGGGAGCGCCACCGACTCGCCGGTGCGCAAGACGGCGAGCCAGAGGCGCTCCTGGCAGGACCTCATAGAGACGCCGCTGACGAGCTCGGGACTCCACTACCTGCAGACGCTGCCACTGGAGGACTCGGTGTTCTCCGAGGCGGCCGTGGTCTCCCCCGAGCACCGGCGGCAGTCCACCTTGCCCACCCAGAAGTGCCACCTGCAAGACCACTATGGCCCCTTCCCACTCGTGGAGGGTGAGCGGATGCAAGTGCTGAATGGCAACGGGGGGAAGCCCCGAAGTTTCACGCTGCCTCGGGATAGCGGCTTCAACCACTGCTGCCAGAGCCTTTCAGTTGGTGCCGCTGATCACCACGAAGAAGCGCAGCAGAAGGAGGTGGAGGAGGAGGAGGAGGAAGAAGAGGGCAAAGCAGCAGAAGAAAACCAGGAAGATAAAAGTAAGTATGGGATATTTCTGTGGCTTTTCGACAGTCCTGTTCGTGTGATGTAGAAGTTGTTTTTTCCTTTCAACTATTAATAAAAGAAAAAAAGAACAGTCTTCCAACATCCCCCATATTTCACCAGGTCCTCTGTTTCACACCTCTTTAATCAGCCTTATGTATTAAGGCCTAGTAAGCTGCCAGAGTGCTACATGATCTGTCATGATCACCAAACACTTCCCCATTGGCTCGTCACCAGCTTTGTCCTACTAGTAATTCCTAGTTGTAAGTGGATTTTTCTTCCATGCTTTCTTCCCGCTTCCACTTGCACAGTATTGTCCCCCACTGACACGTGTACGTGTCAGGACATACTCAGTAAAGTTTCCAGCCAGCCCCCGTCTGGATTTTAGAAACAGTAAATCCTGGAGTGCAGGGTCCGGCTGTCATTGTGTAGTATCTAGGCAGACAGGTCACAGAACAGCCCAGAACCTGAAAGAAGTTGAAAAAGAGAGTGTGTTTTCCCCTGTTCCTTAACTTGTGATTTATAGTGACAGAAGTTCAAAAAATATTTCAAAACAAATTATAAAAATATTAGAGAACAACTATGTGACCAGCGGGGTTTAAAAAACAACATAACCCTGTGTAACTGTCTCTTACATGGCACATTAACTCCATAGATATTAGTGCTACTTGTCAAAGGTAATCCGAATAAACAGGGAATGAGGATGGTCCCTGCTCCTCTTGAATGTGTAAAAACATTTCTGTGTCTGTTTCATGCTCTGTCCTTCACTGTCATTTATGGAGCTTCTCAGCATGTGTTGCTAAGCAAAGTTCAGTTCATGCCCAAGTTGTCGGGTCTGTCAACAAAGCCTGCATCCATGAATTGTGGGGTTATGCTATGATTAAGTTGCCTGGAGTGGCAAGGAAGACAGGATGGTCCTGAAAATCTGAAAGGGTTTTTGCTATTTGGTTCCTTCAAAATCTTTTTTTTTTTTTTTTTTTTCCCACTACAGTAAAGAAGTATAAAAATGGTAGAGAGATAGGAAAGGGTAGTGAAAGCTTTGGGTAATTAACTACCTGCATAAGTTAATTCTTTAAAGTTAGTACATTTGTTGAGCATTAAAATTCATATGGACGTTATTTAGTCTACATGGGAGAGATCAAGAGTTTTCCGTTTTCCTTATGCTTTTGTTAATAGGTTCTAGACTTCTCAAATTCTTGCCTTTGATAAAACAGTGATTTCATTTGCAGATACTACATCTGATGCCATTAAAAGGAGAAAAGGCATGATTTGAGTTGCATTCATGCATGGCACTTGCCAAAAAGCTCATACATTCATTAGGGTAATATCAGACTCTTACTGACTGTGAAATGAAGCTCTTTAATTAACAGGGTTGAGTTTCATCAGCTGGGCAGAATGTGTTATCCTATTTTTAGCCTTCAATTTTGATTTTCAAATGGGTTTTTACTGATAGCTATAAAACAATATAAAAAAAAATGTTCTCAGTCACTGGAGCAAAAGTAGCAAGGAGACTTCCCAGTGGAGTATCTGGGCTGTTTGGGCATTACAGAGGAATCCTGTTGGAGGGCCTAAGATGTTAGTTGTTTTAAACAACAGTTTTAAGGCCTTTAGGGTTCCTGGTAACACTTTATGGTGTACAATCCAAATTAAGGGCTATTGCTCAGACTAACAAGCCAGAACTTGGGCTCTTCTCCACCTTTGCATACCAATTTGCAAAAAGGGAGAAAAAAGTTTAATTTTCAAGTGGTCTGCCTTTATACACATACTTCTATTTTTCTTTAGGTGAGGAGGTTTTCTTGGTTGAAGCATTAATGGGAGATTGTTTTTGAGACATTAATGACCAGCTAGACACGTAAAGTGTTCATGGTGAATTATTGACCATGAAATTATACAAACAGAAAGAAAATTCTGTTTAGTCTGTTGAAAAGTTTAAGTGCTGAATTGCTTGTTGCTATGGCTACAGTGTTCTGTTTGCAACACTGGCTTTTTCCATCTTGGTTACCAGTAAAAAAAAAAAAAAAAAGAAAAGAAAAGGAAAAGGCAGAAGGGATTGTGTGCAAGGGGTCTTCTCAGTCGCAAAATCCCAATTTCTGAGCAGAGAGGAACGAGAATTGCTTGTAACCCTGCTGTCAGCATGGGTACCCGTGAGTGTGCTACCTCATTGCCTCTGCAGCTCTGTTGATCTGGGAACATAAAAGCTTGCAGCTGGAGGGAGAGGGGGGAATCCTCCCCCTTTGAGAGAGGTTTTAACTTCTCCTTGAGCCTCCCCTGCAGTGGTATCAGATGAACCTTCTAAATGCATTTATCTGCCGTACTCATTTGTGATCCTGACATAGTTCTATACTCTTGGATGATTCTGTGTGTTCCCGTGTGTACATGTATGTGGTTCAAAGCTTGATCATTCCTACTGCTGTTTGTGCGGGACGAGGAATACAGCTCCTTCATGCTTGTGGCTGTACAAGTCAAATGTCATTGCCAAAAGTTTGTTTTTTCAGCTTTTTGTTTTTATGTTCTCAATTTTAAAGCCTCCTGAGTTCAAATCAAGTCATGAAATGCAGTCCTGTTTCTTCCAACTTCTTTTGTGGAAATGTTTTGAAAGAGCCACGCCACAAATGAGGAGCTCTATGCTTTATTTCAGATGCTATCCTCAGCTGCTATAATTTACATAGTTCTGTTGACTTTCTACAATGGCTACACTGATTTGCAGCAACTAAGAATCTGCTCTCTGTTAATCACTACTCTATGCCTGAAATAGATATTGCAAGAATTTCCTGACACTGCAAATAGTTCTGTGTATCAGTTCTCCTGTAATGCCTAGATATCTCATGGTAAAATAAAAATATGGGTTGTCCTTTCCTGTCTTTATCCATTAGGACCTAATTTTGTTGTGTGTTCGGTTGCTTCTTTTTGTCTCATTATATCACATTAACACTGCACAGCTAACTTTTGATTATTTTATTTCCCTAATTGGATGACTTTTGTGTAAATCATTTAGATGTTTTGTATTGACACTGTCCTGTAATGGTCGGTCTCTTGCTTTTTAATGGAAGAGGATTCTCTTGTGAGGTATTTGTGTTTGTCTGTGACTTGTGTTTGCTCCTGAGACTATGAAACAGAAAACAACATCCAGAGCTGTGGCACCAAGCATCCCTTCTTGCCATGATGCTGCGAAGTAGCCACACACAAAGAGCGTGGGAGTGGCATGGCACAGTGCGTTGTGTGTCAGTGATTCAGTTGTGAAGGACATGTTGTGCCTTTTCAGATCTGTTTTCTGCTAGTTGGAGGTAGCAGAATGAGAGAGCTGTGTGTCATAAGCGTCACTGCCACCCCTTCCCCTTGGGTCTCCCTGTTGTCCACGCTCACTGTGTTTTGACATATTTCACCACTTAACACCAGAGAGAACCTAGGATCTTCTTGGCAGACAGTTATTACTTCAAAGTATTTTTTGGTGGTTGTTTTTTTCATTTTCATTGGCTTCTTTGGTCTGTGGGAAAGGAACAGGAATGACTCCAGGGTCAGCATTTAAGAGAAGCAGGTACTAGTTCTCTGCAGAGTGTAACTGGAGTGGACCCCACTGACCTACTTGAAGAGAAACCTGCACCTTTTGTGCTTACTCCTGAAACAGTGTGTGGAGAGCAATAGTGTCAGTGGGAGTCCCTGCACTACCACCAGCGAGGGTGTAGTAAAAGACACTGAAAGTAGTGTCTCCCACACCAGCCACCAGTTGCAGAATGACATTCAAGGTGGCAGTGCTTTCACAAAATAGCACAGATGGTTTTAAGGGCTCTCTTCACTGGCAACACGCGCAGTTTTGCACGCTGTGCCCAAGAAGGTACATCTGTGGGACATCCTAGGTGTCATCCTTGACTCCTTCAAGGAGGAGTTTGTACTAGTAAAAATATGCTCTGAATAAGGTCAGGTATTTCAAATTCTGACATAGAGGTACAGGGAGGCTTGCCTCTTTTAAAAAGAGGACTGTACTGTGCAATAGAAGTGCCATCTCAGAAAGATCGATGTTCGATAATTACTACATTGTGAAGTAGTACACAATGTAACACTTCTCGGTTTTACTCCTCTGCCTTTTGGATAGGGTATCTTTTAACTTTGGCAGGGTTTAAGCAGCAGTGAAATGTGGGAGTTAGGATGAATAATGCACAAAGCCTGGGTTGTGCACACTGGAGCTGATGGTGATGTGTGTCTCAAATTAATAAGATGGTTTGCTTTTCTGACAGCCTCTTTCCATTTGAGAGAGAGGATTAGTAGTGTCCTGTCATCTGACCACCTAGTTAGTTTTACCTGCACCAGGAGGCAAGGGAGAGGCCATTAAGATTTTCCCCTCTGGAATTTCTCAGGTTAGCAAAGGTGTGCACACCTGCTAGTGCCTTAAATAAGCAGAGCTATGAGAAATGACAGGTCATGTTTCACATTAGAAATACTCCTTATGAGGCTGACAGATCACACAAAGTACAGCACCCTCTGGGACGCTAAGGAGGATGTTATTCTAACTTAATACATCCAGCATCAATCATGTAAAAACCAAAGCATTTGCCAGGGTTGGGTTGTTCGGGTGTGGGGGGGGGAGGGTTGTTGTGCGTTTTTTTTTTTTTTCTGCTCAGCATCTTTCTGGGTGGCACAGCCTGTGCATACTCGGGCACTGAAACAGAGTGAGGGAAAGGCTGTTTTTTTCTTTTCTGAGCCTTGTGTTCACAACCTGGCTTTTAATTCGTAATTCCATCGTGAGCCATTCTGTGGCACCCATCTGTGCATTTGGGCCCCTCCCTGCTGAGGCTACCAGCGCCAGGCGCCCAGCCGGTAGCTGTGCTGGTCACTCAGAATGATCCTGGTGAAAAATTCAAGTTATCTTAAAAAATACAACCTTATGCTTGTTGGCTTATACTGTAGATGGCAAACCAGCGGTGCTTTGGTACAGATAGTTTGTGTCTCCAGAAGAAATTTTTGTCAGTGGCCTGCTGTTTCAGGGAGGAAGGAAAGAGGAGAAGCAGGACATGACAGCGGCTGACATTGACATATTGCCTGACCTGATTTCCAAAGCAAACACACAAAATGTTTGGAGGAACAGCATGCATCTTCTGTACATACTTTTTTCTTACTTTTAACTAGACCTTTTGGTGCTTCATTCGTCATAGGGTCCAGTAAAACATGAGAGAACTGTTGTATTTAAAAATTCATAGGTGGGGAAACAGCATCATTGATAATCTAGCTTATATTTCAAGCTAAAGCTTTTATCATTGTGAAATGTTAAGATCCATGTTTATCTGAATAGGAATTCCTATAAGCATCCAGAAGCAAGTACATATTTGGAAAAACTGTCAGCCCAAATAAGAGCTGCTTGATCATTTTCTAGCTGCCATATAAGTGTCTATGTTCAGTTGTATGTATAAAAATATGTTTTAGACTATTATGAAGACCAGCAAGGATAGACAATTACTGGGACTAGGCTTCATACTTCCTGCGCCTCTTCTTTAATTCAAAATTTAAAATTTATTTAAAAAAAAAAAAAAGGTTTTCCCATCCTCATGAGCAAAATAAACTCTATTATGCAAGTGTTTTTGTATTCTAAATAAAAATGACAGGATACAAAATCTCTGTATTCTGATTTTAAATTTCAATTGGAGGGGAAAAAATTGCCTGCGGTACTTGAAAGCCAAATATTGAATCATTTACTGAGTAGCAATTCAGAAAGCAATATGGGCTGTCAACAAAAATAAAAGTAGTTTAGTTTTATGCCTCTTAGTGTTTTTAAATGTGAATGCATTTTACCCACAAATATGCTGCTGCCACATTTAAATTTTAATTGATTTCCATTGCTCATGCTGCTAAAAATGCAAAGGAGAGGTGAAATTCAAAAATAGAAATTTTATAAGGTGCTTTCCTACTCTTATTTTGGTTTTAATAGCTTTGGGTGGGGTGTCATTGCCAACAAAGGTCATCTGTTTTTTCCCGAGATGTGGATTAAATGGTCTTTTTACAAGCAGAAGAAATAGAGATGAGAATTTCTTAAACGACCATTCTTTTAGTGTACTTTTCTTACAGAGTATCCTCAGCTGCATTACTAAGCTGGTACCTATCAGTGGAGCCATGCTACCAGAGGCACCTTCAGGTTAGGTCATGGAGCAGACGTATGGACTTGATAATATATTTCTGCCTTTTTTTCCCTCATGTTCTGCATTGATTCTCTTGTTAGGTGTCATTTAACTGATCTCTGGTTTGCCTTTAATTTTTCTGTTTCTTGGGATAAACAAGCTCCGTCACTGCCTCTGCCCTGTCTCAGGCTTTCCTTGCAAAAAGACAGCCCGTAAGTGGCAGAACACTTCACGTGCTGTACAGGAAAGGCAGTCCAAACCCTCTAGGACTCCCTGCTTGCCATGCAGAAGGGTATGTGAGAGTTTCCTAAATTTTTCTCAATAGCAATATAAAAAAAAAACTTTTTTTTTTCTGCTTGTAGATACTCTCCCCACTTACAAATGTGCTTTCATTTTAAAAAGCATAAGATACTCACATTTCTTAAATGAGGATATGTAGCTTTTTTGAAATTTTGTGTATGAAAAGGAAAAACTGAAAAAGGAAAAAATGGAAAAATTACCATGTAGATTCCCATTAAAAAGAAGGCTTTCCTATCCTAAATTTGATACCTACATTCATTTAAAACCTGAAAAAAATATATAATATTTAATTATTTACATAAATCTTATTGCAAGCTCTCTGAAAACTGGGCTAAAGACACACTCAGATTTGACCACTGCAGAAAACATGAGGAAGCCATTTTTTCACTGGGATTTTTGTTGAATTGTGATAGTTCCTCTCTGAAATGCAAGAGATACTTGGCCCAACCCCAAAGTTTTGAAATGCAAAGGAAACACATACCTATAATGAAACAATTTAGCCAGATATTGTGTGCAGGAGAATGTTCTTTTGAAATGAATAATTTTAAAATGCTTTTCTCAAAGCTGGAAAAAAATGAAACTTTTTCTATACTGTATTACAAGTAAGTCAAAAGAACATGACACAGTATTGGTAGGACTGGGAGAACAGAGGAGGGCTGCAGTCTTTTTGGATTATATTTGTTTCATTGCCACGTGTTACCATCTGCTGACTGTGGCTCTCAGGTTCTTTCAAGGTAACTATTAAACATAGGCAGGGAAGGACCTGAGTCATTAGTGCCTCAGAGAACATAGGAGGGATGTAGTTTTATTAAACTATTAGCATGCTGAACTTCTGTAGTGTCACCATGTAAACATGCTTTCTTGTTTAATTACTGTCAGTCATGGGAAGCAAGATGAGATATTAAAACCTGCAGGGATGGGATTCTCAGTGCAAGCAGTCAGCATTTCACTAGATTTTTTTTGTTGTTGTTGGAAAGGAGAGTAGGGAAAAATGTTACAAAGCAGTTTTGTTTGCTTAAATCTATTTTTAAAAGAGTTCTGGGTTCATGGAGTTAAATGAAGTTAAAAGAAGATTGTCTTGGAAGCCTATGAAATAAATGTTGCGGGGCAATTTTTCATGAATTTTGCTAGGGCCTCAGCCTAGTATTTGGCTGACTTCCTTTCCTTTTAGCGTCCAGCTGCTGCTTCAGAGTGTCCCAGATCTCATGAAGATCTTGTGTCCTACCTGCCAGCCCTATGCAACTTCCTCGAATATTCTTGGACTACTAAAATGGCATTAGATCCTTGTGTTTTGGCTTCTTAATATCTACTTACTTGTTTCCAAAACCTTTCCACTGAAAGAAGGCAGCATATGTAGGCTAAAATCTTGGCCCCTTTGTAGGCTCTGGTGAAACTGTAAGTGTGCTCTGCAAGTCTTATTTACAAGTCTGTGTATTTATATGTGGAAGTGACTTCAAGAGGTTATCCAGTGCAGCTCTGTCCTCTAAATTTGGAGCTTCTATGCTTACCAAATCTGTCCTTAGGTACCCTCAGTGGTGGGCATTCTTCAGTCCCTCCAGACAGTGCTTTTCCTCTTTGCTGTATTGAAAAGGAATTTACTTTTTCTTCTAATGGATATTGAATTGTTCCCTCTGCATTTTAAGCCTAGTATTTCCTGTCCATTACGGCATGGAGAAAAAAACAACCTGCTCCATTACAGCAGCTCTTTTTTAAGCTGAAAGTTTGTTAGGAAGGTTGATCTAGTTTTTCACATACCTACTCTTTTCTAGACTTCTGACCATTCTTGCTGAGCTTCCCTTGGTTTTCCAGCTGGCCCCTGCCTCACCCAGGGCAGCAGCATCCAAATCTGGGTGTAGCGCACCTGGCTGACACCTGGAAGATTGCTTCACCGTGTTTTATACAGTCCTGCTTTGCAGTCATACAGTACTTCACATTCCACTTTCTGTTGTACAGTATGCTAGATAAGCTTTCCTGCTTAACTGTTATTTTTCTTGCCTTAATGAAGTTGATTATTCCCGTGCTTCCCACAAATCCATGTTAAGTAGCTCAAGTTGATAAAAAACTCAGGTGATTTAAAATATATAACTAATTGGGCTAAAACCAACCAACAAACAAACATGACAGCTTGTAAACTAACAGCATGACTAGACAAAAAAAAAAAGCCTTGCAGACTAGCCTGATGTTTGCCAAGTTCTGTCTCTGTTAGCATAGCATTTACCATATTGTTATATGAAACTTGGCAAGGGGATTTCATCCCTCCAAATCATTCCCACTTCTAGGACCATACTCCAGCAGTCTGGGAAAAATTTCCTCCCAGTTCTGTCTTTGTGGATTGTATTAGGTTTGTTCTCTTCCACCATCCACATCATTACTAAATTCTGCAAAGCAGGGCACCCTTGGGAGAACCCCACAAGGTGCAGCTGTCATTGCTAGCAGCAAGCCTCTGGTATCTCCTCTGTCTGGGCTTCACTTTTGCTACCAGAGGGCACCTTGTTTACCTGAGGTGACTAATGCTGCTTGCTTCTGGGAGCTGAACTTCTGGAAGGAAAAGACTGCCCTTGTCTTATACCCATTCTGCATCTAAACAGCAAAGATAAGCGGGAAGTGGAGGCTCATCCTTCTGTTAGTTGGAAATTTCATTGGTCCTCAAGAGCTTAACACTCAGAGTTTATACTAATCACATAGGTTTCATTTGTAAGCTTTCCCGTTGTTTTTCAACATCAAGCATTGCTAATTCTTATGAAACAAATATCACAATAATATGGGTTTCGTTTGTTTGTTTGTTATATGGTAAGCCACGTATTCAGGCAGTTTTGCAAGGATCTCAGTTCTCATTAAATAAAAAATAGATTTCTAGTTGTTTTTTTTTTTATTTTGAAAAATTGTTCAAAAGCTGGAAGATAAACAGTTTGTCTCCTTTTGTGGCCCCAGTTTGTGAGTTTTGGATCTAGTTGATAAGTTAGCACTCCCACATCATTGTACCAAGTGCGATGCCATTAAGTAGTATGATGTCATGTACAAAGTGTGAAACAAGTTCTCTGCAGGATTTTACTGTATTTACATGAAGAAAATGACTACATTTTAAGTAGGATGGTCACTTTCTGGCTTCACATTTTGAGCATTTCTAGCCCAAATAATAACAGCTAATTATTTCTTCTCTTCTGGGTTACAGAAGCATGAAGTTTGGCCTTTCAGAATACAAAATATCACCACTGATTTGTTTAGAAGTATTTGATTTATCATCATTAGAAAATGAGGAGAGAGACTGCCAAAAAAAAAACACTTTGATTTGAAAACAATTTTCAGGCATGATTTAATCATACAAAGATTTATAGTAATCCAAGAGGAGGTGAGATTAAACAAGCCTCACCTGGGAGATTTTTCCTGTCTGTAAACTCAGGGGTAGGCAGATATCAGTGGTACTGCAAGACCTGTACACAGGGTATGATTTTTATGCTCCTTACCTATCTAAACATTTCATGTCCACGTCTGAGCTGGTCTGCTTGGGTTCCCATCGTGGGGAGAAACTCTCCCTGCACAGATGGGTACGACCTCAGGCTGCAGGAGGATAAATTTCATATAATGGGGAGTGGGGCGTGCAAGGCTGAGGGGAAACACTTTCTGCTGCTCCAAGGTTATAAAGGAGGGGAGTGTTTGGGTGGGGAGGAAGTTTGCCTTGATGGCTTTACCCAACGAGGCTAGTGAGAGTGGCCGTGCCCAGTGATAGGATGAGGGGGAAATGGCCTAAAGTTGTGCCAGGGGAGGTTTAGGTTAGTGTTAGGTCAGAGGTTGGACTGGGTGATCTTGGAGGTCTCTTCCAACCGAGATGATTCTGTGATTCTGTGAATACATAAAACAAATTACTGGGGATCATCACAAATTTATTTCTGTGTTAAATGAAAATGAGATTTTGGTTGCAGTTGGCTGGCTCAAGGGGGCTCAGTGATATGCTTCCGTGCAGCAGCGACAGACATGGCTTGGCCATGTGAGGGGCTGGTTTCAGCTATCACAGCATTTCCTATAAATGCAAAGTAGTCGTTAGAGACCACTTGAGAACTGGTGACTACGAGACCTAGAGAATTAGGGAGTATTTTCCTGTGGTAAAAATAGCAAAATCTGTTTTCGAATTCACATAAAAGTATTTTAATAACCTCTACATTTGGCATGAAAGTGTTATTTTTACAATTGTACAATGTGAACTCTTGAAATCCAATATGAAAATCATACTTAATCTATAAAAAGCTTGAAGCTGCTTATTCAGAGAATTCTTCTGCTTCTTTACTCCCTACTAGAATATACCTTAGTATTTGTTTTCAACTTTTAATTAAGAAAATAAATTTTAATTTCAGGAGATTTTCTTTTTTTCTATTATTCAAGCTATGTATATGCACAGACTTTTACAGTAGAAAATCTATATTTTTAACTTTAATGTAATGGTTTTAGGGACTCCGCAGTCCAATTTACAAGTTCTGCTCACAGATGTGGCCACCTTATAGTGGCCATCATGAATTTCATATTATACACAGGCTATCCTTGCATCTTGACAAAGTCAAGAAATTTGATTCTATGAACATCTTGCACAGTCTGTAAAATACGTGTGAAGTATTTACATAGTAAAAGAAGTGGAAAACAGGGTGTGTTTTAGTTTTGCTGGGAATACTTTTTTTTTTTTTTTTTTTTTTAAAGAAGGCTGAAATTTTTGGTTCCATTAATTTTTGAACTATTAGTAGAAAGTGGGAGTAAGTTTCAGGGTTTTCACAAGGTGAAAAAATGATTGCCTTGGAGACTCACAACTTGGAAATGGCTTTTACAGTTAAGGAAACCCAAAAATGTCAGCCAACTTCTTCTTGCTCTCCTCCATCCCCCCAAAAAAACAATTTTCTAAGCTTGTACATGTTGTGGCTAAACAAGACCATGGGATTTATACTGAGAATACAAAAGTCACTCAAAAGAAAAGGCAGGCTCTTAAGTCACTTTTGAAAATAGCACTTGGGCTCTTGATCGACTTTACTATTCCTGACCTTTAGGGGAGGCTGAATGTGGGAGGCGAGGCCACAGTCAGGAGGCCACGAGCAGCCAGCACCATCTCTTGGAGCCAGGGGACACCTGCAGTCTTTGGACTCCTACTCAGAGGAGATCAGAAGCAGGGCAGGGAGATTTCATATTCCACCCAGGTTTGGCTCTTATGCCAGGGCTGCCAGGAGGCTGCGCATGTTGCTGAGCATCACTGCTCCCCAGGACACTGGGGAATAGGAGGTTGCTGAGTGTAACCAAATAAACAAAGAAAGGAAAGCAGACCCCGCCAAGACAGTGGAAGCTTAGCTTACCTGGACAATAGGATAGGAAACAGCTACTTTCCACGAGTCGTGATCTGTAGTGCTTGTTGGGAACAGACAGGAGACATTGGGGTAGCTGGGGAAGAGAAGGTGAAATGCAGTGGAGTGGGACAGCGGCAAGACACTGAAGACTACGAATACATCTGTAACAGTGAGGATAAGCTGTGGAACAAGTTTCCTTGAGTTGTGATTGGTTTTACAAATGAAAATCCCATCAGACTTAACACTGTGCCATGACTGAGAATGATGGTGTTATAAATCTTTCTCCCTGTTAGAAAACCTGTTTTAAGAACATTTTGTCTTCAGAGTGGCATATTTCTCTTACAAGAAAACCTAGTGTAAATGCATTCACGCTGTGTTTGCCTTTGTTTCACAGAATGGTACGGCTTAGCATGCTGTGCAGGTGAGTCAAGCGGATATACTTTATGTTGGGGCCACATTCAGGTGGGCTGAGCTAGCACACCAAACCATTTCCTCAGCCCAAGTTATCCTCTAAGGAGGAAAATCCAGCATAACCTCATGATTATGCCATAAACTCTGCAATATTTCTGCCCATAATTAGCTGAAGTGACAGTTACTTTTGCTGAATAAAACCTTCTCACAGTGCTCCCTTAACTCATGTCTTCCAAAACCATCACCAGAAGCCTTTGGTGAGACTTTTCTTCAGATAACTTACTCATTTGTACCATACTGAAATGGAGTAGATATTTTAAAAAACGAAGTCATAAGCCTGTTTCTTATTTTGTTCTTCTATTTTTTGTATTCAGCTTGTGGTTGCTCATCTTTTGCAGTTGCCATAGCTAGCTCCATTATAAATGACCAAAAGCATATAGGCAGATCTTCATCTCTGTTTCCTGGGATTTATTAACGTCTCCTCCTTTCAGGGCAAATATAATTTTAGTAATAGTTCCACACTGGGCAGGGGAGGTTGGTGTCTACACTTACGCCTTTAACTATGGCATTCCAATTCTGAAACCCCCACATGCTTATGCATACACCTGCTGATCCCATAGGCCTTGCCATTGCAAGGGGTTGGTTAAACAACCTTCAGACTAAGCTGACCGTGTGCGTGCTGTATTTCGTAGTACACAGACAAGTGTTTCTGAGCCCCATTACGTAAACTGTAGCCACCAACTTTTTTTTTTTCATCACTGGTAGTTGTGCTGATATAGTGCCTCACACCATACTGTAACCAGAAAAAAAATCAATTCTTGCCCATTCCTACCTTGTATACTTTCTCATAAGAAACTTGAATTGAGAAAGTTCTTGTTTTTCCACACCGTTTTTATATAAATGTATCACATAGTACATACTGAACTTTGTTACCTCTGTAACCACAGTAAAATCTTTAATATATCAGATAAAAGCAAGGACACTATAAAAGGTAGTATGATCTCTATGTATTTCTGAATGATTTTCCTTGGGTCTCTCTTCCAGAAGCAATCTTGTTTTCTGTGCTTCTTTTATGTTAGTTATGAAAGACATGATATAAATCAAAGATCAGTTCATAGCCTAATTCTATGTTGTTGCACCAGGATAATTCCTCTAGAACCTCTCCACCTATATTTCTGGAATAAAAAATTTTTATGAAGATGAACATAAATTCAAGTCACTGCAAATTACATAGGCGTCAGTGAGAAGTCTAATGTTGTAAAGCCTATTTGGAATATCCATGTGTACTGGTAGCAATTCCTGACGTTATACAATAAAATTAGTGAGCTTTTTGCCATCAAATATGCAGCTTCTTTAAGAGAGTATTCCTTGCAGAATTAAAGATTCACTAAGTTTGTGTTTTTAACTATTTTGTCTTTTTGTCTTGAAGCCTAACTTTTCCATTCTGCACAGCAGATGTGGGCTTAGTAAATATTTCCCAAAATGTTGAATTGTGTAGTTCTGTATCTGATCTCAGACTCTTAGCTATTTGCAGTTTTAAAAAAAAAAAAAAAGGTAAAAGAAAAAAGAAAACAACAAAAAACTGCAAGTGCAAGTGATTGCAGCTGGAGAGCAGCTGGAGAGCATTGAGCCTGAAGTTTCAGCTAACAGCCTGCCTTGAATAGTGCCTAAAAACACATTTCTAGGGAAGAGTTAGAGATCTCTTTGTGGAAGAGAAGATTCTTCTAAAAAGTGGTTTTATTGCTTTTGAATTTGGGTGTACTTTTAGGCATATCATGTGGCAACAAGGAGTTGCATGGTTTACAGGCTGGAGAGAAAAGCATGTCCTTTGGTTAGTTTTGAATCTATCACCCAAACTTTCAGATGTTCCTTGTAATGGAAGAGGCAACAATCAACCTTTTTCTCTGCTTACTTGGTGCATGTGTGTACTTGTAGTTGTACAGACCGCTTATTATCTCCCTTGTTTATAGGGATGAGCAAGTCTTGAATGGCTCTAGACTGTGCAATCACACTTCGCAGGAAAAGCCTTTCATAACACCAATAATCCTAGCTGTCCATATATGTACCTATTTACTGCTTTTTTACG
Source organism: Cygnus olor (assembly GCF_009769625.2). Classification (NCBI taxonomy): domain Eukaryota; kingdom Metazoa; phylum Chordata; class Aves; order Anseriformes; family Anatidae; genus Cygnus; species Cygnus olor. Next base: position 126,002,742 of record NC_049169.1, on the reverse strand, counting down.
CAAGAAGGCCAGAATGGCATATACTCTTCAGCGTGTGACACATCAGAGGTTTATACTATAGCATTTTAATGTTTTCTGCCTAATCTTTCTGTATTTACTCAGAAGTAAAAGACAGACCTCCCACGTTCTCTGGTTTCGAGGACGCTGAGTTGATATTATTAACAAATATTCTGCAGTCATGGCTTTGCAATCCAGAAGGAGAACTAATGGAACTGTTTGTTATAAGGTGGTTCTGCCTTACAGAGAAAAAAAATAAAGGTGTCATTTTGATGTAGGCGATACATAAAAAGAGAAATGTAATGCTTGTTCACATAAAAGACTGTGAAGGAGAAGGAAGCTAAAGAGACAATATAATTACTAAAAGAAATTAACAGTGGGCATAGGTAACTGAGTGGCTTGAGAAATTACTCAGTGAGGAGGGAGGCTGCTACAGTGGGATAGGAACAGAATTTAGTTAGATGATATTCAGTGTTTTCCAGGCTGTAGAGGTGCTAATATTTTCTTGGTTATTGACAATGTTTTGATAAAATGCACTTAAGCAAACTGAAGTGGAAGTGAGTAGCCAGTTGCTGGGAATATTTCCCTTGCAGAACAGCCCAGGCTCGTGCTAGAGCTTACCGAAGGCACAGAGGACAGCACAGGTGACTGGTCAGAGAAGACACTTGGACAGAAGCCGCCCCTCAGAACCAGCCTCTTTGGGCTGACCACCCTCTTGGGCCAGGCAGGCTTACCTGGCAGTTTTCAAGGCTGTCTGTTTTTGTAGGTGAACCCCCAACAGTGTTAAGGGGTGCTTGGTCACTTCTCCCCTGGGCAGAGCAGGACCCCTCTGCACCCTTTTTGCAGAGCAGCAGCAGTGCTTGCTCACCTGGGGATTGCAGGGGAGTGGGCTCCTGTGTGCTCAATGCCATCACCTGGTTGGATGTCTTTTTTTTTCTGGTATTAATTACCTTTGAAATGCATCTCCACTTCCCGGCAGATTGCTATGGCAACTCTGGGGTAGGTTGCAGCTGCAGAGCTGCAGGATTCAGCCACCATGCTCCCTCCCACCCAGGGCTGGTCTTCCTCCTGCTCCTCTTCCTCACCAAGGCAATGGGCTCAGGTCAACCAGTTGCCATCTTGTGCCACAGTGCCCCTTCTACCTGGAGCTGGGCTGTGCTCTGGGGAAGGGCTCCCCTCCTTTTCATCAGTCCTCATACATTAAGATTTGAGGAAAGAAAAGGGGATTTTTCTGGTCTTCTGCTCTAAAACCCCAGATGGGATAACAAGAGTAACAAGTACAGTCATTCATTCGCGAAAACAGCCCTCTCATTTCCAGTTAAAAGCCATGAAGATCCTGTTCTCACACTCTTGCAAAAGACGAACACTTTTGGCATCTCCGAAGGTTTTGTGAAGTGCCGGGTGGAGGAGATTGAGCAGGAAAAGCGGAATTGGTACTAGGGAGCCTGCGTGGCTGTGCCGGCGGGCCCTGTGCACTGCTCCATCACCCCGGGAGGGGTGATGTCACCTCTTATAGCCCCACAGGTCAGGGCACCAAGGCAGCAGCAGGACTCTGCCCTCCCATGCCAAACACACCTCATCCTCTCTTGTCAAGAGGATCTTGACATGTCTGGTGGGCGTCTGGATTTCATGGGGCAGCCAAATAGAAGGGCTGAGGGCTCCCCCATCACAGGGCATCGCACAGCCATGAAACCCTGGCCTATCATCCCTAAGCATCCCTAAGAATCCCTAAGCTATTTGGGCTTCCCAAACAGCCTGACAAATACGTTTTACCTTCCCCCAACAACCACCACCTTTCCATGAGGAGAGATTCTTTGTGGTTTTTTTTGAATGGGTATTTAACCAGGAGCTTGAATGCAAAGGTGATATGACAAAAGGCTCCTTTGATTAGTTTGCTGCTTTTTGCTTCCTAAATTGTGCATAGAATTACTTTCTTAGCAAGCTTGAAGAAATGCTATCCAATTAAAGAGATAATATTCACTCTGGCATGTTCAGGGATTTGAAATAATTTTAAAATTTGTTATTTGTTGCTATCTTTAAAGTTGAAATACACTGGGGAACTTTTGACATTTTCAGCATTTGACTCCTGTAAGAGGAGTCTTTAGCCTAATGAAATCCCTGTTCAACTCTGATTTTCTCTAATTACACTGGTGAGTGCATTTTTGGAATATAATAGTCTTAGGATATACTTTTAGAAAAATTTTGGAGCACCTTTGAAAACAGCTCTTGCATGTTAAAATATACAAGCAATTATACGCAAAAAAAACATAGCAATGTTTGGCTTTCCAGAAGGATACCTTACATAAACCCCTTCTGTGTAAGCTTTTTATGTACAGATAATTTTCTTCAAAAAAGAATAAAGGAAAATTCACCAGATGAAGATATATTCTTTCAGTATCTACCAGACGTGAAATGTTTTATCATTAATCCTTCATTTTATATTCCCAAGTAGGTACTGAATTCACTGTAGCAAAACAAGCAGCTAACTGCTGCATTTGTCTGATGGGCTTTCGGGACACCTGAGAAAGCAGCTGAATCATTGTTTTGAAACAGGAGGGGAGATTTGTACATTGTCTTTGCAGAAACCAAGCGAATTAGAAACAAGCTTCCTAAAAGCAGTTTCTTTATATGCCGATTTTGTGCCGTGTATTTTCAGTTTGATGATCAGAGGGAGGGGTTTCAGATCTGATAACATTTGTGTTGCTGAATACGGTCCTCCTCGAGCCTGGAAGAGACCTGTCTGAATCAAAACCAGAGTTGGAGCAGAACCATATGACTTGCCTGGGAACAATCAGGCAAGCTGGGTTTAACTGATCCCACACAGGCTAATTAATGTGTGAGGAGAGAGAACAGGTTGCCTTTGTTACATGGAGCACAACCAGCTAGGAGTGGGGGGGGTTTATCAAAATTTGAGTTGATGGCAGTGCCAGATGAGTAATCACATACTCCATCTTTTGTATGTGCACTTCTCCAGGGAGTTCCAAATTTGATTAAAATATCTCAATGTGAGCTGAATGATAATAATCTGCCCTCCCAACTTTCCCTACCTGGCCAGGTCTTCACAATATCTATGCTGAGCATTGCAGCAAAAGCCACTCAAGAGCCTCAGCAGAACACATGCACGAGGAGGGAGATGCCACTTTTTGCTCAGTCAAAATAGCATCAGTAACTCTCTTCTGTTAACCCACTCTGAGAAAAGATCCTAGGACACGATGGAAAGTCACACCAGCTGTGGTGAGGGCAGCATTGTGGTCCTCTGTGGATGTGAGCAGATAGAGGGGAGGTGACAGTCTATCCCTGCGTTATTTAGTCATGCAAGGGATTTTGTCAATGTGTCACTATTTTTGTTGGTAGTATGGGAGGCACCATCAGAAAGAGCAGTTATAATGCTGGGGTATTAAAGTGCTCTTTATCTAAAGTGGTCTCTACTGCTCAGGGTTAAAAATTTAAATTTGATGTGTTATAATTAATTCTATACATTTCTTTTTCCTGTGAAAGCCCCAAGTGAGTAAACGCATAAAAATTCCAAGAAATATGCTGCTTGTAAAGGTGATGTAGAGTCTGTTACAATAACAAGACCAGTTCTCTTTGAATATTTCATACTGAAAAAATTGGGTGATACAAATGCAAAAAGGTAGTACATTACTTTTTTTTTTTTTTTTTTTTTTTTTTTTTTCCCCAAGATTGAAGTTCAAAGCATTAGTCAGGAGGCACAACTCTCATTTTTCTACTGTATAGTAATTGTTTCACTAGGAAACAAACTGGAACTACAGTTCCTGCTTCGTGATCAGGAAATAAAGAAATGTCTTTTCAAGCTGTTCTCAGTATAAACCATGCAGGAGGTTTGGTAGATTAAATTCAGCTTTATATGCCATTGCAGCCATAGCCTAACTTTAACTTATGACAGTACTAAGAACTGGGTTGAAAGGAACCTCACCTTTAAATGTATACCTAGCGTTGCATGTATTTTGAATATAACATTGACTTCTCTTAGATGGGGCATATCCCGTAGAAATATGTGACCTAGTTCCAGTGTAATCCATCAATTGTAGTGCCAATATACAGAAATTTGAATAACATTCACAGAATTCATGAATTGTGCATTGGGACATTAAATCTTAATTATACCTTGTGCCTTCTGAACTTATATAAAATTATATAAATAACTGTATACTGTAAGAAATTTAGCCAGTTTCTTCTTTTTGCTTTTTTTTTTTTTTTTGTCTGACCAGGGTTTTCCAAGCATATGCCTTTTTCTCCACTCTAAAAGAATGATGCACTTTTTTTTTTTATATGCCAATAACAGTGGATGTTTTTCAGATTTTCTATAGTCTCACTGTTTTTGTCCCAAATTAGGCAATGTCCTCTGTCTGGGAGCAACAATTTGTACTGGTTTACGATGGTAATGACACAAAGTGCTTTACAAAAGTAATTGCTGACTTCTGACAGAGCCACAACTCAGACTTCTCAGCCTTGGAGCTGTGGACTGTCACACCAGTAACAACTGCACATGAGGTGAACTAGACACAAGTCAGCATACGTGTGCACAGCTTAAGACAGGATCATATAGAGAATAATGCTATTCCGCATATTAATGTGTATGTTAGTGGTGTGGTGCTGCAATGTATGAGACAACCTTAACTACCATTTTTCAGTTCTAAATGTTTAGTTTAGTGGATTTTTTTTGCTTACTTTTTTTTTAATTTAATTAATGAAGGTATAGGGTTATTTAGCTATAACTGTAGTGTCTGAAGTCCATATAGGGAGAGCAAGGACGCATCTGCACCTTTAGAAATACCGCGTTAAAAGGGAGAACCCCTGCTGTAGATGACAACCCTGTCATTTCCCTGCTGCCTTCTGCTCACGCAGCCGAGTGCAGCCCTCAGGCAGGAACCGCTACTGGGGACTGTTTGTGTTCTGGCATTCCACCCATCCTCCCCACTCCCCGAGTCCTGCTTTCTTGTTGTGCTGCTTTCTTGTACAGTATATGTGCTCCTGGTGTTCTTTTGTTGTCGCTTTTAGCTCAGCAGGGGCGCATGGGACACTAAAGAACATAAAGTACTGTTGGAAAAACTGGAACTTGCCATTTGGAGACAGCATATTCCTGTATTTCATTTCACCCTCGTCACTGTAGTAACGAAAGTCTCCAGCAGAGTACTGAGTGACTCCTGTCACAGCTTCCCCATCTAACTGGCTTCTCACAGGATGATCTGCAGATACGTTACTTGGGAGCGTAGTGTCAGGAGGCTGCACTGGATGTGTCATCCAAACCCTTTGTGTTGCACCTGTCCGTGACCCAAACAGTCCCAAAGGCTGTAGTCGCCTCCCACTGGTGAGCAATGACCAGTTTATGAACCTGCCAGCACTCCTCCGGGGGAGTCTGTCCAAGCAGCATTTAGCCACGTCCCTAGACCATACCCCACCCCAGTAGCTGCCACTAGATTTACTACAGAAGCAACCAAACATGTCTCATTATTGGTCTAGACAATAGTTAGGAGCTTCTCAACAATGCTGATTTGCATCTCTTATGCATATATACACAGACGTAGAGGTATGTACACAAAATAGGATAAAAATGAAGGAAAGCAAAGAGATTCAAAACACAGTTACAATTTTACTGATTGGCACTATAGAAGGGAAATATGAAATTTCCTTTTCTAAAGCTTCAGTAAGCCTGCTATCCTGCTATGATACAACCTGGAAAGCAAATTTACCATGAAGTTGCCATGTAGTAAGTAGGCACCTTGTACTCAGCTTAGGCAAAATATATAATGTGAACATTCATAAGAAAGTTTGTACTCTCAAGTGGCAGCAGTAAAATGCTATGCACTTTCTTAAAAAAAAAAAAAAAAAGTGAAAACCCTAACTTTAATTAACTCTCATTAGTGATTACTGATGTGTGCCTTCATTACTTATAAATAGGTCTCAAAAAGAGGAAAAAGTTGCTTCACCTTCCATGCCCCCCCCCCCCTTTTTTTTTTTTTTTGCTTTTTAAGGCCTTAATGATTGTGACTCTCAGACATTTCTCCCAGGTGAGAACTTTCTCCTCTCCCCTGCTTATATTTTTGTCGGGTTTTGAGACATGTTGGCTGGCTGGAAGGGCCTGCAGAACATCCCTTTGCACTTGCTTGGGTTGGTCACAGCCCTGATGCATTTTCACACAACTTTTGATGGGCAAAGGACCTCCCATTGCTACAGGTTTGCTCAGACATACAAGTCCTCACATCTTGCATGACTGCATTTGCTGAAGAAATATGCAGCAATTATAGCAGGCAGTTTTGTTTCTATAACCTCTCTGGGGAAGTCATTTGCTGTAAAGCTATTCTCATAAGACAAACGTAACTTGGTTGATAAATGCAGTAAATTCACTTCATTTTTTTCATAGGGTTGCATTCAGTTTTGTATATGAATGAGACTTGGTTTATTTTTCAAAATGTTTGTGAGTCTCATGAGTTTCATAAACTGTAGTGTCGATAAGTATCCATCTAAAAAACCACATTGCTTGTTCTTTGTTATTTGTATTTGTTCTCCTTTAAAACAAATATAAAAGCCCTATTCTGGAAAGGGAAATGTGCTGGAGATATTTTCACATAAATCATTTTGCTAATGCTAGTGATACAAAAAAAAAAAAAAAAAAAAGTGTATTTTAGAATGATAAGAAAATATAATTTTACTACCAAAAGGCAGAATTTCCAAACTCTCAGTGTGTATCTACCCTAATAGGAAATACTGAACAGTTGCTTACTATCAGTAAGTGTTATAGTAAAATAATAAGAAAATCCATTTAGAAACCCCCCCCCAAAATGTGCCAGTTAATTATATTCACCATCAGATAAATAGGACTGCGTATGGTACTACTTATCTTAAGAGGTCCTAATGAAAGGCGGTTAATGTACATCGTGACTAATCCAAACTGGGACACAGCAGAATTACCGGTGTTTTGTGATAGTGCCACAAAGGCCTTAGCAATATTACTGAATAGCCTTTTCAAAAGTACGTCTTATCAGCAGGTCTTTCTTCACAAACAGTCATCTAGGAATAAAAAATTTAGTTGCGTTTAAGGTACATAAAAACCATCCTGTCCCACAGCCCGCAAAGGTGGCACAGTTCTTCCCCACATCCTCCCCACCAGGCACGGGGTGCGTTACCCAGCTGGCCTCTGCAGGATGTGTGGAAGAGTGGGGTTTAAGTATCTGATAGGTAAAACCCTTGCCCTAATGAAAATACCCCTCCTTTATTTCATAGCCACCTTCTTTCACGACAAGGAGTTTCTTTCATCCATGCCTAACCTCCTGTGTGAAACCAAACCTCCTGAATTATTAGCGATAAAATTATAGGAACAGCATCTGTGAGACAACTGGATCTCCTGACGCTGCAGAAGGGACACCTACGAAGCAGCAGGAGCCTCTTTCTCTTAGTGCCTTTTTCCAAGCAAATCCAAGACCATTATTTTTAATGCTGTGGCTATTAGTATTATAAAACAGGCTGAAATGTGAAAAGCATTCAGCCCACTGAGTCTCCTTTCCCTCTAACCCAATGAGTCCTGCAATGTGCTAGTTTGGGCTTTTGTTTTTTGATGGTTTGGGTTCTGTTTGGTTTCATTTTGTTTTCTTCTGGTTTTATTTGCTTAGGTTTGGGGGTTTTGTTTTCCTTTGTATTCTTTCATTTTGGTTGTAGAATCAAATGTTCCTTATTTAAAGCCATAAGTTACATAAAAGCTTCTCTTGACTGCTATTCTTAGGACGCAGTTACATAAACTGTTTTCCTCTCCCTTTTTTTTCCCTCTTCTCCCTTTTGACACACAGAATTCCTGGGAAAACTAAGAAGTTTAGGAGAGACTGAACTCTCTTTAAGCTTCACAGCATTGCTCACACTGTAACTCTTTGGAAACTCATTTTGCAATTGCTGCCATGGGTGGACCAAATGGCACCACTGTTTCTATCTGGAATTCTCTCCACCTTGAGCCTTCTGTCACGGAGACATTTCTCTTTTTGCTATCCCAGACCTTTCCTGGTATCCTCAAGAGTAAGAATGGCAATGCTTTGGTATTTTCCTTCCTTTTTCATCCTGTCTTTAAAAAACAAAACAAAACACACAAATGAAACCAACAAACCTCTTCAAATAGGCATAAACAAGTCTAACCAATTAAATAGGATATAATTTTTACATGTTTATACTTTGCCTAGATGAACTTTTTTCCAAAGTGAGGATTATTATTATTATTATTATTATTATTATTATTATTATTATTAAACAAATCATCCCACAGCTTTTTCTATCTGGAATCTAAAAACACAGTGGATTTGGGAAATCATGGAAAATTTAATATTGTATTACAAGTAAGTATAGTAGACAGCAAGATAGGGAATGTAGTGAAACCAGCTGGGCTTTTGTAACTGCCCTTTGTGCAGGGACTGCACAAATAGGCAGAAACTCTTCAGCAAACAACTTAGTTACACGCTGCTTATTCCACCTCTCTCTTTCTCTTTTCTTTGCTAACACAGGTCTGCAAAAATTCACAGGTTCTCAAGTCCTAGTTTTTGGGTGCTTGTAGTGTCAGGATAGTTTCAAAATCACGTGTAGCTCTGTATCTTGCCTTTCACCCAAAACGTCCAGTACTAGATTGCCATCTAGAATAATTAAAGGAGCCTGGTTGCATTGTGCCACCCCTTATTCTGTTTCACACATAGGCTGTTGCCAGGGTATTTTTCTGTTTATAGCATGTTTGATGGATTTGGGACACACTCTTTGCTTCCTTTCTCCTCATTCACGTGACCCTTTTCCAGAGTTTCCAAATGAGCTCATGTCTTTTAAGCATGGAGGAAACCAGCCCACACTGGTTAGGATGTGTATTGTTCTCTCGTTTTATTGTGTTTTCTTTTTTTTAGTCTTTGTTCTGTTTGTTTGGTTTGTGTTTTGTTTGTTGCTTTTTCCTTTTTTTCCCAAGCATATCCACAAAGAGAGAATATAAAGCTTTCTGCCCTGAATACCTCTTTGCATCAGGGATGTATGTTTCTGATAGAGCAAGATGCCATACTGAAACAGTGCCGTGTCTCTGTCCTCGTGAGCATACCTGCATGCAGATTAGAAAAGCTCGGTAGTGCTGCAACTGTATGCCAGATTTGCTATTTGCTCTTGTTTGCATGATAGTATTTCTAATATACTAATATGATATGGAAATAATGGCACATCACCGTTCTCTCAACATATTGTATCACTGCTTTATCGTATTAGGCTAATACACTGCGAGAGTTGATAGCACCTCTCCATGTCAAATCGGATCCACTTCTCTTGGCACTGAACCGATTGGACTCAAAGGTTGATAAACTTATCATTAGCGAATTGGCACGACGGAGACTCAACTTCAGCCTCTTGCAAGCAAGCTAATGGCCTCCGTTCAGAAAGTCAATTCTTCTTGAATAACTTTGGTGTTATAAAAGAGAAACAGACCTGTTAAAGCATAGACAACCACATGCCTGGATATGAGGCCTCCAGGAAGGCGTCAAAGGGCATGGCCAGTCTTTTGAAGAATGCACCTTTCCACAATGGGACTAGGCACAAGGTCAGATCCAGTCTACACGGAGCACATTTGCAGAAAATACTGCCCCGCATGGGAGAACGGAAGGGGAAGAGGGTCTTGGCAGGGGAAGGGCTTTGATGTCAATCAGTTTTGTTTCTGCAGACCTCAAGGAATTAAAGAGGGATTCAGCCACGGTAACGCTAAAATCATGTTGCTTTTGCTGAACTGCAGTGAATCCATTCAGGCCAACCAGACAGATTGTGCCATTTAAGCGTCCTTCACTAACGTGAAGGACGTTACCTTCCTGTATCACGCTAAACTAAGTGTATTCTGTCAAGTGAAGGTGTGCACAGACCTTTCAGAGACTTTTATTTCTCTAATGACTTGTAATGCATTACCAGAGGGTACACTGACACTGGTTTGGATGATGACGGAGAAGATACCTCACGCTGAGATTTATTAGACTCTGCAGATAAACTCTCAGCTCCTCTTTATCTTCTAGGACTTAACCATGTGAGTGACGCTGCCTGGCAAAGCAGGCACAAAGTATTCTCTGTATAACACCCAGATTCCAGAGGGCTCTTTTGGGGCCAGTATTTGGCTGGATGTCACTCAAAGTAGATTCAGATATTGTATTTATCACTATGTTCTGGGTCCCCTATGGGTTGATGTTTGCCTCTATCTCTGTGGTTAGAATGTGGATTTTCCTTAATATATTTGGCTAAGGGTGTATTGTAATAATGTTAATGCTAATTACTTGATATTTCATACTATCTTATGGGGAGATACTTTTAAAAATGTATTTGAAATGTTTTCTTTCTGTTTGCTCAATGTATGGTATTGCATTATGTTAATACCAATAAAATTATATATATATAGTTATATATATTTCCCTTTTATAAAGAAGTAAATTATGCTTTTTTGCCTCACAAACAAGAAATGTGCAGTGAATAAAATTACATCATTCTGCCTTACAGCAGGTGACAAAGCTTATAATAGTTTTAATATTCTTTTTTGAAAAATAAAAAGTATAGTATGACATACACTAGTTGGAAATTCATCAAAATGCATGTTGTGTTTCTGCTTAATGGGACTGTCACGAATCAGCCTAAGTATTTAACAATGTTGTTTTGGCATCTTTAATTTTTTCCAATCAAAAGCATACACTGTATTGCTATTATTGCTTACAAAATTGTACTTTCATAAATTTTTGCCTGTTGACCAAATAGACAAACCCACTGAGTTTTTATGACTCTCTTGTCTGTAGGAATTGATTTTTAAATTTAATTCAGTGCTCTTTTCAATGCTTGGCAAAGGCAGGATTTATTTTTTATATAAGGTTGCCTTTGAAGTACCTGCCTCTGCCAGGGCTGATAAATCACTGCTAAGTACATAAAGGTTCTGCAACCTGAAGGATGTATCATTAAAACCATGCTGGAATGGCCTGAAACCTGAGCCAGTCCTTTCTGTTCTGTCATTAAACTCCATAATTAGTTAGAGATGAAATGTTTTGGAAATGAATTAGAGAAGCAGAAGCAAAGATGTGAATCTTAAATGTCCTTTGGCTGCCATTCTGGGTTACGCTGATGGCTTATTTGCCGCCTGTAGCCAAAGGCCAGCATATATCTGAGCTATCATGAATTAGATTGTCTTCAGCTTCCTCTCTTTCTTTTCCCCACCCTTTCTAACATATTGTAATGAGTATCATTGTTTTGCAGAGGCATTCAGAAGGGCTGTAATTAGCAGTCCCTGGCATTTAATTGCATACACATTTGTTAAATATTTTTCTGTATGCCTTAAAATAAAGTATAGAAAATGGCAGTAATGTTTCTTTAATGAAGGCATTTGATTTATTCATGAAGTCAGGATTTTTGAAGGTGTTATTTTGGGCTTAATAAAGGAAATAAGCCAGCAAATTTTCAGCTTTGCCATTGTCTGTAAGGGCTGATGTTCACTTCCTTCCTTCTGTTTCTTTGTGTGCAAACACATTCTTCCCAATGGATGGGGAATGGACCTTTCTTCTGTGATGACTGTCATGCCAGTTTTGAGAGAAAGCTTGATGCTAGGGTGCACGTATGTGCACAAGCTTATTGGGCGTTATGACACCTGATGACATGAGCGATGACTAGAAAAGTCACATGGCATTGCATTTCTCTTGCTATGGCAATAGCATTTGTTCTCAAAGGTACCGGGCGGGGACTGAACTCTGTTCGCTGCTTACAGACCGTGGTGGTGTGATGGGCATTCAGCAGCTGACAGGGAGTGCTGAATGTCTGGCAGTGGCATGCCCTAAATAAATGACGTGTGAATCAGGGTGCAGATTAATTAGTCTGGGATCTAATCAGTGCAGCTATCATAACGTGCAATTATAAATCCAATAATAAATCTGAATGTCTGAATAAATAAGACATCTTCTGGGATAACATTTTCAGAAGTATTTCAGGCCCCTTTCATAAATGCCTCAGGAGCTGCTTCCCCAACCAGCTATCGTACATTACAGAGGTAACCAAGCTGGCTGTTAAATGACTGTAGCTCCTGCCCACGCCGATTTACCACATTTCTTTCATGTTGAAATTGGGATTTAGACTCCTGAGTGATGCAAGTGCTTTTGAAAATTTCACTTGGTGTTACATTTCATCCACATAAGCAAACTTGGGAGGTAGCCTGAACTGGAGTTCATTTTCTCAGTGGATGCTGCTCACTGGGAGCACTTACCCTTCTGTTCAGGTTGGCTTTCAGTTATCAAGCCCATCAACCCTGACAGGCATTGCTGTTGTGAAAGCGTGACTGTCGCTTGATTCTGAGTGGTGAGTAATGTCACTGGGCCGATATCATTTGTCACTTAACCTTTCACAACTTCGTATGCTGTAACAGCATAGGTTTGTGAAAAAATATTTCCTGAAGCAGTAATTGCTTCCATGTATTGCTTGTGGGATGGATTCGTAGGGACAGCCTCATCCTGTTTAAAAGTCACAACATCCCCAGAAGTATAGCAGTTTACCCAGTCCCTCTTCAGATCCTGGCTTACCTCATAAATAAAAAAAAAAAAAAAAAGTTTTTCATTGTTTTTGAACTGAGGGGACTAAGGGGAAGTGTACCATCAAAATGTAATTGCCTTGTTTATTTCACTTCAACATTGGTAGCTTGTGGTAAAATTAAACAGCACTTGTATCAATATGTGGCACAGAAAAAATGTCAAGATATCCTATTTCATTGTGTTAAAATTCTCCCAAAGAGTCACTAAAATCTGTTCTGTGGATGAAGGTTAAACTGATTTCTTCACAGGCAACTTAATGAGCAGAGCACTGTGTCCAAATACCAAAGGATGCAATTATAACACTGCTGCCAAAAAGTTCTGCCACTGATTGTAGTTCCTGTTACTTTGGAAAACCTCTGAGTTATTTCAGCCTCATTCTTATGCCCTCTCTGAAATCACAACCCACTGATACAACCTCATGAAACAGTACGGCTGGGAGCAAATGAGGAGTTTTTCCTGATGCTCATTTGAGGTGTGTAAGAGCCATCAAGAGACCGCACAAACAGTGAGCAAATTATTCCCTCTGACTGTGTTTTCCCTTCCCACTAACATATTAACCCATTTGCTGGCACCTGTACTTCACTGCTAAGTGGATGTTGAAAACGCCTGAATGTTGCTGTCAATATAACAGTGCGGGTCTGCAGGGAGAAACTTTGTGGCTCATGTTCTTTTTTTATTTTTTTATTTTTTTTATTTTTAATGCTGAGTTTACTGTCAGACGATTTTAATACTGAAGTCCATTTGCATGGAAAACTGAAGAGCAGTGACTGACGTGGGCCTGAGACTTCCAGTAAGGCCAGCCCAAGCGTCCCATGACGTCTGGAGACTGATCATGCTCCAGCCCACCAGGCTACAGACCGCCATCTGCCAGCCCCTCTGCTGGTGGCTCAAAGGGGGCAAGACCATGACGTGGAGCAGGCAGCTTTTCATCCCGATATCACCAGAGAGGTGACCCGAGAGGAAAAGAGACTTGCTGGGATCTACTGATCCAAAAAAGAAAACCACTAGTGCCATAAATGTTTCACAAAAATAATTAGACCCTTGGTGCCACAGCAATAGCATCTCTCGGGCCTTACAAAGGCTGGGGTCAGATCCTTTAAAAGTGATTATGGTACCTAACTGCTACTGATTGAACCGGGCTGTAGTGGAAAAGGCCTGAAATACCTTCTAAAATCTGTCCTATGGGAGATGGGCTTTCCACTTGCCTGCACAGTTCACTTTGTTTGATGAAAACAATCTGTGCTTGTGCAGGTGAGAGGAGAGGCAGACTCGCAAGCCAGGTGGGAAACGCCAGCACACGGCAGAGCTCGCTCGCATCAGTGCTTTCAGTGAGGGACCTCTCCGGGGACATTTTTTTCCTGCAGGCTTAGGTAATAGGAGAGAATAGAAACCATGCACAGCTATCCTGGTAACCAAGAAACCTTTCCTCTTTAGAGGAAAGGACGGTATATAATGCAACTTTAGTACTAGTTCTCTGGTCCTCCACTTTGCTAAACAGAGGTATCAAAGTTTGTTTCTAAACACTGCTCCTCCCTTCCTCGACTCAAGGCTTTGGGGAAAATCCTGCACTTTCAGCCAGGCAGGTCAGTATTTTGAAGGGCCAAAAGGATGGAGGATTGCACAAGTCAGAAAAGGACAGATAAAGGGAAGGGACAACAAAAGGACTGCAAAGGCCAGGAGTTGTACGAGAAGCCCCCAGTTTTTCTTAAGCTTTTCTTCACTTATAGGAAGCTCTCAGTAATAGGTGTATATGTATATGTTTATGTATATGCATATAAATCTATGTATACATATATATACTCATATATATACATATATATACTCATATATATACATCTGTATACTGACACGTCCAGCCAGGCCTTGATTTTGCCGTAATCTGGAGTAAGAGAAGACACAGGTTTCTTTTTGTGCTTTAATGGGGAAATCTGCTCCTTGTTACCCAGAGCAGATGACTAGCAGTTGGCCTCCACGTAGACCTGAAGGACATCTCCTTGTACGTCATATTGCCGGCACCTTGCCACGCTCAGACACTGCACAATGTGGCTTGTGGTGCTCTCCTAACAGTGACTGATTTCCCATGTCACTGGGGCTCCCACACACATGTGCAGGGCTGACTCAATATGCAGCACACAGCTGTCTCCTTGAAAAAATCCATCTGCCATTGGTTTCGCCATTTCTTTTCTCTTATCTTGTAGGCCAGGGGAAAGGAAATACCTAGCTTTGTCCGCCTGTCATCCACCCAAATAGTGTAAAAAATGACTGTAATTCCTGTTTCTTTGCATCATAAGCATTTGGATATGTCTCCCTCTTGTGCAGTTTGGAATCTAATCGTTAACCTGAACAGAAGCAAAGGTGCATTTAAGCCATGCACTGAGAAAACAGAAACTGCTTCTTTGGAGGCTCTCTTCTCTCCCCTGCTTCCAACACAGCTAAAACCCACATCTACTCTCCTTCTATCCTTTTGCTTTCTTGCCTTAAATTTACATGCATCCCTTCAGTCTTTCCCTGACCATTCCCCGGGGTTTACCACCCCAGCCCAGCTGTGGCCACCTCGGCCACATTACGTGTTCTGCCCCTGCCTCCACGTGGACAGAGAACCAGAGCTGTGGCTTGAGGGCAGAAGGTATTTGTATACTACATGACTGGGCAGTGGCATTGCTGCAGGATCAGGTGGCTTTTGACAGACCTATTGGTTGAATGTTAGGCCGCACCTCGAGTACTGTGTTCAGTTTTGGGCCCCTCACTACAAGAAGGACATCGAGGTGCTCGAGCGAGCCCAGAGAAGGGCAATGAAGCTGGTGAGGGATCTGGAGAACAAGTCTTACGAGGAGCAGCTGAGGAAGCTGGGATTGTTCAGCCTGGAGAAGAGGAGGCTCAGGGTGACTTTATCGCTCTCTATAGGTACATTAAAGGAGGCTGTAGCGAGGTGGGGATCAGTCTATTCTCCCACGTGCCTGGTGACAGGACGAGGGGGAAGGGGCTAAAGTTGCACCAGGGAGGTTTAGGTTGGATATTAGGAAGAACTTTACTGAAAGGGTTGTTAGGCATTGGAATGGGCTGCCCAGGGAAGTGGTTGAGTCACCATCCCTGGAGGTCTTTAAAGACGTTTAGATGTAGAGCTTAGTGATATGGTTTAGTGGAGGACTTGTTAGTGTTAGGTCAGAGGTTGGACTAGGTGATCTTGGAGGTCTCTTCCAACCTAGATGATTCTGTGTCATACCCAACCTGCTGTGGCATAGGAAAAGTGCAAAAGGCTGCATCAGCCCTAGGATTACATCACTTACTAGTTAGCTGCTGGCAGCTATTACATGGCTTCTCTTTTTCCAGTGTGGATGCATCAGGGTCAAGAAAGCAAAAACAAACAAAACAAAACAAAAAAAAAAAAAAAAGAGAGAGAGAGAGAGAGAGATTTCAGTGTGAGATGATGTCAGGGCTTGTTTTATCTTAGGACCATGTCCTAAGCTTAGGCCCATGTCCCAGAGGCCAAGGATGCTCTCGGGTTTAGTGGAGCATTTACTGACAGTCCCCAAAAGTCTCCAGGAGGCTTCAGACAGGTGCTTCCCCTGTGCGAAAGGTGAAGTGGAAAGGTGTGATTTTAAAACTGGAAGCAAATCCTGTGAGATTTTCAGGAGGAAAATAAGATACGGTAGTGGCTTAATAATGTGACTGGCGCTGTGTTCTAACCTCCTTAAGATCCTGAGAGAGCTGAGCTGAGCAGGTTCCTCTGCCAGAGACAGTGAGCTCACCAAACAGAATGAAAATGGGAGTATGGATTTCAGTGGAGCCAGGGGATTTCAGTCTGTTTGTGCATTGTTCGCTCTATGTTGCTGACTTTGCAGCAGCTCAGCTTTCTCACAATTTGTAGAGGGTGGTAATTTTGTTGAAATGCAGGGCTAATTGCAAGTGGAGTAGTAGGTGTGCATGCAAGGAGTTGCACAGAGAAGGAAAGCGTGTCACTAAGCTGTGAAGTTGGCAAAAAGGATAACAAAAATGGAGAAAGCCATCAGAGTAGCAACTGTATCCATCAGTCAGGATGAGGAGCCTGAAGATGACGGGACATGCTTGGGTGGCTTTAGGAGTCACATGCAGAGGAGTTTCAAAGGAGAGCTTCAGTCCTTGAAAAATCTGACTTTGTCAGCACAGCAGGTGACAAAGCTTGTGATCTGTGTTGTATGGTCCTTGCGTGGGCAGCTGTGTGCACTCATAGCCCTGGGTGCAATCACTGGTTCTTCTGGTACCTCACTGAAAGGGAGACACCGTGCAAGCTTTCAGTAGCTTGAGTTTTCACAGGGAAAGTGAGTCACAGAAGTGCAGGAACCTCCACTGAAAATGTCTACATTATGCCATTTAGAGCAGATTTGTGAGAAATATACACCTAGAGATTATCTGTGTCCAGATGTATTATCCAGCTGGCTGCAGTGGTGACCTACATGTGCCTAGCTCAGTACCATCTTCCTGAATCATTGGTTTGCACAGACTGCTCAGCTCTCGGTCCATGTAAATACCAGGGCTGGCTGTTTCTCTCTGATCACTTTTCACTCAAGCACCTGATGTTCTTATGTATTGCTCTTAGAATATTGTTTTTTAAGAGGGAAATAATGGAAAGGTGAATAGGCCAATAGAGCCAGGAGGTTGTTACACATTAGTTCATGGAGTTCAGGGCCTAGTCATTTTAAACACAAACAAGAGCATAGTGTGAAAAACAAACAAAAAACAAACAAACAACAACAACAAAAAAAAAACAGTCTCTGTATAATTTCACCCACAATCTGCAGCTTCCTCTCCTGAGAAAATGTAAAGGTAGTTACAGATATTTATGGCATTTAAGAAGTGAGAGCAAAGTACAAGAAGTTCAGAAACTATTCCCGGTGGAAAGCAAAATAGTAAAAAATAATAACAAATCATTTACTAGAGTGTAATAGTCTAATAGCCTAGAGCTATTTTACAGCTCCTGAATTTAATGCAAATGGTTCCGCCTTCACTTGAAGACACAGCAGAAGCTTTGTTGTTACAACATTCAGTACCTGTGTGTTCCTGTCTTTGGAAGCTATGGTTCTGAATTTAGATCCCGTGTGCTGCAGAGTTTATGCAACTTCATTTCTGCCCCAAAGTTACAGAGTTCTCCAAGGCTTACATGAAGCAGGGGACAACATTATTGTTTCAGAAAGAGACTCTCCTTTCTGTCAGTATGTGGAAACAAGCACCTGACGGTGTATTCAGAGGAACGAGGTGGCCAGGGAGGTGCAGCCCATGACTCAGCAGCCAAGTGAGGGTGAATTGCACCTGCTGTATTGGCTGCTCTTCTGAGGTCATCTGCAAATCCCATTAGGCCATGTTTTCTACATAAAGAGGCATTACCTGAGGCCTTATTTTCCTTAAAAAGACAGCCTTACTGTAATAGTATATCACTTGCATGAAAATTCCCCCTTTTTTTTAAATTACATTTATATATTTTTATAGCGCAGCTTTATATCTCGTCAAGTATCTCAGATTCTTTATGGCACCAAGGTTTGCACCAACGCCCACAGGAATCAATCAAAGCCTTTAGCAGAAGGGTGAGGGAGGGGAGATTTGTGTGTAATTTCATTCCCGCCTACTGAGTGCCTACTCCAGCCATTGAGAGTGTAAGTACCATCGCTTTCAGTGTTTCTCTGGAAAACCTCAAGTGCTTGGGATGTGTTAGCGTGACATGTGCTGCCCTCGCCCCCAGCCATGGGTGGAAAGAGGTGGCCTCTTGTCCGCTTGTGCTTCCCGAGTGTCATCAACAGCGAGGCACTTCAGGAAGGGACCTGCTCTTTGTCTTCCCTGCTCTTGTCTTCCTACCAGATACCGTTCCCTCTTCCACATGCCTCCCATAACTACAGCACAGCAGTGACAGCATCTGGGGGAGGCAGCCCCAGCCGGGCGAGGCGATGCACTGATGCGTTTCAAAGACCTGCCAGCCAGTGCTGCTCGAGGACAGCCAGGCTGTGGCCTAATGCTGCCCATGTTGTGTCCCAGTAGTGCTCTGCATCTTCCCATGCAGTCCTGGAGCTGGTCCCACCACCCGTCCGCAGCCCCTCCTGCACCCACACTGAGCTGCAGCGGGCTGCGTGCCTGAGAGGGTGAGGGGTGAGCCCCAGGAGCACTGGCCAGCGCTGGTGGCACAGTCAGAGAGGCCTGCGCTAGCCCTGCCACCTGGCATTTGAAACTACAGGGGCCGTGCTGCCTCCCAGGTTCACTATAGGCACCTGTCACTCCAGGTGCATCCTCTGGGTTGAACCAAGCTTTGTGCGTGGCCATGGTGGGGACCTTTCATGCTTCGGGATGCTGCGGGTTTTCAGTGGCAAGCCTGGATGTGGTGGCTGGTTGCTGGTCCAGGCTCTAGCTCACCCTAGCAGAATAAATTACAGTGACATGGAGTCAAAGCACTGGCTCACTCCTTCAGCAGACTTTCCCTGTATTAACCCCTGAGGATACAAAGCAGTTATGCTGCTGAAGAAGAAACATGAGGAAGGATCTTTTTTGCTTTGTGTAGCAAGGGAGAATAGAAGGAGAGAAGCAGATGTAAAATACTCCTGTTAGATGTCGGTGTTTTTTTCTTTTTGCCTTTTAGAAAATCTCTCCCATTCCCCAGCTTCAGACTAGTAGAATTCAATGTTGAGAGATAACTGATAGAAATACCCCGAACACCCAATCTCTCATTGCTGCAGAGAATTTTAAAGAACGCATAAAAATCAAGATTACAGAGAATTTTTACCAAGTATTTGGCTATTGAATGCTTTGCCCTTTAGCACATTAGAAGTCTTAAGAAGAAAGAAATTGACAAGAAAGAGCTGCATCTCATTATATTTTTCTTCAAGTTCTGCTTGGCCATGTAGTGATGAATTCAGTTTTCCAAGCAGTGTACCACATGACAGGATGATTTAATGAGAGAACATATATCAACCGAGGGAACCCAACAGCTCTGTATAGACCCAAAACACTTCCATCAATAAAAGGCTTTTAACCCTTCTTCATGTCTGTATCTCTTAAAACAAAAACAAAAAAATGATTGCTTTAAAAACAGCCCTCCAAAAAAGGGCAAAGGAATAAACTGATGAGAGATCTATCAGGATTAGTTGCTGACCATGAAATTCTTTAATTGTGTAAAGATCTATACAAAAGCAAACACTTTTTTGTGATGGGGTGTGGAGATCTTGATCTCTGGAGTTCTTGCTTGAGCCTGAGGTGAGTAGTTGCTGTGCTGCATGGTATGGGCTTGAACAGGAGGTTGCTTCATGTAGCTCCTGGTGGGCATGTGTTCACGGTGTAGCAATGTCCCTTTTAAACAATAGCTATCCTCCCTGTTTGTGCTACATAAAAACAACCAACCAACCAAACAAACACACCTCTAAACACCTGAGGATGCTGAGGTTCGCAACATGTGGGTACCTCACCATGTGCTGAGCTTTCAACCAGTGGAAATGGCTGTGTGGGGGCAGTCACCGGATAAAAGTAATGCTTGAAACCAAACATTAGGCAAGGCACATCGGGCCAGGAAAACACACGCAATTATGAAAGCCAAGACTGGGTGGGAGTGTCCAGAGGGCTCTGGATCTGTATGGAAGGTTGTGCACAGGCAGTGGCCGGCTGTTGTGTGCACAGGAGTGCTGGTGTGCAAGGAGCAGCAGGGATGGATCTGGGTGCTCCCCCAGGACTGTACCTCCTGGTCACCACTCAGCTCAGCTCATCGTGGCACTTCACTGGCACTTTCTCTTCACTTCTTGAAACTTAGGAGGTGTGAAATATTCTCCTTATGGTCTGGTTAAGCCTGTTAAACATTTTGCAAAGGGCTTGGGTAGATTGTCGTATAATCATGTTAATGATACACTGATCCTTTCTCTATTTTTTCCTCCTCTTCTTCCCCCTTCCTCATTACAGTTGAAACTATAGAAGAAAAAGCAGCAGACTCCTTGCAGGATTTGTACAGAGCTTTGGAGCAGGCCAGCCTGTCTCCTTTAGGAGACCGACGGATTTCCACTAAGCTGGAGTATAAGAAATCTTTTATAAAGAGATGTAGCGATCCAGTAGTCAATGAAAAACTACACCAGCTGCGAATTCTGAAAAGCACTTTAAAGGTGAGATAACAGGGAGGAAAGTCCGGCCCGAGGGTTGGACCTGACTGTATTGTATCTGAATACAGATTAATTGTGTGCGGCTGGAGTCCAGGCTGAATGTGGTGTATGAAACAAACAAGGAAGACATGGGTAACTGCTGTTCTCACAGCAGACAAAAATGTGCATTGAGAGAGTAGTCAAAGTGAGAGGATCGGTTTTTATTTGTGCACAGATAAAATCTCAGTGAGCTGCTCCTCCTCTAGCTAGTATAACATCATTTGACACCAAATTATCAGAGGAGACCTTAATCTCTTTTTTTGTCCCTGAACATTTTCATTTATCAAAACACATTTGCTCTGCATTTGCCAAAGTCTAAAGTGAAGCAAAGTCAGCCCTTCAGAAGGGAGCAGTACCTTTAAAAACATTGATTATTTCTTGATTGCTGAGCTTGCCTGGGAATGAACAGTGTGCTTGGTTTCAGCATAGACTGGTAGGATCATTGTATTTAATCAGTAGGACTGATTAAATAAGTAGACAGTGGGAATGATAGATTTGAAGATTTTTATCATTATTGTAAGTGTACCGCAGCTAATTTAACATCCCTGTCAGCTTCCTTATTTGTTACAGCAGTTTCAAATCTGTACTGTTAGAGATTTCAGCAAACAATATGCTGGATTTCCCCAGGGACCCTGTTAACTATATTAAATTACCACATTTTAAGTCACTAGATAATTGTACAGTGGATTTTGTAACAGCTTTCATCAAAGAGGGTTTTATCAACATTAATTAATTTAGTTTTCCATCACCTAGAGAAGCACTTAAACAATATTATTTTCATGCTGTGGGGCTCCCATCCTGAAAAAAAAAAATCTTACACTTGCTTAACTTTTTTGCACTGTATCATCTCATTGAAGGCAACTGAAAGTATCTGGGTATGTGAGACTTTACAGGTTTGGAGGGTGGCAGAAAAAGCCTGTGGTTTCCATGTGACTTCTATAACGTGAGACATGGAGACAAAATCACAGTAATCTCAGATGTTTAGAGCAGGCAGGAGGTTCACATAGTACCTGTGCTTTTGCACCATGGTGGGATCACTCATACCAGAAGTGTGCAAGAGATGTTGGCACGAAACTTAAACAAACAAACAAACAAGCCAACAGTTCACGATACTTTCAGAAATTACACAACCTAGAGGTTCAGTATCAGCAGCTTGTTGCCATGCTTAATTGCCTTTCTTGTTAGCATTTATTGATACCCGAGCTACATTATGCCAATGGTTTCATACAGACCAAATTGCTTTCCTCCAGGGACTTCCAAAAGCAGCTCATCCCTTGACCCAGCAGATGCCTGTTTTCATGCTTCTCTGGGACCTCTTTCTTTTAGACCAATCAAACACAATTCTCTTCCCACAAGACATAATTTCTAAATCAGTCACCATTTTTGTTTGGACAAGAGTGACACAAATAACTGGCAATGCAATGCCAGCAAGTACCAAAGACAGATAATTGCTGTTTCTTGCATATGGCAACTGTCCAGAGTAGCACATGCATGATGGTAAACACACTAAGAGTTTCTAGCTCCACCACTGCTATGCTACTGGTAGTAGTATCTACCAGGAGCTACTGTTGTTACTTAAATCAATTATTCCTCCTTTTTATCAGTGCTATTGGGTTCTCCTTCCTGAATGCATCCATTTGCACCGGCCCATCAGGTTTGGTGTTCTGAACTCTCCTTGAATTAATCCACCATTAGGAATCTGATACAGCCCTCCAAATTGCTTCTAGATCTTACTATCCATCCTCTCTGTTCCTCCACCCAAGTCCTCAATGGAGAGACCTCTCTGCTCTCTTTGCCATGACATAACCACAAAACCATTCTCCTGACAGCAAGTTTGAGCCATCTGACTGGCAGTGCTGTGTGGTGGGTACAGGTCACGATCTGCGAGAAGCACATTCTGGTAGTTCCTGCAGATATTTGGTAACGAGGAGATCCCAAAATTTCACTTTCACTGGTCAGCCTCAGCTGTACCTCCATTTCTGAAAATTAATATTCTAGCATGTAGCATTAATTAGCTACTGATTGCAAAGCATGAAAATACCTTTCAACATACTGGTGACTTCAACATATTGGTGACTTCTCTGACCTTTCTGATCCTCTCCCACCAGTGTGGGCTGACACCACTTAATTTTCCCTTTAACATGCTCCCCAGAAAGATTTATCATACTTATAGTATGAACATGGCAAATACCAGTTAGCAATGAGCACCATGAAACCCATGTGGTATGGAGGATAGAGGAGAGGCTGCTGGTGACTGTACCATGTCTACGCAGAGGAGAAGTGCTGGAAGCCTGCATGTTTCCTGTGCTTCCCAGGCTCAAGGATGGTGCATCCAGCTTCCACTGCTTGCAACAACTGCAAGTGGCTTTGTGTGTATCTGAGGCTTAATCTGACCCATGCTTGCTGCCTGTCATCTATCGATAAACTAACCAGCCAGCAATTAGGATACAGCCACATCCCCTGCCCCCATGATGGGTAAGGATGTGCCAGCAGCTGTGTTAGGTTTTACCCATTTCTGCCTTCTGTTTGCCGCTGCAGTGGTAGGAGGAGGTAGCAGCCAGCCAGCCCATCATGTATACTGGAGTGCTGGTGAGGATGAGTTACCAAGGTAATGCCTCCCTGCACAGGCGTTTGCAGCATAGCGCTCAAATGTCCCCAAGACACGGCTGGTAAGAAAGGCTTAGCTCTGCTGGCGGCGAGAGGCCATCTGTCCGCATCCCACGCACAAACACGGTATTTCTCATGCTGATCAAGACGAGCAAACAGATGGCACTCAGCAGCACGAAACTGATCCTGAGAAACAAAGGCAGCTCGTAGTAAACAGCGCGGGGCTTGCTTCCGAGGGGGGGAAGAGGGACAAGGGACGTTTCTGGGGAAGAGGGACAAGGCGAGGGAAGCTCCATCCCCACAGGGTGATGAACAACACCCAGCAGGAGGGGCTGCTGCTTGTGGGCAGTCTCATGACAGCCAGGCAGCTCCCTGCTTCCCAGACCTCCACGGCCTGCCTCTGCTCCCGTCTCACCCGCACAGCCTGCTCATTGCCCACTC
Organism: Cygnus olor; assembly: GCF_009769625.2. Lineage (NCBI taxonomy): Eukaryota > Metazoa > Chordata > Aves > Anseriformes > Anatidae > Cygnus > Cygnus olor. The sequence continues at coordinate 125,979,002 of NC_049169.1, read as the reverse complement.
TGACTCTGCTCATCTCTCTTCCCTCACAGGCCAGGGAAGGAGAAGTAGCCATTATCGACAAAGTTCTGGATAATCCAGACCTGACGTCTAGAGACTTTCAAGAATGGAAGCAAATGTACCTCGATATCTTCTGGGACATCTGTCACAGCAGCACCCCGCGGGACTCTGTTAACGGCTCGTCTGAGGTTGATGCACTTCTAGCCTCCTTAGCGCACACGCACTCCTACATTGAAACGCATGTATAAGGGGCCCTCTTTTAGTCCACTTGCTACACTCCAGGCCTTTACTTAAGTGCATAAAGTAGTTTTTATATCAATCTGTGGGAGCTCTAGTAAATTATATTTTAATGTTACTCAGCTGTGTGAAGTAAACCCTCAATGGTCAACGATACCATGTCTTTAATGAGGATTTGTACATTTTATATGCTACCAACGCTCTGCTTGTGTTTACCTTCTGTGAAATAAAGAACGTGATCTTTACCTATTAAAGAGAAGTATTTAAAAGCATTTTTGGAAGACTGTGGCCTTCACAGAGGAAGTTCTCCAAGCTAAAGGTTTTGCTATCGAAGGTCGCTTTTACAATAATATTTTATATTATATAATTCCAGTAATGCATTGAATTTTTGGAGTGCAGGTACTATTTTGGTGATGGGAGAGTTAAAAAATAATAATAATCTATTTAATGAGAAACTCTAGGAGTTTTCTTACATAACAGGGAAAAAGTGTAATGCAGTGGTTTTGTTTCAGTTTTGTCAAACACATAAAAAGGTGAAAATCAGCAGACAAAATGACTAATGTAAATTTAAGTCTCAAACAGTTAGGTCTTATTTCTTGTAGTTTTTAAAGCCTGTTGCTAAGGTTTACCATCAGTGCAAAGGGACGCTGGTTTATATTCTAATTAAGACCAAATTATGTGTTACTTGTTTCTTAATCACATCTGGTTGTGGGTTTTTGTTGTTGTTTGTTTGTTTGTTTGTTTGTTTGTTTTTGTTTGTTTCTTTGTTTTAATTAGCCATGGTACTGTCATTTATGCTGCTTTTGTACTGGAGGTAATGGTATAATGTGCAGATTTTGCAGAAGAAAAAAGATAGACTTTGAACATCCTTGGTAACAGCATTTCTCTTGCCCAGAAAAGCAGCAGAGGAAAAGGTTCCCAACGAACTGCTCTGAACCTGAGAGGCTTTGAAAATTCCTAAAATAGAAAAGCAATTAATACAATTTTTCAAGTACTCTCCTATGTGTTTTCTGAGCTGTGAGATTTGGCCATATTGTACTTGGGGAAAATGTGTAATGGGAACAGATATGAGCACAAAACCTGAAAAATTACTGAGAACTCAAAAAGCCTCTGTTCTGTCTGTGAATGGGAAGGGATGTCTCTGGGTTCTGCTGAGTTTGCAAGCTAGCTGAAGTGTTTTAAACTTCCAGGAGAGTTGAGATGTGCTGGAGACAACCAGTGAATGTGGGCAGAAATATCTCATTAGAGCTAGGCACCTGCCTGCAATAGGAAAGTGGGAGGTAAATCTTAAATCATCTATTTACTCTTCATGGGCTTGTTTTCAAAAAGTGATCAGAGCATGACAAAACATTTGTGCTGCTTTTCAGTGTTTTGCTGCATAAGTTAGGACACATGATATGGCTTAATAATGCTCATGTGAAAGGGGACAGCCTCCTTTATTCTTTTTACAGTGAGTTGTACGCTTAAACAACTTTAGACTATTGCTTGTACAGCTCAGTGAATGTACTTAAAACTTTATGAGCTCTGATATTTCCTGGCAGTTATATCCACGACAGGATGAAGGAAATAACAATTTTTTTTCTCTCTTTTTCTTTTTATTCCTTGCTCTTTCTTGTTACTTTATTGCATTTGGATTGCAAATGTTTTGCAGATTTTGCACAACTGTACAGAACAGTGGCCTTTCTGTAGCCCATTTTCAGTAATCCTATATTCAAGTCGATATGGATGACAAATCACATATTAACATTTGTATAGAATTCTGGATCCAGTGTAATATTTGTACCATTTAGAAGAATATTGTTTGTATAAACTGGACATTTATTTACTGCATGGGTACTGACTTGTATATTAAATTTGTGAGGTTTTGTACATTTCTCTTTAAAAATGCTTGACATGAAATGGGTTGTGCTATTGTTCCAAGCATTTAGATTCTCTTGCTATTGTTTTACTGGACCAAAAGTAAATATATTCATATAAAAACTCTTTATATCTGATGGATGTATATGCACATTGTGTAGTTGATTCCTTGTCAAAACCAAGGCAGTTCAGGAGACTTAGATCTGTTGCTATGCAACAGCTATTCTGCCTGCACTTTACATTAGTAAAGTCAGCTTGATTGCTTTAAAGGTGAAAATTAAACATTACAGTTTTTAAGCTAGTCTAGTCACAAAGAACATGTGTCCTATCCATTGTGCTGCCTTCTTTTAAGACTATTAAATGTTCTTCTATATATATTTTTATTGTATTAACTCTCAGCCTAGAAAGGGAACTCTGTAAAATGAAGTACAATAAATTTAGCTTTTAAATGAATGCCTGTGATTCAAGTTTCAATTTACTGCATACAAAAGCAATTCTGTGGCAACTGACCATTTTACCTGCATTTCAGAGATCAGCATGCCTTCAAGTTCTTCCACAAGCTGTGTCTTCAAACTCTGCCAACGTGGCCAAAAAAAAAGTAAGGCCATTGCTGGTTTGGATGTAGGCAGACACTGAATAAAGACTGCTGGCAGCCTTCCATTGCCTTCCTCTCCTTCGCACTCTGATAAAAATAAACCTTTTTTGACTGCAGGGTTCTCTCATGCACCAGTTCAACAATGAACAAGTTTACCATTATGACCTGGCATGATAAAGCAATGTATGCTATTGAGGTAAGTGCCAGGGGGATTAGATACAGCAGCTCCTGAAACATGTCTCGTAGGGTCTTACAGAAAGTATACCCATTCAGCTTTAGCCATCTAAACTAACACAAAGTTTGGATACAAAACAAATGTACAATACCAGGAGTATGTGTTTTTAAAATAATACAAAATAAGCATCTGAAAGGCATGCTACAACAAAAGCCACTCAGAGAGAAGTGGCTTCTATGAAACAATCACTGTTTTAACATATGGCCATAACTGAGGCTAAATTTCAAAAAATCCACGGTTTCTGTCCAGTAATTTCATGCTGGTTAGCTAAGGCACTCTTGTCTAGTATGTAGGGTATCAAATAATACCTTTTCCTTGGCACTACTTGTTATTAGTTCTCATAGACATCAATTTTCTAGTCTTTATACATCTCACTTTCATTTGCTTAGCCATAGCACAGCAATTTGATAGCACTTACCAACTGGGAAAATTATCTCTGATTAAGAAAACAGAAAAAATGGATTATATCTTTTTAACCTTTGAAAAATCTGACTTGCAACAGCTGTTAATTGCTGTCTAGGCATTATTCTTCAAATAAAAGTCCAGGTTTATGATCCTAGTTCATCTCCTTCAAACCTGCAAATTTGCTACATCCTTCCCCAGTGAGGCTGGCTTTCAGCTCTATGAATCACAGCACCTTTTCCCAGGCTGCACCCAAGCTTTCTTGCCTGTTTCCACCCAGCATCTTGCTTATCAAAGCAGAACCTCAACTCTGTCACATCCAGTGCAATTGCAATTTTCTTCTCTTTCTCCAGCGTTGCCCTGCTGGCTCTTCTCCTGGGATGATTATTCCACAACACCTTAGCTCAGCAGTTCAGTGGCCTCTTTTGCAGAGCGTCACTGTCCCGTTCATCGGCCACTTCTGTGAGCTGCAGCACTGCACACTGCAGCCCGCTCCAGGGCAGGGGGGCTTTGCAGATCTCCTCCCAGCCATCGTTGTCGATATCGTAGCCAACCACGTCTTGTGTGGGGACTTCCCGCGAGTCTTGCCATTTCTTTCCCCCAATAAGAAGAGCCGTTTCCTCTACCACTGCCAGGCCATAGCAAAATCGGTCATAGATCAGTGGCCTTAAACGAGTCCATTGGTTTTGATCTGGGTCATACCTTTCTATTTCAGAGAATGGTTCATATAAACCTAAAAATGTGAATACGGCTTCTCTGATTGTTGCCATCTGATGCCCAAACCGAGCTATGCTCATGGGGGCTTGTTTCATCCACTGCCCCTCAAGAGAACTCAGAGAATAAACGTCCTTGCTCGTGCTGGCTGGGTCTGCATATTTGCCACCTGAGATGTATATAATACTCTTGCAAACAGCACTGGCATGGCCATGTATCTTGCATGGCAATTCCCTGGCCTTTGTCCATCTGTCCCTGCTGATGTTGTAGACTTCCACAGATGAATGCAGAGACCCATTCTCATCCCGTCCACCAATTGCAAAGATATCATTGCCTAGGACACAGCAGGAAAACTGGCATCTCTTTTCCAGCATGCCCGTGATTTGGGTCCATGTGTTAAACCTTGGATCGTAGCGATGGACCTTGTTTGTAACTGATAATATCTTGTCCCTGTCAGCGTCACCTGGAGTGCCACCTTCTATTTCCCCACCCAAAACATAGAGGAAATTTCCCACCACACACACGCTGTGGTTCTGCACCCTGTCCTGCACCTGTGTAAGAGGTCTCCATTTGTGATTGTAAACGTCAAAGGCCACCACCTCAGTGACGAGCCCATCACTTGCCGTCCCTCCCCCCAGCAGAATGATCCGAGTTTTCTGGTTCCTCAGCGTGGTGGATTTATCCTGCAGGATGGGCTGTTTGAAAACAGATGTATGGTAATTTATTGCTTTAATGATCAGGCACTTAATACCTGCAGTGAGGGGCACTTCTGACTGCGTGTAGGTTTTTCTCAGCTCTTCCACTGGGATGAGACCATATCTAATGTGCTCCAAAAGGCTGCTTCCATGAGTCAGCCTGGATTTATCCTGCTTCAGCCACAGCAGCACAAGATTCAACAGGCGGGTTTCCTTCACCATGGGGAGATCTGGGGATTCCACTACTGCTAGCAAAGTCCTGAAGTTCAACTCAAGCAGTCCTGCCAAATCCAAGTCCAGCAGCTTCCAGAGATTGTTGACAATGTATTTTTCTGTTGCGACTAGGGCATCTGGCAGGTAGAACCTCCTGGCGACATTGGCGGAGAAGCAGCAGTTTTCCAAGGTAAGGTTGTTAACTAAGTATTGATTGCACAAGCCAATAGCATTTGTCACTTGCAAGTAGCTTGCAGCTTCCAAGGTCTCCTCCAGGCTTTCAAAGGAAAGGGGCAGCAAAGAAGTGTAAATGAAATCCAGGACATGCTGGAGACCGGTGGGAGAAACGACTTGCAGCTGAATCACATTGGCTTTAGACTCCTGGGTATAACTTTTGAACATTGCTCGGAAATAATCACTGGAGCATGCCAATAAGGACTTGTGTGCAGGAAACTCCTTTTCCTTCACTTTCAGCAAAATATCGCACAGAAAGCCCTCTGATCTCAGGGTCTGGTACTGGGAGAACACGGCAGTGCAGTGCGCTTTGCAGTAGGACAGGAAGTAGCTCATGGTAGGTAATGCAGTGCTTTCCACTTGAGTTATTAAAGTGCAATTAGATAGTGAAACACCTGCCCTACTCAACAGCCATTGAATGAATGCCCACCAGACCTCCAGCTGTTAGAGAAAAGCCCAACCAAAAAAAAAAAAAAAAAAAAAAAGTCAGTCTCTTGCCCAGCATAGGGGAGTAGTTAGTAGATTTGTAGTGAATTCAATGCATTCCTTTATAGAAAAAACAGCTGAATGTCATAACAGCCACAGGATGCTTACTTTTCTCGCCTCTGTTGCTTGTGCAGGGATGAATGGTCCACGGCTGAGTGCTTGCTTGGCTGGCCATCAGGTGACAGATGAGGGAGCTAGATGACAATCCCAATCAGTGGCACTTTGTGTCTGCTCAGCCGTCGCCCTCGACCCTCCTTGCTCCTCAGGCAGCTCAAATAGCTCCTCTCTGGCTGCCAGCGCATGGCTCTGGGCAGAAGCAAATGCGTTTCTCCTCCCTTGTTTGTGTTTCAGCTTCAGATAAGTTTAGACCTCACCGTGCCCAGCACAGCAGCCCCCTTTTCATCGTCTTTTCACACTCACTCTGCTGAAGATCAGGTCAGTACCCAGGGATTATTATGTGAAGGTTTTCTCGGACAATAAATCTTTGCCCGGGAGGCGCTGAGACAACCAAAATATCACGGTTAGTCACTGGCCCAATTTGACATGCATTTCTGGGCCCTTTGGTTCACATGACACCGGCGGGGCTCACAGCTACCAGAATAGCTTCAGGCGGTGCCCCCAGGGCCCCCCCGCCAGGAAATGGCCGCCAAGGGGCTGGGCACGGGCATGGGCCTGGGGCGACAGCGCGGGCATGGGCAGGAGCCGACCGCGGGGCCACGGCCAGAGCAGCAGGCCTGGGGTGCCGGGATGGGAAGCACAAGGGTAACGCCTATGCATGGTGGGGACTGAAATAGAGCACCGCTTCTGCCAGAGCAAACACAGGGCTGTTTATAGAAGAGGCTTTGCATAACTGCGTCCTCGTGTGCTTGCTGGGAACAAACCCTGCGGAGGGGCCGTAGCTGACTCCTTCATCTTGCTTGCTCTCAGCTTGTCCCAATTAGAAGCACGTATACAGGGATTATCTCCGATTTTCACCTAGGCCTTTCAGGATCTAATTTCTACCAGGAATAGTAGCTCGGAGCAGGCTACACATTCTGATCTCTTACAGCTTTCTTTTCATTTTCTTTCACCTTTTGCTGAAGCCAAAGGTAAAACTTTTTTTACTGCATCTGTTTATATTTGTTTATGTGATTTCTGGTTCATTCCTGTAATCGAAGGGTGTTTGGGAGCTGACTGGATCCCAGTGCAGACCATGTATGCCGTGCTGCTCTTCTAGTGAGCAGAAACTGTTGGCAAGCAGACTGATACGTACACACACTCAGTTTGTGGGGGGACGATTCTAAAAATGTTGTTCTTCATTGCTGCATACATCTGAAAATTCATTTCCTGCTTAAACCCACTTTCTATCATCACATTATAGACCATAAATCAGGATCTTGTTAATAAAATAATCCCCCTTGCTAGCAAAATGACATATACGGACACTGGGGATGGTGTAGGAAAGGGACGCCTTCTCTCTCTTTTCCAGTGGACTTGCCTGCATCCATGTCGAACCCCTCCGAAGCATTTCAGACATTGCTAGCAAAGCTGTGCGGCTGAGGCCAAGCTTCTGGTTTGCCGCTATTCCCATTTTGCACAAAGCAGAGTCCGGACACCTCCATCACCCCCTTGGTGGTCACGCTCCAGGCGCGACAAAGCACTGACTGAACTGGTTTTACCTCTCAGTAGTGCAACGCGGACAGTAGTTCACATCAGTTGAGTGTCAGCCGAAGGTGGTGCACTGCCAACAGAGCCAGCACTGATTTAACTGGGGCCTGATTTAACACCCATGCCAGATAAGCAGCTCCTGTAATTGCATGCAGATTTGCTGTGTGATTCCCTCTCAGACCTCCTTCATCTTTATGGCAAGCTGGCTAATGGAAACAGTGAGAATCACGATCCTTATAAAGTTGTTTATCTGACTAGAGTTTTTTTTCTTTCAGTTATAATTGAAATAAAGTCAAACCCTTTCCCGTCCCCTGCTCTGGAATGACAAAAAAAGATTATCGCTGTCAAAATGAGGCTTCTCCCTGCTCCACTTTTAGGCAGCTGGCTTTGTCTAATTGGGAGCCCTCCTTTAGACAACAGACAAATTGTCTCCAGGCAGCAGATCAGATCTCCTGCACCTTTGGAAGAATATTTAATGTCCATTAGCAAAAGAGCAGACAGTGACTGAACAGCTAACTTATGAATCTCAGAAAACCACCTAGTACTCAGTGGGATGTAGTCAAGCCACGATCTTATTTTTCTCATCCATAATTTGGAGGATCAGATCTAATTTTTGACTTACTAGATGCTGCTTAAAATTAGGGAAACATTAGTGTTTCAGTGATGTATGATTTGCTGGGAATAGATAATACATTTTTAATCATGAGCATCACTTAGGCTTTAAATTAGATTTAGACTTCAGACTTTGAGTATATTTTATGTTGAAATCATTGCTGTACTGCAGCAGATAGTCTGCAATAACAAATATTCCAGGGGTGCACTGCAAAAAAATGTTGGCTTCTACTCTCGTAGTTTTTTTCCCTCCTATAAAAGGCTGGAAAATTTCCTGAATTACAATGCTGTATTCCATTTAATCTTGCAAGTAGGCCATCAGTTAGTAAACACTTCAATTACCATTGTAAATTTTCCCAATTATTTTTTGAGTAAAGGTTATAGAAAAGTTGTACAAGTAAAATTAGGATCATTAGTAACAAGTGGCTTGCTGCAAAACATTCATTGCAAAAATCCACAGTGGAGGATTTCTAAGCTACACTTTGTACCAGAAGAAATCAGTGTGGTCCAGAGGACAGCACAGCAAATGGTTCAGATGCTTGACAATGTGCTGCATCAACACATATAGCAAAAGTAAGCCAAATGACAAATGGAATAGGGATGCTGTAGAATATAGGCTTTCTAGAAACTGCTACTGAGAAGGACAATATTGATTTAAGTTGTCCTGTAAAAATAATTGGACTGGAGTCTGTACTTCATCCCTGAATAACCATACACAATTGTATTTGGGTCACCCCATCTATTTAAACCCAAGGATGTTTAGCCTGGAAACGCAGTCCATAAGAACAAAATACTAACGGACATGAGGGAGAAATTTTCTTGCAGCTAAAAGCAATATATGGCAAGATCGTGTCTGTGTACAAAAGCACAGGAGAAAGTTTGACAGCTAGGGTGAGGCAGGGCCATGAGGTTTCCATTTTGGCAGAGGGAGATTGGGGATGCAGGTAGTTATACACTTCCTTTGCACCATCCGTGTGCAGCAGGCGGAGGTGTGCCTAGGGCAGGTTGGCTGCCTGGGAGCAGAAAATCATCATGGAGCCGTGCATCCCTGAGCCTGTCATAGGAGCTTGCAAGCACTCTGACACTGTGAATTCATCTGTGTACTACATAGGAGGGGTCTGCAGCCAGGGACAATGCTGGCAAGAAACCTGGGCTGAGTGCAAGCCTTCAGCTCCCTCTGGGAAGAGACAGGGGTGTAGTGTGATCAGGGGTCAGAGTAGGGATCCCAGAAAAAACTTACTGCATGTCTGCTAAGCCATGGCTATGTGGCTTGTAGCCATGTAGATTTCTCTGTGGTTTATTTTTTATTTTTTTTTTCAGTGTTAGGCTAGCACTGGCTACACTGATGTGAGAATGCGGAATTGTGTCAAACAATGAAAGACAAAAATGAAATACAAGTCCTTCAATCAACCTGTACCTCATTTGTTTTCTCTCTCTTCTCTCTCTCTCAGGTTCCCTTTCATTTGCCTCCCATGATCACAGATGCAGTTATGGTTTCTATACGCTACCACTGGTTTAGAGGTGAGCTTCCCTGGTGAATAAAAAACAAGTTGGGAAAGTTTTTAATCTCAGCTGCTGCCTCAGAGCATCTGCAGTGGGATGAGTCAGATAACGCAGCTGCAGAATAATGAAGGTGAGTGTGGATTTTAAACAGCCCATTTCAGAGCAGATGCACTAGCATCTATCTACACTAACAGCTCTTCATGGTGGAGGGCGGTTTCCACCTGCTGCGTGGGTTCTGCTCCCTTGGTGGCCCGATGGCACCAGAGATGCTCTGCATCCAGCCCTTGCTATCCCCCTGGGCCAGGCAGCAGTGCCCATGCTGCAGCTGGGGCAGAGACGGACCTGCAGCCCCTTCCCCAGGGATTCCCCCACTCTGCATCCTGCATCTGCTCAGAGACCATTGTTGCCTTCTGACCTTGTGCAGTGGGAACAAGAATAGCTCTCATGGAAGCTGCCCTGCTCACAGATCACTTCTGGACGTATGGAGGCCCCCCAGCTACAAAAGCAATATTTCTGACACCCGTGAAACATGCCTGCCTCCACAAGACCTTGCAGCTGATAGAACTGGGTTCCCAAACATTATTTTCTTGGGTACTTCTAGTGGCAAAATGGGCAGCTTCTGGCTGTGTGACCACTAAGGGCAGGTCACCTGGGTCTGGCCCATCTGCCTGTGGCTACAGGTAGCCCAGTCCACCCTGACATGATTTCTGTGCTCCTAGAGATACACGTACCTAGTACAAAACCAGAGTAATTGTGGGATCCTCACCTCAAGTCTAAGAAAATGATAAGGAAATGGGGACTGGCTACTCATGGTCTCTCAATGCATTTACTTGTGATTAAAACTAGGATTTATTTGTATAGAGACAGAAATGCAAGGAACAGCCAGTGCTCTGGAAACACAGAAGATAAAACACCAATGACCTTTTCCTCTATTAAAACGCCATGTAGATGAAGTAAAGGTAAAAGAGAGCCTTCACAGTTTGCTGCAGACTGCAGAGCTCTCTCTGAAATCCAGGTGCTTTTGACATAAGTTGGTAGGGTTTCACCTCTTCTGCCCTCTTCCATTCCTTAATTCACATTCAAGCAAATGCCCTGTAAGATACAGACTGTTGCTTAGCAAAGTAAAGGTCACAGCATAATCAGTTGCTCTGTTACTCTATGAGATAATAAGAACCTGATGTCCACACTCAACTGATCGCTAAAAGTGTTCCTAGAATCTGTATGCTACTTCATCATCATCATCATCGTTAGCATCAGCAGCATGTTAGCATGTTACTCGGTGACTCCAGACCCAGCTGCCTCCCTAGTCTGCAGCTCGGGCTTAGCCTTGGGACTGAAGGGACTGCACCTGCTCCTGCTATTCCTATTTCACTTGCTCACAAGCACTCATGTTTGAGAGACTAGGATATGGGTAAGAAATAGCACCCAAGCACTCGCACCAGGCAAAGTGCAGCTGGAATGAATTGCATGTGTTGAAGGACGGGTGATGGATGGCAAACCAACCAAGTCTGTAGAGCATTTTTTGTCTTAATGATGTCTGGGTGAATAGAGCCATGCTAGAGTGTGGCAAAAGCATTGATGGGATGTGTTTTACTCACCCTCCTAATCCTCATGAGTTACTGAATGGTGTGTGACCAGCAAGCCTCACTGATCATTTGTCAGGCTGAGCTCAGAGCCAGTCAATAAGGGTAGAAGGTTCTGGTGGTCCTACTCACCAAGCAGAGACATTTCCCTCCATATTAGAAACATTCCTGAATTCCACTTCTGGAATAGATTTCTGGGGTAGCTATAGGAACTAAACTGTGTACGCCAAGTTTTCTTTTCCAGGCCAGAATCCTGGAAGCCCATGGCTTCAGTCACCTCCCCTTCTCCTCTGGTATGAGCTAGATGCAGACTGGGGCATGCATATAAGCTGTGGATAGCGGTAAGCCAAACCCCTTATCCCCAAGACACCTCCCAAGAACTAATGTACAGTGAGCTCATTTTTATTAATTTTTACTTTAGAGTTCTTGTGGCAGCAACAAGCCAAATATTGACTTCTTTGTAGCAGTGCAAAGATTTTTCTGCCCTCAAAAACAAACAAAAAACCAGTCTACTTAAACCAGCTAGAAATGCTGCAGAGATACTGACTTCTCTTTCAGCAGGTTTACTTTCTTCTCATCTGCCTGGGTAAGGACTGACATAAGTGGCTCCTGAAGAGAGTGAACATAGTTAGTTCATGCTCTGAGCCTCAGCAGTGTGCACCTGGCATAGCAGTGCAGCACCATTTTCTTGAATCAGCAGCAGAGTTTTCAGGGGACCTTTGGATTTTTCCTGAAGTAGAAGAGTCTTCAATGTATGTTAGATCTTCTGTCACACTGAAGAAATGAAATTGTAGACAGTTAGAGAAGAGCATAGGGTAGACAGACCTGAAACCCATGAAAGCCACAGGGGTAGGTGGAAGGGAACACAAACTTCAAAACAACCTAAGACCAAACTACCTTTCCAACACTGCAAAAAGCCATCTGTCCATTGGTCTCCCAAGTGGCCTGTCACTCAAGGCCACTAGGTGTCTCCCAGCAGAACATCAGGATGTGTCTAACATTAAAAGTCAGCAGCCGTTGGATGGACTGCCTCAACCTGTCTGAGATACCAAGCAACACACCCAGGGTAAGCACATGCTTAGATTAAACTAAATGCACATGCTTCGAAATCATTAACTTGACAGGTAACCACATTACTAGTACTTTCTGGAGGTAGTTAACAATATATCTGGAGGTAATATAACAATGCAGTTGTTTATGCCAACACTGACCATCTTGACAGGATAAGACTATGGCTTTCCTATGTTTTGGTCTCTTTCAGTCTTCCTCTTCTCTAAATTATGGGTCATTAAGCAAGTTACCACCAAGGAAGTTTCCTTAATTTACACCATGGAAATGGCAAATCTGATCAGAGGAAATGGCAAATCTGATCAGAGGAAACCTGATTTATAAAAGGTAACTAGGTTGAATTATGCAGAGGAGTAGATAATCTCAGTACTTAGATTTTAATTGAGCTCATGGTAACATATGTGCCTATGGCCCTGGCAAAAAAAAAAAAAAAAAAAAAAAAAAAAAAAGTCAAAATTAATATATTAGCTTCAGAAACTAGGCTCGAGGCAGACTTCCAGCCCATCACTATGCACAGAGCTACTGTGCATTGCTATTATATAGCTTCATTACAATAGCTAAATCAAAGTTTTTAAAAACAAAGGTTGCACTACGTATTTTCTCCCATACTTCTCACCATCAGCACCCTACAAGGAACCCTAACATCATTGCCAGGGCTGGGTAATTACATTCCCTTGAAAAGAAAACACTCAAGTTCAGGAGATGCCTTGACATGGCCATACCCACTCAGTTCTGATGCCCGCCAGCTGTGCTTTTATAATAATAAGCAATCTATACAAACAAACTGTACACCCTGGTATTTCTACTACTCATGGCTATGGTTAAGAGGATTTAAGTGGAAATAATAAAAAGAAAATAAAAGCAATCACCATTCAAACCACTTGTCCATTTTTCCCCAAGTGGGTTTATTTTCCTTTGACTAAACAAAGCACCTGTTAAAAGTCTGACAGATCATCTGCAGGGGGTTATATTTTGCAATTTTCTTAGAATAAGCCTTGTCATTTAATAAATATTTTCCACTTCAAAGTTTACAGAGTTTTAGGGAAATAGGGGTTGGGTTTGGTTCCCTTGAAACCAATAAGAATTTTGCCATCAACTCTGATACAGGCAGAAACAAAATATTCTCATCACAGAGAAATTTGGGGGACCATAGTATCTGTCCTAGCTTAATTTTTCAGCCTTATATACCAGCTTTCTCACCTGATTTGAGGCTATATTATCTCCTAGTGGTCCTATTGGAATAAAGGTTGTGTTCAAGATCAAATACTTTACAGTTAAGCCTGCTATAAAGGGGGGCTGATGAGTTTCTACATACAGCATATCATATTTTCATGTGTTAGCTCTTGATGTGTAGACACAGCAGCAGCCTGCATGGGGTGAGCAGGCCCTAGTGAGTATGCTGTGCAACAGGGGGAGGACAGTAATTGTCTCTGGTCAAACATTCCCTTACTGCAGCTTCAATGATGTTTTGGGGAACAGAGTCCTAAGCACCAGCATGACACATCTGCACTTGCTATTGCTACCACTGGTATCACTTGGGTTACTTTAGAAGTAGAAAGGCTTGCAAGATGGCTTTTCAACTTCCTCACCTTCTAGAAATATTTTCATTAAGTGATAAAAAGGCTGGTTTGTGTTTTTTTGGGGGGGGTGTTTTTGTTTGTTCGTTGGTTGGTTTTGTTGATGTTTTTTCAATTAGGCAGGTAGAGGCTTCTGCTGCTCTTTCAGAATAGAGTTACTGGAGAAAAATACGACATTTCTACAGCCTCCAGAATTACTGCACATTACCAAAACCTCCAGAAAACAGGTACTATAAGTTACTTAAGTTTCTGTAGGCTGTTTGTGACTCCCCATACATTAAAACTCTCAACTACAAAGCTGAATGGAGAGGATAAATAGGTATCTCTAAGCCATTAGGAACAAAAGTGTTCAGGGAATTTTGAAAAGCAGAAAGAGCAGTCAGAGGCCAAGGTCCCTTTGGGTAGTTAAACAATCCTAATGACCGTTCCCACTCATGACAATGCCCTTCCTACTTACTGAAATAAAGCAATTCTGTTATCAAGGTGACACCGCAAAGTCTGCCTTGGTTCAGGACAGCACCGTGTGTGATAGACACTTCAGAAACATTCAGAAAGTGCCAGCAACAGCCCTCCCATGAACCCGCTGTTGTAAATCACTGCTGTCAATAAATCTGGTTGCTCTTAATTGTTTGGGTTTCTCTTGGAAACAAATATTTACCAGCTTCTGGCTTGCACAGTCTTCTAAAGGTCACAGATGTTAGCTCCAAGGGGAGCCAAACTGTTCAACCTTAAACTATTTAACAGTGGCTTCCTGTGCAAGCCTGTGCTGCCATAAAAGCAGGAATTACTATGGGACTTATGTGTAAGGATGGAGGAGTAAACTTCTCCTCCTCCTGGCCCATTTCAGCATGTTATTTTTAAAAGCTTATGTATTCAGTGATTGAAAAAGCCACCTTCATTCTGCCTGTCCTTTTGGATAGGGTTGATGTGTTGCATGCTAATAGAGTCTGCTGGGAAGTTAGAATTACTTTCTCATATAACAAGCCTGGATGCAGGGTAGACAAAAGGATTTTAATCGGACTGCTATTAGTGACAAAAGTTTGCATCAAGAAGAAAAAAAAAAATCCAGGTTTTCCAAACCTATTACAGCCCTTCTATGTATGTCCATTCCACAACTATATGTAGTAACCTGTAGCTCCTGAAAAGCTTCTCATCTTGGCTGCTGGCCTCATCTCAACTTCCTAAGATTATTACAAAGATAAGAAACACTTCCCATCAGTTATTTCTTACATCTACTTTTCATTTCATCATGACCAAAAATCCAACAAAGGGAATTGCTGGGGAAGCTATTACCAAATTTTGTGTCCTGACCCTTTTCATGCTGTTCATTTAAATCATAGAAATTATGTAATTTCTAATGACACCAGTCACCTGCACGCTCATCTGAACTACTTGGTCTGCAGAGCTAGACCCTCACCCTGCTTCTAAGGATGGTTTGGGGCCTGAGTTTCAAACTTTTAGTTCTTTCTCCTTTCCCTTTTCCATCTTGCTTTGATTTTGGTCTTCAGAAAGAAGGCATCAGAGAAAGTGAAGCTTCACATGACTGAGAGCTACATGATTTCTAATGCCAGTTCTCCTGACCGAGATCATTCAGCTCTTCCCTGGGTTCAGCAAGAACCAGCTCATCTTTTTTTAAGAGCTATTATTTTTCTCATCTGACCTAGAAGAATCACAAGAGACCAAGGCCTTCACTTAAGAATTGCTTGCATGCAAGTTAACCATGCCTCAGGGAACGTAATGTTTGCTTTCTCACCCTCAGCATGGAAATTTATAGGATTGACAAAATTTTCTAATTTGATTGCTCAGAGTTACATTTCCTGCACAGGTATCACTCTTAATATCACACATACATGTTACATTTATGCGGGCCCCTAATACCAGCTTTAAATTAGGAAACAGTTGCTAACAGCAAGGGTAATGAAATGCTAGAATAGGCTGTCTAGGGAGGTGGTAGGGTTTCTGTCATGAATAGGTCCTTAAAATATGCTGTAACAAGTATACCTGGAATAACACAACTGTAGTTGTTTGGGCTTGGAGGCAAAGATATGGATTGGATGGTCTTTTGAGTCCCTCTGAGGGCTGTAGTCTAAGATTTTCTGCTAATGATAGACCTTAAATCATGGAATCCTCTGAACTATGAGGAGTGGGTATTAACAGGCCTTGGTGATTCACACAAGTGATTTTCTAAACAGATATGCTTTTCTCAAAAACAAAAGCCTTAAACAGGAAAAAGTTTGGGATGCTGAGGTGTGATGTTTTAGAGACACCATAATTGCTCCATGTGGAAAATTTAGTGAGCATGTCAGTAAGCTGAAAATGTACAGGACAAAAGGTATCTGTCTGAAAGCACCACCTCTCTGCACAGGGAGAGCCATTGAAAGGTCACTGCCCAACATCACTGCTGCTTAAAAAGCTGCTCCCTGGGGATGTCACAACTTGAGCACTTCTGCTGAGATCAATCTGTAAAGAACGTGTTTCTGACAGCTGACCGGAGTAGTACGGAAATGAACTCCACCATGGCTGAAGTCAGATTTCTTTCTTTTTTCCAGCCTCACTGTCCTGGTTTCAGTTAGGACAGAGTTAATTTTCCTCCTAGTAGCTGGCAGGGTGCTATGTTTTGGATTAGAATGAGAAGAGCGCTGATAACATGCTGATGTTTTAATTGTTGTAGAGCAGTGCTTACACCAAGCCAAGGACTTTTCAGCCTCTCTCTGTCCTGCTAGCGAGCAGGCTAGGGATGCAGCAGGAGCTGGGAGGGGACAGACCCAGGACAGCTGACCCAAACTGGCCAAAGGGGTATTCCATACCATCTGGCGTCATGCTGAACAATATATAGGGGTGGCTAGCCGGGGTGGAGGGGGGGCCGGCTGCTCGGGGATAGGCTGGGCATCGGTCAATGGGTGGTGAGCAATTGCATTGTGCATCACTTATTTCGTACACATTATTACTATTAATACTATTATTATTATTATTATTGTTGTTATTCTTTTCCCTGTCTTAATAAACTGTCTTTATCTCAACTCACAGGCTTCACTTTCCCGTTTCTCTCCCCCATCCCGGAGAGGGAGGGGGGAGGGTGAGCGAACGGCTGTGTGGTGTTTGACTGCCAGCCGGGCTAAACCACAACACTCACGTACAGAAAAAAAATGTGGGTATTTTTCTATCATAGTTGATTTTTTTTAGAGTAAAAGTAGTATTTGTTCTGGATGACAGGAATTTGCATTTCTGGATGTCACTTTCTTTCTGTTGTTTTTCCTTAAGAGAAGTATGTAAAATATCAGTAAGCCAAAAAAAAAAAAAAAAGCCAGTAACAATGGCCACATTCTCCTATCTGACTCATTCTGTCCCAAGCCAAATAGGTATAGGTGCAGGGGAGAGATGCCTCACAGAGCTGTAAGCTGATCTTGTTAAAGATTTGCTCCACAATGCAACACCAGCGTGCATGCTAGGACAAACTGAGGACACAACGAGCCAAATTCTTTAGGAATAATGCCTCTGCATTGACGTACCAGTGTGTTTCCTGAAATAACAGTGCCATCCTGCAATGCAAAATTATTCTCCAGTGTGCCAGTTCACTTGGTTCTCAACCAAGCCAGAACGACCTTGCAGTGGAAAAGCTGAAGCAATAAGCTTCTCCATGGGTGCAGGGAGTTCCTTCAGGGTGCTGGGCTGGACAGGGTGGTGGTGGGAGAGGCCAGGCTTGCAGAGCCTTGCTTCTGCTGAAGCAGAAAGCAGGAATTCAAGCACGGAAAAACCACCAAAGGAAAGGCAGCGTCTGCTGCTCCCCGAGGTGCCCTGTGTGTCCATGTAGGCTGTCCAATCCCTGTGGGACACATTGTGCTGACCTAAAGCACCACCATTAGTTTGGCTGCATCTTGTCCCAGGGCTGAGCTGTCCTGACTGGATGAGGTTGGTGCTGGTCTGAGGGACCCATGTTTCTTGGTACTGCTTAATTAGAGCTCAGGCATCCAGCGCTGCAGCCCTTCATGGGAGGCTGTGCTACTGTGCTCCACATGGGCCCAGGCCTCCCTCCCTGCTGCCATTCCAGTGGGATGGGGCTTGGGAGGCTGCGGTGCCACCTGATTCCTTTCTGGATCATGCTCTTCCTGGGGCTCCTCCAGAGCCCAGGCTCTGCTGCAGCCTTCAGCCAGGTGATGAGCTATGGTGAGCCACGTGCTTCGTAGATGAGGGAACAAGGCTTGCCTTCCTACAGGGTGGAGAGTGCTGTTCGTCTTCTTTACTCCCCAGAGATAGCAGCAGTGAGCATTTCTCTCTTTAAAGTCTTCAGTCAGAAGCAACTGCCGGTGCAAACCACCGTGGCTTCAGCAACTCACGTGGTGTGATGCCACGCTACATTGGTAGGTGACCTGGCCCTTGTTTTTAGCCAGCAACAGGACTGTAGCACATTTTTCACTTGCCTTGCTGGACAAGCAATGTAGGTGAAGTACTTTCTTCTCAAGGGCTAGAGACGAGCACGGATGTCCCATTTGTGTCACAACGACTATATGAATTTCACGCTGAATTTTCTCAACCGTGTGGTACCATCCAGTGTCATTTCCCTGACCTCCAGCTCTCAGAGACAGAACAGTCAGCAGCATTTTATTGGAGAAAAAGTCAAAGCAGGGAACTAAGACACGGCCTCATTCGGAGACATTAGTGCCTGAGTCATTGGGATGTCATTCAGGCGTGAGGACAGCCTGTGAAGGCTTTCAGATCACATGCGTGCATGACATTTAGAAGAGGTGGGTGACCTCATGGGAGATTATCTGAGATCTAAACTGGCCATAGAAAGTGGCATTGGAGGCTTTCATTTATCCTCACTAACCTTCAGCAATAAAAAAGGAGGATGAGTGCACGGATGTGCATGCAGGAAGTATGTGAGAAGCGCTGAGAACATTGTGAAAGCCAGAGGACTGGTAAACCATACCCCAGCTCCAGTGACACATGGCTGTCATGGGAAGAGAGGAGAAGGGCACTGTGTGTTTCACGGGGCAGAGCGTTTTATTTGAAACTTTTTTCTTGTACATTTGCTATGTGACTGTGCAGTAAAACAATTAAGAAAGTATGCTCCTTTCCTGGTTTATGCGGGAAACCATGAGTTTGGGTATTCTTCTGACCATAATTCTAGACATGGCCACCAGGTCAGGCCAACCTTGGGAGCAACCGTGAGGCCAACCAGCAAAACTGAAAAGTAGAGTATGAATTATTCATTCCCCCCAACTTCTTCCATTGCTCACCCTGTATCTCCAAATCAGCACCTCATCAAACACCAGGCTGTTGGTAGGGGGCAAAGAGCAATGTAGTTTCCCTGGGTTCAGTAATAATAAGGATCCAAAGGGCCACAAGATGTCTCCTCAAGTCTATGGCCTTCCTCTGATTATTCATCTATCCTGTGTCAGGCCAGCAAATACCTTTCTCCAGACTTCCTGCCCTGCTCTGGAGTTCCTGCTGAACTACAAGTTAGCAAAAGTGAACAGCAAGAAAGAAGTGGTATGGGATCTTGGTAGCCCTGAAATCACTCTTAGTCACCAACCTGTTTCTCTAGGCAGTAACCTATGACCTGTGTTCTCTTCTGCCTCTCATCCACTGCTTTCTCAATCTCAATCTCTCCAATTCCATCTCTCTTGTGAGTTCTCCCCCTGCACTTGATGAGTCCATCTGCTCATCAGGTCCAAGCAAGTATGTGAATCCTGCTCAAACTCATCCCACATGGTCAACACCTATGCTCTGAGAAGGACAGAAAAGGCTGTATGCTGCATCATTACAATGTCCAGTTCAACCATATGCTGACTTCTGCATTTCTACTCAGGTCAGGGCTTGCATTATTAGTCTCCTGATGGGAGGAAGATCTGCTAAGACCCATTCTGACCCTGTAAATGATCAGCTAAGAAAATTATAAGTATTAGATGAAAATGAAGAACTACTATATTAGATGAAGAATACTCTTAATAGAAACTATTGCTGTACCTGTAAGAAAAATTACTAAGAATGACACATCTGTAAGGAACACAAAAGTAAAAGCAACAGTAGAAAAGTGCTCAGTTCTCCCAAGCTCCAGGTACATGTGATAGACAGTAGTCATTCATCCCCCGATGAAATCCCATGTAGATGCATTACAGTATGGTGGGTTTCACAGAGTAAATGATGGGATCCCACGGCAACTCCACCCTCAGTGAAAGGGTTTAGATTGCTCCCAGATATGGGGCCACCTATAATAGATACTTCCAACTTTGTTAAAGGAGTGGCATGATGTTTTTGGACATTTATCTTAAATATATATAAATATAAAAAAATATATATAAAAAAAAGGTTTTGTCTTACACTACTATTAAATTGAATTTCAGTTTCAATAAAAATACAGCAAAGGATTCAGTAACCTTTCCAGATAAAATCAAATATAATTAATTACCAGACCACATTTACCAACCACCAGCGTGTATGAAATCCACCATTCAGGGCCAGAATATTGCCACTTCATTATTACATTGCATGACTTGCACTTAGTCACAAGTCTTCTGTATCTTTGAAAACATCTACTTCGTAATTACTGCATAGTAGCATAGTGGGAAGTGAGTATAAGATCTGAACAGGCCTGTTTGTTTTATAAATGACTTTAGTCTGCTTCCAAGGACTCAGAAAAACTGAATTTTACCAGATTTAACTTATCTTACATCCAACCATTACTTTTTTCTCTCAAGAAAACTATTGGAGTAAAGTAATGAACAAAGCTGCAGTACTTTTTGAGGGCTGAAAAACTGGTATTAGTGGGAGTTTCCTTCATAGTTATTAATGCATCAGTAGTACTAGGCAGCTCATAAACCAAAATAAGGATTTTTTATTATTTATTTATTTATTTGCCAAGCACACAATTTAATCTGCTTCACCTATAAAGCTAAAACTCATTCAAATGAAATGTGCATGCATTAGGGAAACCTGGATTTAGTCAGATGAGCAAAAGAAATTTGTTTCAACATGTTGGCCCTAAAACTATTATCAAGAAAAATACAACTACTTTCCTCAGACAGCTCTCTCTGATTCCCTTCTCTCAACAACATCAATTTTTTATAATACAAAATGGCCAAAGTGCAGGATTTTTATTACATATTCCCATAAATAATTCACTGACAACATGGAACAAGAGATAAATGAAAGAGCCATCCTTACCACTGACGTGATCACACTGAGCACAGTCCCGGTAAGATGCCACTGAACTCAGTGAACTGTGTCTCAGGGCTTTGATTTGGGGAGTTCACTTCCACAAACACCGTTGCCTGTAGCTACAGATGTTTTACTGGTAGATCCCATTGTGAGAATATCCTCTCAGCATTTAGATGGGCCTCCCCATTTCTGTGTTTTGTCCAGGTGTGGCTTTTACTCCTTCATTAGTTGGTGCTTCTGCCTGGGATTCAGCTCCCTGTCATGTGCTTGTAAATGGATGAGTAGAGCGGGTCCTTCTTTTTGCTACTAAATATAATAGCTTATACCACCAGAGAAATACAAAACCATTCTATAATTCAAGAATGCATAAAGCAGAGCCTCCTGAGTTTTAAGGCAAGCAGCACTATTTGTTTTAGAAATACAGAAGCATTATAATCTTTTAATTGGAAATCATTAAACTAGAGTCATCACTTGAATTATATTCAAACTCGTCAAAATCTTCCGGGTAGCAGTAATCGCTACTTTTTCTCTACCTTTATCTTTACCTCTAAGTTAAATGTGTTTGGATTTTTCTGTGCAGATGATCAGAGGAACCATTAGAGCACATTTTTGCTCAGTGACCAATGACTGAAAGTGTCTTCCATGTGCTGAGGTTGTGATGTCTCATACTAAATCCTTTTCTGGAGGCACAGCAATAACTACTTCTGTTTTTCTAAGAGAACATATCTCCAGCATGTTATTGAATAGTCTGTCAGAAAAATATATTTGATTAGATTAAAGAAGTCCCTCTTTCAGAATTTGTAAACAAACAAACACAAATTACAGTGCAGAGAACCAGGTAGAAAGTTAGCAAAGGAAACTCCTCCTCCACTGTACATGAACTGAGCTTAGTGATGCCAGGGCAATACTATCCCTTTGATTTACTGCTATGCCAGCACCATGCAGAGAACAGAGCAGAGGGATGATATTTAAATCTCATAAAGTATGTTAGGGGATTTCGGGTGGAGGGGAGTTTCTCTCTGTGATTCATTTATGATAAATGTCTATTTTGCTGCAGCCATTTCTGTCTTCACTGTCTAGAGGTGGTCATGTAGCATTTCATTAGTGAGGTGTCAGATAGCTCTTAGTGAGTTTGGTTCACACCCACGAAGGCTGATGGATGTGTAACCAGATGAAATAGGTATGATTTTAGCAAGATCTGTTATGTATTTTTGTGCCCATCCTTCATTGTAAAACCTCAATCTTTTCTTAAATCTGTGACAAAATCTAGAGTTTGGGGTGCAAAATTTTGCATGCCAGAAGAATGCAGAGTTAATAGGATATCTTTCACTGGTCTGTGTATGTGTGTATGCCCCACAGTCAGACCCTTACATAAGATTTAGATGAAAAGTAACAGAACTAGCACATGCTGGTTCAGACCATTTGTTATCAGTTTGCTAGCTAAGACATGGAGATCCTTCATGAGCTCTTTTTGTGTTATTTTTCTTCCTTCCTTCCTTCCTTCCTTCCTTCCTTCCTTCCTTCCTTCCTTCCTTCCTTTCTTTCTTTTTCTCTTTCTCTCTCTTTCTTTCTTTCTTTCTTTCTTTCTTTCTTTCTTTCTTTCTTTCTTTCTTTCTTTCTTTCTTTTTCTTTCTTTCTTTCTCTCTTTCTCTCTTTCTCTCTTTATCTCTTTCTCTCTCTCTTTCTCTCTTTCTCTCTTTTCCCTCCCTCCCTTCCTTCCCTCCTTCCTTCCCTCCTTCCTTCCTTCCTTCCTTCCTTCCTTCCTTCCTTCCTTTCTTTTTCCTGACACTTAGTTTCTGACTCTGTGCTTTAATAGAGATTCATTGCAGTGCTAAGACATAACTTGGGGTCTTAGTGTGGGAATCTCACTGATCCCCTGTGCCCCCATAGTTTTCAACTTCAAGACCGTTTAAAATTATATATATATTGAAATTTCATTTAAAATACAAATCAAGCTAAGAAGATTATTATCATTATTATCATTATTGCCATTAAGATGTTTCTATGGTCACCAGTGGTACTACTCCACTTTGGAGTATGTTGAGTATGTTGTATGTAAAGTTGAAATACGGCAAAAGAAGCACACTTCTGTGTCAGGGATAGATATTTTCTTTTACTTACCCATTCAGATGCGATGACTTACACAGGAGTATCTGAATCTTTACAGTCCTGTAGGTTTTATAGGTCATCCTACAAGAGGACAGGCCATCTTCTACAAAAGCAATTATGAAACAGGACTTGTTCACTTCCAGAGTGGAACAGGATCTCCCTTGCTGTGGTCTCTGACCACACGCAATGTGGGTCTAGCCTTTGAACCATGGAGAGGGCAGGGCTAATGGGACATCTCCCACTCATCCTTGTGTAGTGCACTACTAACATACAGAAGAAAGCAATAGGCATCTGCTAAATAAAGGACAATTCAAGGACAATGATAAAAAAAACCTTTTGTATGGGAAAGAAAATTCAGAGTGGATTGAGTCAGTAGGAGTAAACAGTTACTCAGTTTATTTTATTTTATTTAATGGGGCTTCCCCATCGCTCCCAATTCTCCCCATGCCCTGCAATTTCAGTTACGAATGTTCCTAGTTGTGAAAGGAGGGGGAAAACGTGGCTTTACCTTTCTGCAGTTCTCTGAAGTATTTTTAAAGTGAGTAAGGAATAATAAAAGCTGAGTCCCTGACTCATCTCGCCTTCAACATGCTTTTGGCTCAAAGGATTGTGTTTTCTGCTCTTTTTATCACTTCCATATTGGCAGGAACAATGCAGTCCAGTATCAGTGACTGATAGTGAGTGTGTGGGAAAATTGTTCATTTTTGATTGAATAGACATGTTAATCTCATCAGTATGTAAATGAAAGGTGCTCCTGAGGCATTCTGCCTCTTGACACTTTCACTTCAACCTGTCTTTTGGGGATGTTCACCTCCAAGGAATGCATTTAGAGAAATCAGCCATAAG
This sequence comes from Cygnus olor, assembly GCF_009769625.2. Lineage (NCBI taxonomy): Eukaryota > Metazoa > Chordata > Aves > Anseriformes > Anatidae > Cygnus > Cygnus olor. Next base: position 125,955,234 of record NC_049169.1, on the reverse strand, counting down.
CATGTAAGGATGAAGCAGGATATTAAGCAATGTTGGTAGCACATATTGAAAGTAAAAAATACAAGAATGTCCTTTGAACTAAACTGCAGTGAGTAAGACTCCTTTCTAATTTCCTGTACAAAGCCATACAAGTATATGTAACAACTTAAAATATAAAAATATTGCCAGTCAGTATTTGTATTTTGTCAGGTAGCAGACAAGAATTAAATGGATGTCATTGTTAGCAACATTCAACTTGAAACCTGTTTTCTAACCAGAATAATCTTCTTTATTTTAACTAAATAAACAAGAGCCAGGCAGAGAGTTTCAGAGCACGTAGAATATTTTCGATCAGTGGTAGAAGAATATTATTACAAAACAGCTCTTCTCATCCCTTCACAGTAAACAACACAAGAGAGACCAAGGAGACACAGTGTATTAAATTTCTCTGACAATAAGATCTCATTTCCAAAAATAGAATCTGCATTGAACAATCTTCATTTATGTACAGTTCCATATAAAACAAGTGTCAGGGACTATTCATTATATGTTGGTGTGATCATACATGATTTTCACTTAGCATCAGTATTTCAATGTCCCCCTTTTATTTGTGCTTTTGAAGATAGTGATCCTTGAGCCTGCATTCATGAACATGTTCCTTCAAGGCTGGTTGACCTGTTTATTTGTATAAAGGTTGCAGGTTTTTTGTCAGCCAGTTCACATCGTGTACCTTTATTGTACAATGTAAGGGTGAAGCATAAATATCAGAACATCAGCACATTTTTAAATTCCCAGGAAAAAGAAATACTTCGGCTCTGCCATGAGAGAAGAATTTAACTAAACTCACTAAAAAGACCACCCCTTTTAATATTTTATCTTCCTATTACACAGGATTCATGATTCCCATTCTAAAACCAGGAATACAAAACTAGAAATCAGACATTACATTCCTCACTCATTCTGCATTTTGTGAAATCATTTTTAAACTCTTTTTTTCCATGTTGATTTTTTTTTTTCAAAAGGAAGGAAACCAAATTAATTGGAAATAACATTTTTTCTTAAAAAAAGTGTTTATTCCACCTTTTTTCAAACTTCTAATTACACTATTCCCTCTTCTCAGATTAAAATCATTCCTGAATATATACACATTCAGTATTAGTTACTGCATTCTGTTTTATTTCATCAGTGCTTTTCTATATCAAACAAAATGGACAAGAAGAAAATGTTGACATAAATGTACAAAGAAGATGATTCCTATGGGGTATTGCAGAGTTAGGAAGTTCATAGTCTTCATACACAAATATATAAAACATTTCAGACGATCTCCATTCATTGGAATCTGTTCAGTTTCTCTTGTCAGACCTGTGTGACAAATACAAGACCAGAAATTAATAATTTATCAGGGAACTAACAGATGTTTTGAGAGAATGCAGAGAAGTACCCGTAAGTTGTGAGGGGGCGTATATTCCCAGCACCTGCAATTTTGCTTTCACTGAGTGTACTTGTTTACACCTGAGCTTGGGGAATACAGAGGGGGCGTGAAACAAATCGTTTTGATCCACTAGCTTTTTCCACCCACTCTCCAAATCTCCATCTGATGAAACTTCATGACTCTCTTAAGAGCTCATGATCTCTTTGCAGAGTTATGTTTTGTCCTCAGTACAGGGTATCTGCCACTCCTGCCCCATCCCATTTCCTTGCTGCCCCCAGCTGCCTGGTGGGCCATGGGGGGCTCCTGGGCTCCTCCAGCTCCAGCCCCAGCCCCAGCCCCAGCTCTACATCAACCCTGGGAGGCCCCTGAACTGCTTCTGCAAGTGCAGGCAGCAAATCCTGCAGCACGGCACAGCAGGATTTAGGATTTAGTAGGGACGCATCAGCTGGTTAGAAATCAAAGCAGTATTTACTTTACCAGTGGCACATGTAAATATTTAAGATGCATATAAATATATATATTTTTTTCAACTGCATTGATTATCCTCTTCCCTTGCTTTCTCTGTTCTGTCCATTTGACCCCTGAGTGGTAGCAAGTCTCCTTCTTTGTCTCCTTTCCAAACTGGACAGTCGCAGGATTTTTCAACCTCTTTTCTTATGGAAGTTATCTGTCCCTATACCTATTTTTGTCACATCCTGAATCCTCCCCTCCTTCTGCTTTAATTTCCAGGAGTTGCCAGCACTGAACACAGTATTCTGGATGTGGCAGCACAGTATTTTCTGTCCTGATTTTATATATCCTATCAATGTTCATTTATTTACTTATGTGAAGCAACATAGGGGGGTGTTTAGCTGCTGTCTGGAGAATGAGCAATTTCCATTGACCTGTCTGCAGTGACTCTTCCCTATGTTGCCACAGCTAATTTGAAACCCAGCATAGGGTCTATTCCTGTTCTCTTTGAAGTTAAGAGGTATCAGTGGTTGCTGTTGATATCAGTGGTTCCAGATGGTTCAATACTGAGGAAAAGAGGTTTTGAAAGTAACTTCCAAAAGTTCATGACATTACCTTTCACAGAGTATACGTTTAATTAGATAGGATGTAAACATTTGGGGTGAAAGATTATCTCTAATTTCTTATAAATTTTCTTGAACTCATGAACCTGTATGCTCAGAAAATAAAGAAAAAGTCATAGCGCAGTGAAAAATTACAACCTTCTATATTTGATGACGTGTTGTATAAACTGGAGTTTTGCTGCTCGTGAGCATGCTGGGGGCTGCACACATTTGAACAAATATTGGCGGGACATTCAAAAGGCTGGGACTGCTAAGCTTTGATAAGAAACATTTCACTGGAGAAAAGAGGTGCTCTTCAGAAAAACACTGTATGGCTTATTCGAACTCCTTGAAAGTGTTGGTGACTTTTGAATAAAGAAGTTAAAAGTTAATTAACTGGGCTTGAGAAAAGTGAGGGGGTGTCGATGTCCTAAGGAAGGAGGTCAAAAAACAACACAGTGCCACTGGCACACTCCTGCCATTAGCAATCAAATTTAATCATCTCTTAACCTGACTCAGTAAGGCAATGTGCTAGTCTGCTTCAGCTGAAATTTCCTTCCAATCAGGTAATTTTATGTACTTATTCTTCAGATCTCAAAACCAAAATCAAACCTTAGAGCTGTATTTGATGGCTCCCCGGGATATGCACGCACGTGTAATCCCGTCCTGTATAATTACCGCCTGCCTACACACGTTCTCCTTCCGTTTCAATCCAGTATTCTCTTTCTCTTTCAAACTGTGCTGTGCCTGTTCCTGAATATCACAAGGTGACTGTTTTGCAGTGGTGGGTGGATAAAACATTACTAGCTATGATTAAACACAAGCACTCGAGCCTGGGCTCAGAATAGAGGGTATCTATTAGCACCGGTGTGCACAGCGCAGCAGGCACCCTGAAGCATAATTGGGCACTCGGTGTCACAAGGTTTTCCTGATCCTTCCACCAAAAGAGGCCAATGCCATGCTCTGTCTCTAAATATATTGTGGGCAGGTTCATGGAGTGAGTGACAGCTGTAACTCAGCATTCTCTTTTATGAGGTTATGACATTTGTTACACCTTTCCAGCAGATTCATCGCCTCAGATGACAAGGCTGTGTTTCCTGCAGGTGTTAACCTGTGGGAGACGTGTGCCCTGCACAGGAGAGCACCATGTTCATCTTCCCCTACCTTGCTCTCCAAGTAGTTCAGCCTTTCCTGAGCTTTTAACAGCAACTGTTCTGTGCCATGCACACCAAGGCACCAAACCCCAGCGATTTTGGTTATGAAGAAGATAGAAATGGACATTCCTCAGAGGTGCCCACTGACAGGACAGGATATAACAGGCACAAACTGAAATACAGGGAATTTAATGTGGACAGGAAAATAATTTATTTTTTTTTTTAACTGTAAGGGTGCTCAGGCACTGGAGCAGGTTGCCCTGAGAGGCTGGGTAGTCTTCACCCTTGGAGAAACCCAGCACCTGATGGGACACAGGTTGGAGCAGCCTGCTGGAGCTGCCACAGCTCTGAGCAGGGGCTGCACTGGGTGATCTCCACCCTCAGGTGGTCTGTGAGTCTGGGCAGAGCCTCTGCTGGTCCCAGGAGAACTTGTCCTCTGCTCGCAAGGGTCAGGATGGTTTTGTGATCAAGGTGCAAGGTCCCTGTTTGCCCCTGCTTCTCTGTGGGCCTGCCAGTGCTAACAGACTGAAACAAAAATGTGTTAAGTGCCATATTACTGAGTAGGATTAACAAGCCAAGTAATCTGGCTACTTACTTAAATTACTTTTAGCCTCAGCCTCCATTACATCAAATACTCCCTTTTCCCTCCCCAGTTTTCAATCTTTTTTTTTTTTTTTCTCATGGCTCACAGACATTTGACACCCAGCTCCTGATGAACTCAGTATCATTTAATACTTTTTTGACCTCAAGCCTTAAGGTTCCCAGCTGGCACAATATTCCATCCAGCTGAACAAGAACCTCTCTTCTTCCCCCTCCCATGGCACAGAACTCTCACTAGGCATTGGATCCACCAAAAAGGTCCAATGTCTCTGCCTCAGAGCTCAGGTGCTGAGGAAAATCAAGCCCACTGTTCTCAAATTTTGTATGAAGCACACTGCTGGCAAGCAGTGCTATTTTAACATCTGCTAATAATATTATCTTTCTCTCAGGTGTACTTCCCGCTCTCTGGTTGCTTATAATTGCTACCTGAACTCCCTTGGCAGTCAGTGGACCCTCTATTATCTCCCCGTGATGTTCCAATCCACTCAGACCTCCCTCTGGCCAGCTACAATTCTCTCTCTCCCAGCTCCCAAAGGCATGTTATTTTTAGAGCTCAAACTCCTCCAGAGATCAATGGGAGTCTGCAAACTCAAAAACAGTTTGCTTATGGTACATTAATAATCCTCACAGTTATGTTCCCTGGTTATTCTTTCAGCCGCTGCAGCTTATCTATCAGTGCCTCTCTTGCCACTCCAATCAACCTTATTCTACTGAACAACACTCTGCCATTTAAAGAAAACAGAAAAGTATGTACTTGACAGCAAATGCAAGCTTAAATGTTGTCATGATTAAGGACAGACTTAAGCACATGCTTAGGAGCTTTCTTGAATCATGGAATGAGGCTTTTTTTTCAGCCCTGGAGACTTTCTTCATTCCCATTTTGACAATCTGCAGGGCTCTGACTGCAGTCAATGAGATGCCAGTGCTAGCCTCTGTGGCAAAAAAGGCTGGGTCCCAGCATTTTCCAACCATGGGAAAATGTGTTATTATTTTTATGTAAGAAATCATTTAATTTATGTGTTGTTCAACATAGATGCAGCTTGAAAACAAATTTTTAAATAAAGTAATGAATTTTAAAATCTCATTTTTTTTCCAAAGGCATAGTTTTTCATGTTGCATCTCTTTTTTTTTTTTCCCCCCTGAAAATGTACCCAAACTAGTTAACTCCAAACGAATGAAAGATTTCCTCTAAAAAAAAAAAGCACCAGTAATTCCAAACTGTCAGCATTTTCTGTTCTTCTAAAACTTGTTAGCTAAAAGTAGAAGAAACAAGAAATGAACTCAGATTTTGGCTGTATCTCCATATATGCAATAAAATGACCATGTTCAGCACTAGTATTATATAATTAAAGACTGAACATGAATCACCTGAAGGCTAAGTAAAATGTGTCTTTATCTGAACAGTTTCCAGCCCTATATGTTTAACCCTAAGATTCTGATAATGCAGCTGGTTTTATAAGAAGTTCCCTTACAAAGGAGAAAACAGACATATCCCATTAGCACTTCATAGAAAATCAGTGATTATAGCAAGTGCACAAAGGTTCAGTAAATGCCTCCTACTCAGCAAGCTTCCAAAGTGAACGACCACATGATGTTTACTCCTCACCAGAACCCATTTATAGATCTCTTACTCACCACTATCACAGTCATACATGCAATATTTAAGAAAAGACAGCAAGAAGTCTTCTATTTGGGAGAGGATGGGGGGTTACAGTGGGAGAATGGGGTCTTTTCTTTAGAATATTATTTCACCAAGCAGTGAAATGTGATTTAAAACATATAAACTCTAAAGATTATAATAATCTGAAAGCATTCATTACGTACCCTGGGCTATACATACTGTCAATAAGCATGACTACTTGGAGAAAATTTTGCACAGGAAAAATTTGATAAAAAGGATCAGAAACGTCTCTTCAAAAGTACAAGTGGGAAATGAAGGTAACAACTTCCTATGGAGTTAGGAGGCCCAGGAAAGGCTTTCATTCCCACAACTTTTAAGTGACATCTGGGCATTCCTGGTGAATAAGCACCATGGGAATGAAAAGGGTATTCATTTCAGTAAGGTAAGAAGGGGACAGAGGTCATGAACTTTTATTAGTGTGGAGCAGAGTTAGCCTAGAATTCCCAACACACCAGTCTTTAGAAGGAAAATTTTGTGAAAAGAAGGTAAATCCAGTGACATGCTTTCTCTGATTACTCTAGGGAATTTGGAGTGTGAAATAAAGTTCTTTGACTCCCCAGTTCTATTACTCAGCTGATAAGAGCCTTGTCCTTCCTGAGATAGTAACCTGAAGTGCCAGGGGATCTGCTTTAATTCAACTGCCCTCACTTCCCATCAGTGGGCACCACTTGCAAAGATCATCTTCTCCTGCGCAACTGCTCCAATATTTATATCACGTCTGGGTCGCTGTCTGTATGGACAGCGGAAGAAGCAATAGGAAGTCAAATGTGCTCCAGGTGAACATACTTATACTGTGACGGGGCATCAGAAAGAGGGTTCGGGTTGCAAAGGGGGGGTTCATCCTTTGAATCCCTCTCAGTGGTAGCTGGTTGACTAAATTAAAAAGTCTACTTTAAATTAAAACATGTTTTGCTTTCTTGCGTGCTTTTTGCAAATTATTTCAACACATTTGTTAAGTTTCTATCAGGATAAAAGTAGTGAGTCTCACATATTTGAGCACCTCTCATACATCTCAAATATATTTTCTCTCATATACATCTTTTCTTGACGTGGTCCTGGGCAACTAGCTCTAGCTGGCAGTGCTTGAGCAGGGGGGTCAGACCAGATGACCTTCAGAGGTCCCTTCCAACCCCTGCCATGCTGACACTGTGTGATTCTGTGAAATACTGAAAACATTAAATAGTTTCTCCCTTTTTTCTTCATCTTACGTAAAATGAAATATATTGGGAAGCAGCTAAAAAATAGAGATTCAGGTCACACACATGCACACAGAGTTTCAGTACAAAGAGGGTCAGTTTTATATTTTTTTTGAGACTTATCCAACAAAGAATATTAGACACAAGTGTTGAAATATGAAAGTCTTTTTTTGTTTGTTTGTTTTTGATAATGAGCTTTTCTTATCTTTGTCATTAAAAAAATCCTGAAAGCCATATGTGCTTTCTCACACGTGTTGTTCCTCCAATTAATTTACATCTGACTTCAGACAGTGTAGGATGGGCAGCTAAAGGCAATGTTGACCCTTTGTACTCTCTGTAGTTCAGTATGTGCACAAGGAAGTTGTAGCAGAGTATTGTGTAAGACCATGTCCAGTCAATAACAATGGACCTTTTCATTTAGGCAACAGCAAAAATAATAAATAAATAAAAGCCAAGCAAAAGCATTCCACACATTATATCTCGCTACCTACACTGACACAAAGCTTAGTCAGCAAAGAAACTTGCAAAAGAGAGAAATTCAGTGTGGTGGCTCTGAAGTGACAGCTATTGAATGGAGGTCATTCAGATCAATATGTTATGGCAGCAAATTTATCTCCTGCCAAGTAAGGAACAAATCTCTGACATTTTTGAAAGGTATAAATTGGGCACTTAGCCAACATAACACAATTAAGAAGAATGGCATTGCGCTGACCTAATGGCTGCCATAACAGTTTAAGTGGTAAAAAAGACAGATTAGATAACAGTATGTGTTGGAAGCTCTTTGGAGGATTTTTGGCTCAGTGCAGTTGTATTAAACCGTGCATGTTTTCTAGGCTGTTCTCTTAGTTATTTGGAGATAGCAACTACTTGGGCACAGTGGCTGCGTTATGCAAGTGGTTCACGGAGAGCTAATAAGCATGAACAAGAAACACAAAATCGTGAATATTTTTTATGGTGAGGTTTGTGCATGGACTCCTGGTTGAAATCAGCTGAAGAAGCAGCTAGGCTTCTTTACCTTCTAGATAACAGATATTTTTTAACTTTCTAAAGCAAATGATCAAGTACTGTGAAAGCACAGAATCCTATCAGTTCCGTCAATGACCAATATTTGCGATGAGTTGTCAGTCAATTAATCATGTAACAAAGGTAAAATCTGTGATTTTAGTTGAATACTAAGGAATCTCTCACGCTATCTTAGTCATACAAAGGATGGATTGGTTGTTCTTTGGGAACAGTTCCTATTCAGAAGGAAACAATCCATTATGAATTTTTCAGGTGGAAAATTTGTTCTTTACTAATTCAGCTGCAGGCATCTCATCTCAAGTAGACAACAGTGCAGCTGGCTCACCCAGGGTGTAACATCTTGAAGTTTTCCTCAAGTTACTTTTCTTTTTTTTTTTTTTTTTTTTCCTCAAGCCTTGATCCCTGCAATGGACTGGATTGCCAAACAGAGATGGCAGCTCTTAGAGGCTCCAAGCCAGGACAGCGTCCCACAAACTTGGAAACTGAGGTCCTTCCTCTGTCTAGGGATTTCAGTGCTCTTACTTACATGTAGAGGTTCTGAATCACACAGAAATTCTGGGCTCATCCAGGTTTCTGGTATCTCCAAGTTCCCAGCCCAGCTGAGGATTTGCAGTAAGGAGCTGGGCAACCCTCCAATCCATAGGTGGAGCTGGAGCCCTCAGAGCTCCTTGATTCTGTGTCCAGATTGAGGAGTTTCAGGGCAGCCACCCCACACCTGGAAAGTGCCCAGTTTGCCCTCACCTCCCAAGACATGCCCAAGAACAAAGACTGCTGCAGTTCTTGGGAAATATAAAACTGAAATATTTGTATTTTCTATGATTCTTCACTGAGTTACACTGCTTTTCCTTTCTCTTGATTATTGGAACCAAGATGCAGACAATGCAAATTTCATATGCAGTTTCTAAAAGACCAAGGTGTAGTAACTAGTAGCAGTTTCAAAAGTGGAAAAAAAAAAAAAAAAAAGGACCAGATTTCAGCCTTTCCAGTGAAAAAGAAAGAAATTCTACCCATAACAAATGCCTCTACTTCTTGACTTGTACTAATTCAGAAGGTTTAGTATTTGTATCATGTCACAGACATTATACTCTCTAGATCATGGCAATGTGCTCTGAACTTTTCTATCATTTACTCAGTTGCATCGGTCATTTTTTTTTTTTTTTTTTGGGCAGCTCTTGGCTCAGATCAGAAAGCCACCGAAAGCAATACAACATGGGCTGCTAGTTATCATTTAAATGAAGTAGCACCTTATTGAACACATTTTTTAGCTTAATGATTCACAACAGTAAATTTGCTGCTATAAATATGTTGGTTTTCAGGATGAAAATCAACAGTTTCTTAAAATTGGGAAAGCATATCTTGAGGTTTATCATAGCCGAACAGTTCATAGAAACTGAATTGATAAGGACTGATTATGCATAACATTTCAAAACGGTATTACAAAGAAAACATATGAGGTCTGATACAGTTTTTATTATTGCCATTTCTACCTCTGCTGTGACTTTCTCTGGAACTACCTTTCATATTCTCTCTGCACAGTTTACGTGTCTGAAAAAAAAAAAAAAAAAGTGCTCGTTGCATATGTTTACATCATGTTAAATTCATTTTTTTGCTTCATTTTTTTGCTTCAATTTTATGATTTTCATTAATGTTTACCCTCTGATGTCTTTTAACCTAAAATGTCATCCCTATAAAAAGATTTTCAGACTCAATTTCAATTGCTTTGTGAGTCTATGAGGTCATTTATGATTTTTAATGGGAACCAAATACCGAGTTGTATATACTAAATACTTTGATTAACATTGTTGATGAGAAGCTGCAATAGCTCTTTCTACCTCTGTCAGTGAGAACTGTGCTGCAGTACTCACTACCTTTGAAATTAATACCTTCAGAAGGGAAAAATACAGCTTTTCCTTTGTGGCACTTTACTAAGACCTGTTAGGTTCATGCAGGTGTGCACCTATAATTACTATCCTTTGTAATTATAAATCAATATAGGGGGAAAATTGTTCTCTGAATGCATGTTAAGCTATTTTCATCCACCTATACCACCTCTGCTTTAAAAAAGCATTTGAGTTTTCTATGTAGGATCACTCAAGGGCTTGTTCCCCTTTAAGGTATCATCCTGATTGCACAAGCAAGTATGTCCAAACAGCCTGTTAATGAAGCCACATGACTTAAAGGGCTTAAGTAGTAAAAAATTTATAGCACTAAGATTAGAAAGGAATTTCCAGGACAGTCTAGTTTTATTTTATTTTCATTCCCTGTAATAGCAATTTGGATTCTCAAGACAAAGCCTTACAGAAACAATGAAAGTTCAGGAATTATCGTTGTAGCAAATTTATCATTAAGAAACTAAAGGTCTAAGAACAGAACCTGCAAAATACTTATTACCTCCTTTGAGGTGCTACAAATCCTATTGATTTCTCCAGTGATAGCCAAAACCACTTATCAGCTTTCAGGCACAGGTGAAAAACAGACAGTAGAAAAGCACCTGGGTGGTGGTGCACCATGAAAATAAAAAGAAGTTGCTAGATCCCACTAAGAAATAATAAAATAAAAATTAAAATTAAAAAAAAAATACAGACTCATAATTTTGGTGCCTTCAGATTGAAGATATACACAGAAAGAGCCAGGCTAAGCACTATAAGGAATAAAATAATGATTGGCAAAGTATATAAAAGCAGCAATAAAAATCAACTACTAAAAGAAAAAGTCCAAAAAAGCAGTGCTATTTGAAACAACAGGACATCTTTTTTTTGTGTGCTGAAAATGATGAAGGCTCTGTAAGGAGGCACTCATTGATGCAATATAAAATGCACATACTGAGAGTTAATTACATGACTGGGGTTTCTCAACCAGGATGTGTGTCTGAAAGCAAAGTTTCCAGCTAGGAGAAAATGTATATGGTGGTGCCTACTCTCACCGCACAGACTCCCTACAGTCAGCTCTTGGTCACCCACCACAGAGATAACTGGGGGGAAATTCCTCACAGGTGTCTGCAGGTGAAGTACAGGAGGAGGAGGCAAGAACATAATGACTGATATTGCACTATGTAACCTGGATTAACCATGGGCAAACTATTATAAAGCTAAAAAGCAGAATTCATGGTTTTCAAAAGTGACTAATGATTGGGGGGGCACAGCCTTTGGGGAAGGATGGTCATGAGATAACCCACCACAAGCAATACAGCTCCAAGGAGCCAACCTCTCTCATGTCCCACGCGTGGCAGCGCAAGCTGTGGGACCAAAGTCATTTTGTACTCCTCAGAACCTTGTCACCTGCTCTCAGGGCATCCTCACTCACTTCGGTCATAGCTTCACCCACAATCGCCAATTCCAGCACAACCAAAAGCCCATGCTTCCCATCTATTGATTTTGCCATGGAAAGTGTTGGAAGAACTTATTCTCCTTTTTTTTTTTTTTTCAGGGTGGGCAGGAAGCTGGAAATCTAATAAAACAAAGCTTCTAGTGGAAAGTGCCTGATGTAGTTTAAAAAATATATATATTCTTTAACAGGAAATTGAAAATCCTCAGATGTTCTGTGCTTTTCTTTGAAAATTCAGGCCACCTAGTTTTGCTTTGTTGTTGTTGTTGTTGTTGTTGTTTTGTTTAGAAAAAAGGTTGATTTGCGGGGGCTGAAATTTGGAGAAAGGTGACTATTTTTACTGACATTTTTATGGTTTTATAATGACTGTTCCAATTAAATCCTTTCAGCAGTCTTATCATAGTCAAACAGTGCAATAAAAGTTTTGTAGGGATGGGTTATCAGCCTCAAGAGTATGCTGTTTCATGCCATATGAACTCTAAAATGCATAACTGTGCTGTATAGTTAAATGGTGAACAATGGTTTGAGGCACTTGCCTTAGACTTCTTTTATGCTTGCACTTCATTTGGTCCTAGCTCTCCAATCAAATATTAAAACTTTAAATTATACACAAAACTTTCTCGCTACTCTAAATGCAATGTATCATACAGCAAAATGCTGCTGCTGGAAAGGTTCTCCGATTTTACACCTGAATGCTCATGTCTTTTGTTATTGTCACACTGGCTGCCACTTAGTACCACATATAAGTTGGCGTTTTCTTCAGAGCGCACGCCCAGTGGTAAGCAATACTGCTTGGTATCTGCATGGTTTTCACATGCTGAGAAGGGTTATAAAGTCTACAACTTCCTCGCGAGGGGGAGTGGAGGGGCAGGGGACCTATTCTCTGTAAACACCAGTGATAGGACCCGCGGGAACGGTGTTAAGCTGAGGCAGGGGAAGTTTAGGCTGGACATCAGGAAGAGGTTCTTCACCGAGAGGGTGGTTGCACACTGGAACAGGCTCCCCAGGGAAGTAGTCACTGCACCAACCCTGTCTGAATTTAAGAAGAGATTGGACTGTGCACTTAGTCACATGGTCTAAACTTTTGGGCAGACCTGTGCGGTGCCAGGAGTTGGACTCGATGATCCTTATGGGTCCCTTCCAACTCAGGATATTCTATGATTCTATGATTAGCTGTATTTTTAAATACAAATTTGTAAGCAAGAGGTAATGTATTTTTATTTTGTGGGAGTGGTAGAATCGCAGGGGCAAAGGCTGTGGAAAGTGAAAAATCTGGCACACTGTGGATTGCCATAAAGTCCTCAAGCAGATCCCCTCACTAATGGCATTTCTAAAGTGCCACTGGTCTTTGTTGCCTACTCACATCTGTGGAGTTGGTGGCTTTTTCCTTTTCAAAAAAAAATTGAGAAACTACTTAATAATAAGCACATATTAAAACAGTATTAAGTTGATAAATGACTCACACAAGCATCAGCTAATCAGTTAAGACTGAACACACAGCCTGATAGTGCTGATTTGTATTCAGAAATTAAGATATAGGTACCAAATTTTCTTTCATCTGCACTTCAGGTGTATAGTCAGGTCATTTACTTCAGAGAAATACTGGTATGTACACAAGGTGAATTGGCATTATTGCATTCACACAAAATTTTGCAGATATGAGATGGTCAGAGGAAAATTGTTTTAAGCTGTAGTCTTCAGATAACACTATATAAGGCTGTACAGGATGTTAACTCATCTGCACCAGTGAACACATAAACACGCACCCTTAGCTTCCTGACTTTTCAGTTCCTACCACACTTCAACATTGTCTGAACATTTTTATTTCATTGTTCCTCAGAATTCACATATCCTCCAGGATGCTAGTTCTGCCATTCATTTTTCATCACAGACACTTTCCATCTTTCATGGAACTTTAACGTTTGAGAGGAAAGGTCTAAGCATTAGATGTTAATTCATTAGGCTTTCAAAACCACGTTTGAACCTTTGCATGGCAGACTTTGTCTTTCATTTGTCCCTGAAGAAAATGTGCACTTCATGCTGTTTTTAGAAAGGAATATTTCCAAGCAAACAAAAATGTTTTACAAAACAAAGTCTGATCATGTGTGTCCTGAGAGTAATTGAATTTTAGTGCCATTTGTACATACATAATTTGGGATTAAAGCTGTATGTATTTATATCATGACTGTTCATGAATTTCAAATTCCTGGGCAATGAAACTAGAAGCAACCAGCAACTTGGTGTACTGCAAACACAACCTTTCTTCCTTCAGTGAAGCGAAAGGGGAAAATGGCAAGAGAATTATTAGGTTGGATAATTACAGGAGAAAAAGCAGCGTTTGCTTGATTTGTTGTTTGAGAGTTGGCATAGTCTGAAGCTGTTGAAGTTTATTTAAAATGCAATGAGCTTTTGTACCTTGGAGTATGCCAAGAGTCGAACTGGTCCAATATTCTCTGATGGAACATCTCTCCACTGGGAAAGGTTTATGCTTTGCAAGTGTAACTTTTTATGGAAACATCTTGCTTTCAGCAATTCTCCTGATGCAGCGTGGAACATTGAGCACGACTGGGCTGGGCAGTTTCTTATCGGCCCCCGTGTTGGCTCCCCGGCAGCCTGCCAAGGTGCTGGCGAAACTCTTCAAGGTGGGCTTCCAAGGGCTGACAACTTCTGGCCTGCCAGACTCCCAAACCTTAATTCCTGCTCAGCACTCCTACCGGCCAGAACTTGCTGGAGACAGTTTAGTCTTGCTAATCAGGGGAGAAATAGTCTCTTTTTCAAAATCTCTGTAGTATGATTTAACCCCAGCTGTTCTGTGTTTGTGGTCCTGCTGACGGCAGGGCCCAGCTCTGCAGAATAACATAAAATTGGCATTTCCAAACTGGCCCTGCAGCCCCCGCCTCATCTCTGCTTCTCGCAACGTTGATCTCCAGCTTCATTCAGATGTGTGTTGCAAAACATTTAAACACTGCCTTCAGGATTATTCATTTAGACAGCTCCATGTCCTGAAAAATTACAGTGGATGCCCCATCTCCCCCAGACTGTGAGACTGGCTCATGAGAAGTTAAAACAAGGGGTGGGTGGGGTGGGGCTCTGTTTGTTTAGTTTGCTTCTTGGTGTTTTGGCCACATAGGTTCACTTCTCTCCATTTTCCTCTGCCACTGCAAGGGTCTTTGTAAACATCCCACAATGAATGGGTCAGAAGCCAAGCCCCATTCAGATGCTAAGCAATACTCACGCATGTAATAAAAATAAAAATGAAAAACAAAAACAAAACACCTCTCCAGTCCAAAGTGATTTCCAATACACAATAAGACACAATTGATGAAAGTAACCACTTTGAGACATAGGGAGGGATAAGGAAATGCCAACTCAGTTTTATTGGATATAATAATTAGCAGAATACCAGCTACTTGGCTGTTGACACATAAAACAATGAATATATATATACATATATTTATGAAATAGGCTTCCTGAGCCATATTAGGACAGTATTTTGAAAGTATTTAGCCAGTTAAAGATGCAAAACCCCCACGAGTCAGACAATTAGCATGTTTTTGGGAAGTCCATGAGGTACACCTAGCTGCATCTTAGCTTGAACTGTTTTAGAAGTCTGCCCTCTAGTCGCCTATAAGAGTTACTGGTCACAATGCATTATTTATGTAACCGTTTTAACTGTGATTAACCCCTCACTAACGACTTCATCTTCTCTACCTAAAATAAAATAAAATAAAATAAAATAAAATAAAATAAAAATTAAATTTATTAAATTAAATGATATACTAAAAATAAAAAATACCACCAGCAATACATGGTGTAAAGCACCTAGATTCAGCATTAACCCTTTGTGCAATGTTTTGCACTAGAATCATAACGTAGCACTGGTAAAAGCACAACTTCATTTGCAAACACATGTTTTGAAGAACAGCCTTTATTAATGACATAGCAAGCACAAGCACAGAAACAACTGTCAGAAAAGAGCCTTTTGCATTTTAGCACTTCTGACTGCTGAAGGAGCAGCAGGGCATGCCTCTCATGTACATTATTACTGAGGAGGGGGGGAAATAGCATTAACTTGTACAAATCCCCTTCCTAGAAGGACAGAGAGAGATGGCAAGAAATGCCCAGCTGCCTGTGTCGGTAAGCACAGAAAGGTCTCTGGCAGTTAAAAATCACCATAACAAAACAGCAGCAATAAAAAGGAGCCCTGGAGTCAGCGCAGTGCCCAGCGGGGCTGTCACAGAGCACTCCCGCTGTCCCCTGGCCTGCAGCCTTGGCCTGCCTGCCCAGCCAGGCCGCAGCAACAGATAGGGCTACAATGGGGTTGTTTCTGCTGGTGGATTGCTTTGTTTCAGAGGCAGACATCAGGGTAGCAAGCACTCTGCCAAGATCTGGGTTTATTTTAAAGGGATTTCACCAGCACTCAGACAGTTGAAACATGGCAAGGCACAACACACTGCACCATGCTGCTCACCAGCTAAAAGAGAACATGTGCCCAGCAATGGCAGGGCCAGACCTGTTGGGTGAAGCTCTTCCAGTGGCCCTTCCTGAGGTGCCAGGGCAGAGTGGCTTTCCTCAACTGGGAGGGTGATGTGGAGCCATGTGGCTCGCCCTGTCAGCGGTTCTGTGCTGTGGGGCTGAGGATGGGTAATGCAGGGGTGTCAGGGCTGGGGCAAGGCAAGCGCCACCACTCATGAAGTAATACCCATCACTGAGCTCTCTCAGCTTGATTTTGCTGCTGTTAATGCAAGAGCAGCAAGTTGTTTGATCTTGGAGACACCGAGAAGGGGCTTCTCTCCAAGAAAGGAAATAGAAATCTCAGCCTTCTCTATCTCTGAGCAGCAATATCCAATTTATTCATCATGAATTCTGCCTCTTCTGCCACCTTACCCAGGCTGTAATGCAGATAGCCCACATTTGACTATCTGTGCTACTTATAGTTACTAAAAATGCTGCTTTCTCCTGGTCATATGGCTTCTTCTCAACAGAATTCATAATGTGTCAGTGTCATTCTATATAAATATAGTGCACATCTGATATGTCTACAGATAATATCACAGCACGACTGAACTATGATTAATCATGGTACTATTCATCCACCTGTTTTACTTCAATATAATTCTAGCATGTGCAATAAAAAGGCGGCTGAGACAATGGTCCTATCCCTGCAAATATAGTTACAGAAGAAATGGAAGTTGGGTATGGTATTATCAAATATCAAATCAGGACTGGGAGGTTTCTGTGCACTTTGCATATACTATTTTTTTTTTAAATGCTTAGCACTTAGTATGAAGCAAAACACAATTAAAAAGTAGAGCAAACAGAAGGAAAAGGATGTGTGATAAGAAAGTGATTGCTAGCTGCCAAAAAACAGCAAACAGTCTCTCTAACCCACATTCTCTGCACCTTCTTCTGAGTATGTAACACTCTTGTTCTGAATTTTGTGGCCCCCTTGCCGTAGTGAAGAGAAAGGTCTGAACAGGTTTGTGAACTTTAACAGCCATCTTAGACATAACTCACAGGACTTCTTCAGAGATGGATAAGCATGAAGGCATGACATCACACTCATGATGCTAATTTAATTTGACATATAACTGACTGTATTACAAAACTGTGTATTCTGACACCTGGTCTATGCAGTATATGCTTAATTTCTTGCATTATCTTGTTTCTTTAAAGCTACTGCAGGTCATGTGGTAATTATTTCTTCTTTGGAAAGCTTATAGTTAATATTTTATACATACAGATACACTACATATGAAGCTCTTTCATGTCAGTAAACTATATATATGCATGTTGTGTTTATAGTTTTTCATCATTTATTACAGCTTCCAATATTACATGTTTTCTTGAAAATATTACATTTTGGAAAATTGGAAATATTTGAAATATTACATGTAGGAAATTGGAAATGCTGGAAATTGGAAATATTGGAAATATTACGTTTTCTTTTGTTTTCTACTCCAAAACATAAATGAAGGCATTGCAGCATGTTTTCTGTACAAGACTGTATTGTCAATATGCTTCTTGATTTTGCAGTCTATGACAGGCAAGCATTTAGAAATGAGGTATTAGGATTGATTGGAAGATATATAGTAAAACTAAACTTTTCTATGACATCCTGTTTCACAACACAAAATTAGTTTTTGACTAAACAAACTGAAAAAAAAAATAATATATGTTTTCCACAGGAAAATAAAAGGAAAAGATGAGAGGAATGAGCTGCTATTAAAAACAGGCTTCTAAGACCGATTAACTTCTGATTTTGAATTTTTACCAATATGATCCACAGTTTCTGTGGAAAAGATTTATTTTTCTCAATTAGCTCTACAGACAGGCTTTTCTCAGGATTTACATAAAACAGTTCCTTTTGGAGCATTCATGCAGCTGTATCAGTATGTGTCCTGGATCGGATTGCAGAAAGACACAGAGGCGCATTCACTCTTAACAATGAACAATATGCAATTCGCACATACAAATTTGGAGTGGGATTTTGAGAAGTACACACTTCAGTGATTTCAGAGCATAGCTCCCACTGAGTGGCAATGGGATTGTGCTCTTCAATAATGGGAGCCAGAACCCTAGTGATTTAGCTGCCTGTGGTGCAACAGGGACCTAGGTGCTTACCTTCATTACTGTGGTCTAACTATACCATAATCTCAAAATGTGCTCAAACTTGTCTACACATACCTAATTTTTCATAAACCTGCTCAGCTGTGTACCAGGGAGACATGTAACACTGAGCAGCACCCAGGAGCATGGTGGGTTTCCACAGAGACCTTCCTCTTCAGCACCTACCCTGTTGAATCAGGCTTTGTACAAAATGCAGCAGCAGCCACCCTAGCTTCTTTTAAAGCACAGCTTGAGGAAACTATTGCTACATGAATTAGCCTTAAGACAAGGCATACAGCAGTCCACATGCTAAGGCACAGGGAAGCAGGTGTCCCTACTGACAACTGAACTCCTTGTTAAGCTGCCGTCAGGCTCACAGTCTACAGATTAATTTTAATTCATTTCTGCACAGCAGTCTTGCTTTATTTCAAAGCCTAGAAAAGGCTCCCCCTGCCAAGGTAGTCTCCAGTCTCCACGGAGGCAAGAAATGTGGGGTTTAATCCTTTTGAGGAGAAGAAGGAGTTGAACTACTTTATTCCTGCATCCTGGGTGCATGTGATAATCGCTGAGCCAACGCAGAACGGGGGGGCTACCAGCACATTCCTTCTCTCGCTGTGCTTTCAAATTGCTCTTCTGTTTATTTTAAAGAAAGTACTCAGGTGCAAATCTGGAGGAGATGGTTCACACTCCAACCCAGTGTGAAGGTTAATGGCTCCTGGCTCAACTCAGGATGTTGCTGAAACCCCAGAGAAGACAATATGATTGTTTTCAATTATTTTTCTATTAGCTGTATCTAAACAACTCTCCCCTAAAGCCTCAAGATGCTGATTGCAGAAGTGGCTCAAGAATTCTTAACAGTGTATGCAGCAACATCTCCTTGAGATGGCAGGAGAGTAGGCTTCTGCAGGGCAGGTTTCCGAGTGGACCTATGTGAACAGAGACACCAGGGGCTCTGGGTGAGAACTGGGGACTCTATCCTGTAACCTCGTATGTCTCCTTATGGCCAGTTGCCTCTTAGGAGAGACCAGGACTTGTCCCTGAGCAACGCAAGTGCACCTGGCAGCTGAAGATAATGCCGGCCTTCCCCCAGGCCTTGGGACACAGCAGTCAAGGCAGGAGTGGCCTGGTTCTGCCAGGTCAGTGCTGTAGGCTCTGGGACATCTACTCTCCACTCATATCTGCCCCACCACCTGTGTATGTATGGGGCATTTGCTCCCCATTAGCTCCCCTCTTTAATGGCGGAGGCAGCCAACCAGTAGGTGTTTAACGGAGGGCAGCATCCAGGCAGTTTTGTCCACTAGACCACCATGCAAAAGAGCCACCTCCATGGCAAAGAGAGACCTGGGGACACAAAGAGCTTTTAGTGCCTCTCTGAGGCAAATAGGTCCACAGTAGTGTGGTACGTAGTTCTGCCGTCCTCCATGGCTACCAGAAACTGCTGCCTACATAGATCGCTGAAGGACAATGAAACTTCAGCTCGAGAATGAGACCTTTAGCCTCAGGTCAGCCCAAGCTTCTCAGGGAGCCAGTCTTCAGTCACCTCTATGGCGTCTATTAAGGTAAGGCATTTAAGGAGTTGGAGCTAATTGGTCTACTTCTCATCCTGCCTTAGGGAAATAAATTTCTTTAATTTCAACCAAACTGCAAATGACTTCACACTTGGACATGTGATCATGTCACCCTGCAGCTCAGCAAGCTGAAAAGCAGCTGAGCAGTGCTGTTTGGCCAGGCTCAGCCTCTTATTCACTGCACACGTGAAGCTGAACATGTACGTCCTCACCGAGCTTTCATGCTCAACAGCGATTCAGGCGTTGTTTACTAGTGCGTTTAACTGCAGTAAGTTGGCAGGCAACTGATTTGCCCCTGAAATAATTGTTCAAACATCTAGTAGGAAACCCAAGACATGCATTTAGCACAGAAGAAAAATAAGAAAAGAATATACAGAGCGGAAAGGATTACAAATCCTCATTGCCTAATGTCATTGCCTAATGTCATTGCCTAATCTGGTACTTTTTGAATGATGGGCTTAAACTTTAAAACAAATATGTGAGGTACACCCATCCAAATTAACTCTATTTTCAGCAAAGTGAGTTGAAAAAAAACTGAAAATATGCTCCTTGTCTTCAAAGGGAGAGCCTTTCTTGTCTTAAGGACAAGAGAGGAAGATTACTTTTTTTTTTTTTTTTCCCCCAAATAAAAGCTTCTATTCAAACCCTGAAGAGACAGATCAATTCAACTATTTTCAGAAAAAAAAAAAATCAAGGAAATTTAGAAATACAGAAGTATAAGATCTGAGATCCTTAAGTAAATGCTCTGTACAACAGAGGACCTACTCTATCCCAGTATTTGACAGTCTTTTGGAAGGATACTGCACTCAAGAACAGCATGATTTGCAAACACAGAAACAAATAGAGGCTTGCTTTTCCCTGTGTTCTCCCTATTTAAGCTCAAATGTTTAGTTTCAAGTCTTCAGCTTTGTATTATCTTCCATTTCAGCACACACTTTGTGTTGGTTTTGTCTCATACACAAAGGCTGTACCTTTCAGAGCCTTGAAATAACACCATCTAGCTACTGTCATCACGTACTTCCCTTAGAACAAGAGCAGTTTGGCTTGGGGGAAGCTTTTTGTTCTTTGATGTTTCCTCAGCAAAAGCAATTTTGCCATCTGCTTGTGTACGCCAGTACTACTGCTACACTGCTGTCAAAATCCACTCATACAGCATCTGACATGGGCCAGTTAGCCTGCTTCTCTCTGGGTTCATTTGTGAGCAAGCAAGGCTATTGCCCCGTACAGCTACTGCCCACTTCTTCCCTAGGTGCATTCACAGTTGCATTTGTATTTGCAATGTTCATGCCAAGATTACATTTCTGTATGGTGAAAGGCTCTGTAAGGCCATGCAGGAGGAACAGCAATTTCAAGACAAGGTTTGCTCTGAGGCAGCAAACAGGAACAAAGACCCAGCAGAATTAAAAGATGAAGGACTCGATTTGTTTTTTTAACCAATTGAATAACTGCATTATTAAATTAAAAGCAACGCTATGACAACTCTACCAAAGTGGGGGCGTGAGGTCTGAGCATCAAGTCTGAGGGTTTTATTCTGCTTTTATTGAATCCATGTCCGTATATGGAGCTCAGCCATTTGTGCAAGAAACAAGCACAGCCACACTAATTTAACCACTAAATGGAGAGACAAAATCCCAGAGTTTATACTCGTTCCCAAGTTTAAGCAAAGTTTAGTTCAGCTAAGTTTCATTTCAAGTAGCTACAAGCTGCAGCAAATAAAATGCGAGAAATAAAGTATGACTCACGGGAAATGTTTATTTATGTTGTGTAGTTTGTTCTCCTAGTGCATGGAAATACATTGTATTTGAGACTGCTGCAGCAGGTCAAGGGGGAATTAGGTGGTTAAAACCAGAGCAGATAGGGAGAGCAAAAAACAGATATCTACAGAATAATCTGCAGAATAATATTTCCTCAGTAGTGCTGCCCAATAGCCAACAGAGGTTGGAATTACTGTCACGGTGAGCTCTACCTATTGCTACCATTATATGATGCTATTTTTTCTCAGAAGGAATTTGCAACCGAGTGTGGAATTGAGATAGCCTTGACACTAAAAAGCTGTATTTTTTCAAAACAAGTCACACAAGGAATAATTGAGTGGCTGAAGCAGGCCTAATCCCAAGTATAGAAAAGGGTTTGTGACACTTGTAGATGGTCTGCTCCCAGACGCAATGACAAGGCTCATGCAACATCGAGCCAAAATCCTGAATGAGATGCCAAAAATTCCAAAGCACGGTGATGCAGTAATTTATGTGGTTCTTGAGCACAAGGCTGTGAAAACATAATTAGGTAGTCTCTTATAAAATGAAACGAATAAAAGCTATAAAACAAAATGATGAGGCACTAAATTTAGGGGAAGAAAATTCATTTGATTATCACATCAGAGCCATGATGTTTCAGATCATACTGTCAGCTTAATTGGCTACAATTTATGTAGGTCTGATAAAACCAGCTGAGCTGTTAATAATGTAGGAAGTTGCACTTCACGTATTCAAAAGCAGTTAGCCTTTTTACTCTGACGGAGGCACTTGAAAACCCTTGTGCCCAGTTTTAACCCATAAGGTTAGTGACTGGAATTATTTGTTATTTTGGGTTCCAGATGACACCTGTCATCACAATGTCTGAGGGCTCCATACATACCGAAAGCTGGCAGAACGGTTTCTAGGTGCAGAGAAATAGCCTTCATCTCACTCTTTTGTAGTGTTTGGTACCATCTCTTTCCTGCTGTCCAAATGGTTTCTAATGCCCGTGGTTCCCAATTAGCTCTGCATGGTCTCCTGCGTGTTTGCCTCAGGGTAAGCTCCATGTAAGTCAGAGGGCATTCTCCAGATACTAGGGTCTGTTCACCAATAGCGCTAATCGAGGCTGAAGGCTGTAGGGATTTCTAAGATTTCCAAGCAGAATATATGCCAGTCATACTTATTTTTTAATGTTGTGATTAATTCATACTATCTCTTACTACATATAGCAGAGAGAAGCAAGAAAAAAGCCAACTGACTGTACCCCACCTTCACACTTCAGTCTCTCTATATCTGATAACTTCAGGAGGCTTCCGGCCTTTATAAGTTTCATTTTAGGAGTGTGGACACAGCAATAGTGTCCAACTCAGGAATTCACTGAAAAGTGTAGTTCTTACAAAATCTGTCAGGAGCAGCACTGATGGAAACGGGATTATCTACAAGGGAGTGTGACAACAGAAGTTCAAGGCTAACTGATCAACAGAGGGATCACACAAAAGCAGGTACTGACAGCAGAGACTCATTTAAAAAAAAATAATTTCAGCTTTCCAACCAAATACTTGGACCTTTCTCCCACCCTGAAGACTGATGGTTCTCATCTGAGAAAAGAGAAGAGATTTGTGAGACCAGATTGCCAGTGTGGGAAGTATTTTGTTACTTTAAGAGCATTAATGTGTCAAAGTGAGAGGCTCAATGAAGAAATTTCTTCTGTGTATTTGTTGAGGCCTGTTGACCTCTACATGTCTGCAAACTCTCTGAGTGAGCCCTGAATATGGCAATGGCAGAGTAGTAAATAACACGATCACGTTATAAAAATTAATAGAGGCTTCCTGTCACACTCGGGCTCCTAGGAAAAATGAGAGCACTTTGAGTTACTACTTTGTGCTTGTCTCTTCCAGTAATAAAAACACACTGTTTGAAGACATAGCTTGGAAATGAAAGATATTTGTTTTGCATATTTTATGTTTTGAAAAAAAAATAGTATCCATTTTTCTAGCTTGCGTTGGAGTAAAATGTTTTCTGATTTTACAGGGTTTGTTTTGAAGTTATTAGTTAGTTTTCAAAACCACAGTATACAATCTTTTTCTGTGTAACTACTTCATAGGGAAGCATTTGCTGTTCATGGAAACATTCCCTGTTCTTTACTCACAAAAATCAGTCTCCAAATGCATATCTTTAAGCCCTGTTAGGCATTTAGAAAGCAGCCTGTCCAGCCCGTTTACCTGCTCAAGTCCACCATTGAACAAGTGAATGTGAAGGCAACCTCTCCTTGATCTTCAAAGGCCCAGGGAACAACATGCTGAGGCTTACTGCAGCATTTCAGCAGTGGTAGAGAAGAGACCTTCAGTTCATAATGGACATCTGCAGGCCATGTTAGAGACAATCAACTAAATCTTTACTTTAAAACCCAGAAATTCTGGGAAAATAAAACATGAGTAACATTTATTTTTTTTTTCCCTCAAGGAAAAACATGATTCCAAAGGTCCTTCTTTTATCAAACAATATCCTGGGTATTCCAGTTTTCTCTTTTAACAGAAATTTCTAGCTCTTTTGTTTTAAAGTCTAGAAGTAGACTCAAAAAAAGACCTTGGAAACTTTGGCACATCAAAAGAACCTTAAATATGCTATTAAATAAACAAACAAACAAAACCCACAACAACAACAACAACAAAACTCAACTACTTAGTTTCTTAAGAAAATTTTGCAAACAGAAAGTTGCCTGGCAAAATTGATGACTGGCCATGAAATCCCCAAGCACTCCTAATCTGGAAATTCCACCACTGAAAAGAGCCTGGCTCTGTCCTCTTTGCACCCTCCCTTCAGGTGTTTATGGACATTGATGAGATCCCCTTCTGAGCCTCCTCTGACTTTGACATAGAGAGACTGGTAGCTTTCCCTGCAAACAAATTCTTTTTCTTCACCCTGTTGTTCCTACCTGTGGTAAGGAAGGAGATCTGAACTCCTGATCTGAACTCCCCAACAACCTCTGGATGTAGAATTTCCATTTCTCACACAAGGTTTGGCTAATTGGGCTTAATCAAATAAACACAATTTCTTAAAATCATGGGGCTGTTCCAAGAGCTTACAGCACGTCAGAGGTCCTCTACTAGCGAGACACTGGATATGTTTGCTGGAGAAAACATCAGTAACTTTGCTTGTTACTGTACAGCAGCTTAACCATGTTCTTCTGGTCTACCTGAGCATAGAAATGAGATGCAATCATTGAAAAGTGTATCAAAGCAGTGACATAAGGAGAGGTAGATGGCTACCATTCAAGTGAGATGCAGTTTAAAAGCAGTACATAGCATGAAACTGTTATTAACATCCACAGTACTCAGTGGGCAAAATTATAATGTGTATTTTTAGCCCAGGGTAATTGACATTTTTTGCAAATAATTAATAGTGACACCAAGGAACGTCTTTTAGTATGGATATAAGAGCTCTATCCTCTAAGGGACTTCTGTTGTTTTCCCTTCCTCTCTCTCTTTCTTCTCCAAGCGATGCCAATTTCAGAGGTTGCTCTGCTGACAAGACTCCTCTTTTTTTTGTGAGACAGGATTCCTGATACGCTGTAGAGGAGGTAATGCTGCAAGTCTAAGCTGACCTGGGGAGCTCTTATTAGCTGTTTGTTCTTATGCCCTCAAAATACAACTCTCATGCTGACAACAGAACTAACATTTGTTGAGCAGTTCTGCTCAGGAGACTTCCAGGTAAAGACCAGGGCTTACCTGCAAGTACTGGCTATTTCTCATACCGTGAACAGGACAGGCACCCTGTTAGTGGGCAACAGCCCAGGCATAGCTTAACAACCTCGTCTGACCAAATTCTGAGTACATTTGTAATTGGGATTGAAATGGGGGCTTTCTCCAAACATGTCCAGAAGACAATGCCAGAGTAAAGGATATAGAAAGAACCCAAATATTCTATAAGTTCCGGTACTAACTGGCTGCAATTAATATAAACTATACTTAAGAGAAATGACAATTTTTGCTCAATCATTATTTTCATGTGCAATCACCATGTTAGTTATCACATAAGGTATCACAACAATCAGTAACAAATCACAGCCATAGCAGGCTCCTTTTGTCAAATTAAATGCTTCCTACAATGGCTTTCTCAATAGGACATATACTTAGCTGATTAGTGTGTGCTATTGTGTTGCTATTTTATTTTGTGTATATTTCACTCTTACGCATGTAGAAATGTGCATGTACAAAGGGAGCAGCAAAAAAATGTAGATAGAGAAAATGAAAATGAATCACAACTCATTTGTATACTAAAACTGACTCCATCGAACTCATCGTCTACAGTTCCATGGAAGAAAAAATTTTCATTACGACAAAGCAGAATATGCTAATGAGTTAATTATAGATGATAGACCAGCAGTAAGGGATGACTATAAGAATATCTTAACTGATAAGCACTTTATGACCTTCACTGGATCCAGCGTTATGACATTTTACTAATTATATCCCTCCCACAAACTGTTAGACTCACAACTATGATCTTAGTAAATCTCTCGATATTCCCTAATTTGGTGAAAGAGCAAAACCAAAAATATTTAACAGAAGTTACTCTAAACTACAAATTATGCAGGAGTAGATTTGTAAATAATGGACCAACATACTGTTATTCATTTTTTATTTTTGCTGATAGGTTTGCACTCTAAAACCAAGCAAGAAAACATGGATCAACATTTAAACAAAATTGGCCATGTTGACTTGCAATTTACTGAAACTATCCGTTGGCAAATGATAATACTAAAAGGAAGTGTTAAAAATAATTGCTGTAGTTATAAAACCTTTGATATTTTTGACATTTTTATGTATATTTTTGATACTCTTATGATATTTTATTATAGAATCACAGCATTATGGAAATTATCCAGAGAATTTGGAGTTATTCCATCAGTTTCAGTGGGTACCTACAGCATACCATGAGAAATATAAAAAATACCAACAAAGGGAAATCCCTCGACTGTGAATATCTGAAGATTTATTGTAGTGATGTGAGAGAGAATTCATTTCCAAACAATGAAATCCAAAGATTGCACTCATTTATCAGTATGCACTCTGCACAGACATATTCTGTTGACCAGTCAATGTACCATTCTTTAGAGAGCATCACATCTAGAGGATGGTCAGTAACCCCTTCTTGGACATGAAGCAACGTATCAGGCAGATGTGAGTATGGACTTGTTGCAAAAAAAGATAATCTTCACTGGCTTGGAATGGACAGTCATAAAACAACTCACTGACTACATCACATTTTATATAACGCTGCAGGCCATGCCTAAAACAGCGGAACTAATGAACATCCTCTATGGGAGACAGTCCTTAGATTTGGTACCTTTCCAGGCTGCTGTATCTGGCAAGTGATTGATTTACATTTCAATTTCATGTAGAATTTATGCATATGCTTAGTTCTGCAGTGCAACTAAAACTGAACTCCTAGTCTCCAGTGAGTACCGTGTCTGAAAATCTTCTGGAAATTAAGTTTTCAGATGTGATCTGTGACTGTACTATCCAAAATCTAGAAAGCAATATTTCTCACATTAGCCAGATAAATAGGTAAATGGTGATCATATTTAGCATCATTGCAGGAATATTTGGAATCAGAAACACTGCACTGTTTATCTCCTGGGGGAGACACCTCCAATCAATCACACGCACTTACAACGAGTAATTACTTAATGGCCGAATGTGTGCAACCTCAGATCACCTCCTGCTCCCAGCTGGACAATGTTATTTCACACAATCATTCCCTCTTGCCACCCTCCTGTATTTCAGAGTCCCCTCACCCTTTCCTCCTTTCTGCCCTTTCCATGAATGATGTGATCAGCCATCCCATCTGTGTCAGCGTTGGGACCTGATAATCAAATAGAACATCACAAGAAGGACGGAGACAGAAATGACTTCATAATGACCTCACAGCTTTCACTTTCATTTTGCTGATCTTCCTGTAGAAATCTTTTCTTTACAGTGAATCTCTGCGTGTGCCCTAAATGTTTTTGTCAGACTCTCAGTAAGCTAATTATAAAATAACAATTTTAAACATTGAAAATAGCAATCACCTGAGACTAAATATGGGGTTAAATTTCTATCTAAATATCTCTTAAACAAAAAAATAAATTAAAAAAATCTTTAAAGCCTCACATTAAAAATTCATATTTCTCTGGGCACTGCTTTAGTGTGATGACTACAATGTTACATTTTACAAAATGTTAATCTTCCTTTTCCCAAGTTTCCTGAAGAGAAAGACTCTGTTGTTGCTTCAAAAATAACATGCACATTATGGCAGAGCTGGTTAAAAGTAAGAAAAAAATAAACATATTTTCCTTCTAAATGGCATATTTATGCTGCACATAAAAAATAAATTAACGTACAGTGTGTATTGGGACAATTCACTCAGATTATACGCCATTTCTTTCAAGATTCCTGGACCACAGCACTTCTGTGTTCACAGAATCCTTTTGCACTGCTTTTTATTTTCTCTTCTTTAATGTTTCTGTGCAGTAAATTCCAGATGATGTTCTTTTACTCAGCTTAGCTCCTCTGTCTCTCTTCATGATAAAAAGGACTTGTGTCAGGCACAACTGGCAATTCAGATGACTACTCTGTGACACAAATATTTTTCTTACTGTAGTTGTTTGTTTTTTTGTATTGAAACTTCTCTATACAGATGAAGTTTCATTATAACTGCATCTTTACTGACTCAGGCTTTTCAAAGAAAATAAAATGATAATTTCATGGATAGAAAACATTATTAATTATTTGATAGCTCAGAATGTAAAACAACAGAGGTTTATTGGCCTTGTTTGAAATCAGATTAAAATAATTCTGAAATCCGCGTTAACATGCAAGGCCGTGCACTTGGGTCAGGGCAATCCCAAACATGATTACAGGCTGGATGACAAATGGATAGAGAGCAGCCCTGTGGAGTTGGGCTTGGGGGTTCTGGTGGATGAAAAGCTCAACATGAGCTGGCAAGGTATGCTTGGAGCCCAGAAAGCCAACTGTATCTTGGGTTGCATCAAAAGTGTAGCTAGTAGGTTGAGAGAGGTGATCCTCAAAGATATGTTGCACATCCTTGGGTGCCACAAGTGGCACTGGCTGCATTTGTGTGATCAAATGCATGGAGCCATTACTATGTTAGCTTTGAATTACAGAAATAAAATAATATCCAATCTCTAATGTTCTAAAGGAATTTTTAAAAATAATGACCTACTTGTCCCTCACTGTAATAAAATTATTTGCATTGTAATACGTCTATTAGTAGTTAGTGTACAAAAATACAAGCCCTGTATTCAGCAGAACTGGACCTTGTGCTTGTGAAGCACAAAGATGGTATTTGTTAGCTGGCTTCAATATAATAGCCAAATACACTTTTTGTTACGTAGGTTAATGGGTGCCATGTGTCATCAGGTACAGTCTCCTGCATGCTCCTTTTTTGAAATAAAGAAGAATTCCAAGGATTATGAGACCTCTTCTACACATTATATGTTGTCTTTGAAAGGTGGAATGTGATTCCAGGTCCTTTTTAATTTTTGAAAAGACATCTTTTGACATAAAAATGCTTCTGGACCAGCCTGCTTTTCCTAGAGCCATGCAAAGAACCTCTCTTACTCACCTGCTTATTCCAACTACTGTTCAGCTCTGGGGACAAATTTCAGCTCACTCTTTACGTTCTGAATCTCTGATAAGTTGACAGCAGGACCTGGAAGTTTCTTAGCTCCTGGGAGATGCTTCTTTTCTTTCTCCTCCTCTGTAGCAGGAACACTCTGCACAAAAGGATATCAGTGACCTTGCTGCTGCAATAGAAAGTTCTTGAGCATGAGCATAGGTCAGTTATTTGAGAAACAGAAAAGGATGTTTTTATGCTAAATTCAATCACAATGGAAACCTCTGAGGGGAGGGGGGCAGGAAGAGATGGATAATTCTGTTGGTTGTTGTTCTGAACGTCTAAACACTTTACAAAAAATATTTAGAAGGTGCTCGGTGCAGAGGAATATGGATCTTTTTGTAAATGGTTAAGAATTTACAGTGTTGGATAGTTAGCATAAAATTAACTGAGTGAGGTATTAAAGACAACTCCCAGATCTTTCATTTTTTAGAGAAAAAAAAGCTGAAGAACCATTTTTATTATCCAATTTCTTACAGTCTCATAGGTGCCAGCCAAATGGGGAGGAAAAATATCACGCATTTCCCCAGCTCTGGAGACCAGCTATGATAGTAGGTTATGGACCACAGAAGCTCCATCCAAGCTCAGCTTGAGTTTATGTTTAATTTTTCTTAACCTCATTGGTAAGAACAGAAAAAAATTTGTCACTATATTTCAATTTAAGGTAGTCCCTAATGGCTATTTTGCTGACACTGTAAAAATAACAGCATTTAACACAACAACAGCACTTAACACAACAGCGAGCATCTCAGCTAATTTCATGATGGACCACAGCTTTTCACCCCTTGGTACCTCCTCTGATGTACTATTGCTCCTAGGTGAGGTAGAGCATATATTTTAGACTATTTCTGTTCTACACTAAGTGATATTTTGAAGGAGTAGCTTTCCAGTAGGGAGTTTAAGATCTAGCCAGTCTGTTCTGTATTTTGTATAGCAAACATACAGGGGGAATCATGTAGGATTAGAGGTGAATGAATATTTTACTGCCAATAACTTCACAATGCAATTATTATTTATTTATTTTTAATTACTCTGTGAATGTCTTCTTGGGATGGGCTTTTTGTAGTTTGGAGTTAATTTAGTATTCAGATGTATTAGCCTGTGATCAGCCTGTTCCTAATATTTAACTTCATTTTTAAAATTTCCAAGTTATCTGTCAATTATTATTGGTCAGTAAAAACCCTTTTTCCTATTGACTAAAGGACTACATACTAATAAGGAAGCAGACTTTTACAATGTCAAGTAGCAAATAAACAAAGAATTTTAGAAAACTGACAGTTTCTTCTTATCTGATCTTTCAGAACTTTCAGAACTTTCTATACATCAACATATAAAAGAAAACTGCAGCAACAATTATGTTGCTTGGCTTATTAAATGTGTATTACCTTTTCCCACTTTTTAGCTAATATGATGTTAGTTAATATAAGCTAATATTAATTAACACCATTATACTATTGTTTCTGTTCTGATAATTTAAGATCCCAGTCAGTAGTCCTGCCCCAGCCACCACACGTACTGTCTATTATCTAGCTTAATGATCTGACATCTGGGAACGGTAGCAAAGCACAACAAGAGAATAATTAGACTGACACAAAAGGTGTTTGGAGGGATGCACAAAATTGTATCAGTAGTCAGAGGTGTCATGAGCTTGTTTTGTTTCCATTTACAGTTTTCCTGGACAGCTTGCTAATCTAAAAAAAACAAACAAAAAAAACCAACCACCATTCTAAAAAGAACACAGTTCTTACTAGTAGATAGCAGACACCATGTTAAAAAGACTTTTTCAAGTCCTTTGCTATAGCATTCCTTCTTGTAGTACAAATAGTGTAAACTTTTACCATGTTTTGGAGATTTTGCACTCCATAAATCCATGTTAGTTTCCCATCCCAGTCTCAGGTGTGTGCTATTTATGACTGCATCTCTCCCTAGATCACTTGCTCTGTGAGCAAGGAACAGCTGAGATCAGACCTCGGCCTTCAGTTTTATTGAAGGAAGTCTGAAAATTGATTTAGATGTATGACATGAGTTAACAAATACATGCATGGAAATGCTCTGACTGAAGAAAAGTTATATTCTCAAATTCCCACCTCCCATTTCTTTTGCATGTTAACATGTCCTCTCCTCTGACCTTCAAAAATATGCAGTCCCCTGCGACCACACCAACCCATTGAGTAAGAGCCATATTTCCCTCATCTCTTTTGCCAGGGTTTTAAAATACAAAGAAAAATGCTAAGGACTGTTAGCAAAAGCTGTATTTGTCTAAGGCTGCTATAAGGACTCACAAGCTCTATTGCAAAGCTTAACAAAGTGGTAGCATTTTTATTCTATTCATATGAGAAGAGCTGTCTCTGTAGTCTCTGCTACCACTGGTTTGGTTGAATATTGACTATAAAACCAGGACCAAGAACTTTTATTCCATAATGTGTGTCTCATGTATGGCGCTCACATAATTGTAAAGCAAAGCAATATTCAATTACCCAACCAAATCTAATTATCAGCACTTGTCGTTTATTTTATTTCTCAAATACCACCAGAATTCACTCAGACAACATTAGTTGCTGCTTAATAACTTGCATTCCTTCACCAGTTTAATTACTGCAGACAGAATGTGGTTTGATTTCTTTCAGGGGAACAGTATGTGTTTAAGGTCACTTTCTATGTTTTGTTTTGTTTTCTTTTAAATCTTGTTAAAAAGGAGCTAAATTGGGCTGAGTTTGTTTTCTTCAGAATAATTCTCTGTAAGCAGAGCACTATTTATATCAAATATGTTGAAATTCGGAAAACAAACCTGTCTGATTTAGGCTGAAAAGGAAGAATTAGCTATTATGCAGCCAAAACTGATAAGTGCCTGTACCAGGTTGGAAGGAGCTGATGATTTGTCCAAAGCAAACTTGGCTGTTTCTAGTTGGGGGCTGCACCACCAGCACTGTCACTGTGTGCCTGGAGTGAAGTGGCTGGTTCCCTCCTTCCTGGCCCTCGGGGCTCTGCTCTGTGTGAGGGCAAGGCTCCCTCCAACCACGACAGCACTGCTTCACCCAGAGCATGGCTGAGTCCGCCCAGCAGAGTCCTGCCAGAGCCAGCCTGGCTGAATGGGTCGATCTGAGCCTCTCCTGCCCTTGGCTCCAAGGAGCATCAGCAGCTCTGGCCCAGCAAGACCAGTTCTGAGGTGGGGATTATGCAGCCAGACTAAGCCACCTGGCTAAGAAGCCCTAAGCACCCATCTTACTTATGTCTTTTTCTCATTTGCACTATTCCTGTTTCTCCACTGTTGGTTTTAGTTCTTATTTGTTATAAAAGTTCCTAGTAGATAAGATGCTTTAATATCATCCAGAAACATGATATCTGTGATCAATGTTGACTAAAGAAGAATAAATTTAACTTCACATTCAAAACTCAATGTTAAATACTTCCAGTAAACTACTGGCATCAGAGCACAGAATTTAATCTGTCAGGGAGTATTTTCACGCTTCTGCAGGTTCACAATTTCTGGTTTTAATTTGCAAACGTATAGTCTTCACACTCAATCTCTACTTCTTGATAAATAATCCCAAAAGGTCTCCAAATGTTGGGTTTCAAAACCTGTCTAATATTGTTAAGCTGAAACAATAAATTACACCACAGGGCAGCAGGTAGTAATAGACCCTTCCAAAGCCTTCCTATAACTTTTCCTGCTGTATTTCACCAATTCCAGTCTAGATAAATACTGTTCATGAAATCCTGGCAGCAGATATCATCCTGTTGCTTAAGTGGAACTACATACCCTTGAAACAGTTCCTATACAGGCCTCAGCATCAAAAACAGAACGGTGTATATAGGAAGTCTTCAGTAAATGGCCAGTTACTCCCATGAATGATCCCTGTTTGTCAGCTGCGGTACCTAAGATTGGTAGGTAGTGCTCTAAGGTTGATTTAAAGGTTTTCTTACATCAATGGTAGGGACTCCCTTAAAAATAAAAATCAGAAAGCACCCTTTTTTCTTACCTCCTCCACTTCTTCAGTTGTTAGTTCTTTTCTTTTATGAGGGTGGCCTGCACCAGGTCGAAATGCTCCCATTGGGATGTTAATATTAGCCTGCGAGAAGGAAATTAGGTTGTGTATAATAGCAACTGATAGATAGATGCACAATGGTAAGTGGCAAAACTCCAAAGGGGTGCAATGAGGGTATGGAAATTATTGTGGTTTCCGAGCACTTACGGCATCATCACAATACTCCCATGGTGAGGGCAGAAAACATTGCCTATGGAAGAACAGCAAAAATGTATCTGTTTCCTCATGTGACCCAGCCTGGCTTATTTTAAAAGTCAAATGGTGTGATCAACTAAATGCACAAATTATACCTATTCTTATCTCGTGATCTCAGAAGAGAAGCTGCTTGTAGGAAAAGTCATCAAAATATCATGACTCCCACTTGTAAAACCAGCGGGTGAATCGGTAATGCTATTGAGAGTAAACAGAGAACCTTCAAACAGCGACCTGCTTTATTGTCGTTTACCATCTGACTGATTTGCACAAAATGAAGATGAACAATCCCCTCCTTCTGCTCAAATCCTGGCCCTGCAGATCGTGCCCCAAATTGGGTAGCCACAGGAACACAGCCCACTCTTCTTAGTACCAACAAATGTTCTGGCAGCTGCAATCCAGCATCAAACAAATTAAGTATCCATTTGCCAAGAAATAAACACCTTTTTTTCATTTTTTTTTCACTTTTATTTATGTACAGTGATGTTACCATTTCAGTGGGGCTGGCAAAATGTCTGTAGAGCTGTGTATTTTATAGACAACTGGGCATTCATTTCATATGCTTTTTCACTGAGCTTTAGCTTATATATTGCAAAACCTTTCAGCTGCACTTATTAAGTTCCCAGGAGACAAGGCATTTTCAGCCTCACAGTACTTAACCCATTATTTCATTTATGAGTGGAAAAAACCTGCTCTTCTCTTTTTAATTTTAAGCATCTCCCCAGCCAGGCGCTGGTATCTCCAGTCAGCTGCTTTTTTTGGAATAGGAAACAGTTTAGTGCTTTACAGAGAGCGTGGCCGTACAGGTTTGCAGAGCTGAAATATCAGAACTATTCCCAAGACAGATCTCTCCTCCTGGTGCTTGTTTTGCACTCGGTCATCCATTCCCCTTGGAGTCAATAAAGCAGAAGTCAGCCTCCCACTGCCACCTGAGGCTGACCACAAAACCCTAATTCTGATACCTGGTCCTTGCATTTCCTACTGTGACTAAAAATGGTTCAGGAATAAAAATAAATCAAGTGCCAGACTGCTAATTAAATTAAATAAGCCATTCTTTGCTCTGCTTCAGCATTTTCAGAGTGCTCTGTGTCACACTACAGCGGTTTGAACTATTTTATCTGCAAAGTGCATTCACTTCAGAGTTTGGACAAGACATAAAATATTAACTCAGCAAAACGAGCAGCCTTTAAGACACAGTTTAACGCTGTCTGGATCTGGTAACACACCACACTATAACACACAATAAATTAAAATATTTCTAGTACAAAATAAAAGTGTGCCTAATTTCCTAGCAGCTCCTGACCAGAGGTACCAGAATCCTGAGCCATAAATCTCCTTCTTAATCCAAGGCCAGTCCATGCCAGTGGATAATCTGCTGTGTTATGGGTGAGTGGTGGACTAAGTCCTGTATGCCAGTGCAGCTCTGCAAGGACTGTGCTGTGCTGTGATCAGCACAAGTGTGCTGTTGTGTTTTTAAAATCCTCTTCGGGGCTCTTGCCACGTGGCTGCTGGGATGGAGATACGAGTCTTGGTGACCTCTTCTTTGCCTGCTTCTCCATCTGGTAAATTGCTAAATTGGACATTTTTTGTTCCACACTCCTGAAGCTGTAAATTATAATTGCTGTAGACAGACTTTGTAGATGCGGTTATTATTTTTAATCACACTGATTCTTACTGGGCTTGCATCTTTGTTTCTGGAAAGCGCCTACCATATTTTGGATGTCATTGTAGTTTTCATGAGTGGAAATGTGTACTCATCTACTCTACTAAGATCTTTCTGAATGGACTTAAGGAAAAATATCTGTAAGCATGAAACACAGCATAAATTTCTGATTTGTCTTGATTAAACCGATATTTAGAGATTTGTTGGTCTCCCTTTTTCTTCTACAGAGAGAAGGCATCTAGATTAGGAACTTCTGGATCTTATACCACTGGTAGCCAAGCATGAGCTTAGGGACCCTGGTTTTCTGTTACCCCAAACTACTCTTGGGAACCAGCTGCTACCCTTAGCTCTCCCACGTCTGTATTTAGTGGCTGTGGGCATGTGAAACCTTTAGTGTATGTCCAGTACAGTCAGAAAGAAGCCACTTCTGACACGGAGCAAAATCGGACACTTCAGTCAGTAAGGTGGCATTACATTTCCATCACTGTAGCACTATGTTTATCCTCCAGGGGATGTCAATTCTACTATAATAGCACCTAATGGCAAAGGATCCTAATATATGAATCACAATATATAAAAGTAATGTGACATTTTGAGTCACAGTTCTCAGAGTTTTCAAAAAGAGATAGGCATCAACTCAAGGGCATGTCTCCCTGCTGGAGCAACCTTTGACACAACGTTTAATAGAATTATTTAAGTTTGTGCAGTAGTTTTCCTAGGGATTCAAATTGCCTTTGCAAAAATTAAAGTTTCTTAAAATATTAAACTTAGTGATTAAACTTATTGTACTCTCTTAAGAGACAAACTAGATGAATTTATTCACATTTAAAAGTTGGAAGGTCATCAGAAAACTAAAAAGGAGTTGCTACTTAGAGGAAAAGAGTAAACCGAATTCATTCTTTAAAAACCATTGTACATACCTATGAAGTTTAAATGTAAAACGTAAACACTTTTGAGCTAAAAATTATCTACAATTTTTCATTAGTCATACAAACATTTCCATAGCCTCTATATGAGGCACAACAATTTCAACTGAGTGACATCAATGGCTTCTGCTAATTTCAAATGAATTAGTATGGTAGCTTGAATGTCTCTTCCAGTACTCTTGATGATGATGATGGTCAGAATTAGCATTTTTATGTTGCCTTGCCACTTCAGTATGCTGTGTAGCCACTGGGTAATTAGTTTTGATGCCCCAATCCACTAGTTTAGTATTACCTTGGGGAAACAGACGGTAGGTCAGAAATTCTGTTTTATGCTTCTTACACATTTTCAAAGGAACCTGAACTCATGGGAAAAGTTGATTGCAAATGCATTTTACAGAATACATGAAAATTCTGCACAATTCTGCAGCTCACTAATTATTTTTGCTTTTAGAAAAGAATCAATGATAGCATGACTTTAATGCAGTTTAGCTACTTTATGATGATGCTGGGATAATTCTACAGGTGTTTCTTTTATAAGCATGTAACAATGAACTTCACCCTTATGAGCATATGCCATTTGAGGAGGTATGTGACATACAAGATTTTTTCTGATGAATACATCAACTTTTCTCTCATTTCATTTTGGCTTTAAAATGTTTTTAAATAAATATTGGAGTTTTTTGTTTTGTTTTGTTTTTTCACTGAGGAAATGCAGAAATGAAAAACTTTAATTAGCTATGCCATCTTTTTAGCCTTCAGTTCTTCCAAAATTACATAAATTCTGTGGAAAATCCAATAGTTGCAAGAATTAGTTTTACTCATAATGCTGATTGGTTTTGCAAAAGTATCACCATGTTTTACTTAGCTGATACACCAACAGACATAAGCTAACATTGGAAAGAACATAGAAGCAAGCAAGTAAGCAAACAGCCTGTCTGATCTGTCTTTTTCTCAGCTCAGATCATAAGATGCTCTTCAGGTCAACATTTTTCAATGCTTTCATAACTACCAAGCTTTTCACTTTGAAAGAATAATTCCCAGTTAGGACTTCTGCAGTGTTTTGTATGATCAAAATGCAGTTTGTCAAACAATGAAGGTTGAGATTTATTATTTTATTGTATTAGAAACATAAATACTGTCTCTTACCTGAATGGCTTTGACATGTGACGCTGGCTGCTTTGACATTTTTAAGACAGAGTCTTATCCCTGCAAGCAAAATGGGAAAGTGTTACAGGCTCTGACATTCTGATAGCTAGGAGAGATAAACTAGAACTTAACCCATGCTGCTTCTTGATAGGCATCCATTTCACCTGCCCATCTCCTGTTTCTGTCTCAGTTTCAGGGTTGCTTAGGTATTCCTTCTGAATAGCAGAAGGAGACAGAACACCTGAGCTTCTCCAATTAATCTTTCATAGCCACAAATGGAGATCTCTCTTTCACATTAAAAACAATAATGAGTAGAGATAAGGAATCTCTCAAACCTTTAATGGCATCGTAAAATGAGTAAGAATTAAAGGAAGCATCTGAGGATAAACAATGCATGATAATCTCTGTCATGGTATGTACAACAGAATTATTAGAACTCTAAGTTTAAACCTTCCTTCAAATAAAACATAACTTGCTACAAAGTTTTGATAAATGAAGCAATAACCATTTTCTGACTCACACATTCTTGTAAGTCTTTAATACATATAGACCGAAAATGATCAAGATGGTTAAACTGTAAATTCTCTTTGAGAATTGCTAGGGCACAAAGTAACTTCTTTTCAAAGTTTTAGATTTATTATTTTTCTTAGCACTAATGCAAAAAAAGGAACAGAGTTTTTCATATAATTTTATGCATGTGTAGAGATATGGACTGGTACAGAATTAATACGCAATAACAAAGAGAAGCACAACAAAGTGAAAGGATTTTTGTAAAGGTTAAAAAAAAAGGCAAGAAAGAAATTTACTATCCCTTTAACTTCAATATCGTCTCGGCCTTTTACTCTTTCACTGAGATTTACTACTTTAACTGGACTAGACCTTTATCAAAGTCTGATCATTTAACCCAGCTCATTTTAATAAAAAATAAAATAGTAATACTAAAAGGTGGTAAGTAAGTATACATCCATCAGAGAACTCATTGATAACAACCAAATTATAGCATATTTTGGCTACAGTATTTTACCTGAGATTGGAAAGAATATACTGAGAAAAAGAATAAATGATGTAAGAGAGAAGAGCAGAAATATACCAAGAAGTCACAAGTGGGTCAGAGACTTTGGTATTCCAAAGAGCATAACTGTCCCATGGAGGTAGTATCAGAGAAAAGTATAGATCACTTGTAGGTTGGCTTCAGCCCAGAATATCAGTCTGAAACTGTATCCCTGGAGCTGCATGGAAGATTTGCTCTTGCCTACTCTCACATCAGCTTTATATCTGTGCCTAATCTGGAGCAGAACTTAAAGTGCAAGTGACTTGCCATTAGAGGTCTCTCTCTGATTGCACACTCAACTCTAAGAGTGCTGGCCAAACCAAAACATAGCCCTAACATCAGAGGGCATAGGCTTCAGGGTTAAATTGGTTCAGCTACATCAGTAAATGAATTTAAAAAAAAATAAAAAAAATCCCACCATGCAAAATGAAAACAGCACCATTCTGGAGAATTTTACATTGTGGCAACATTTTGAAGTCTTAGACAGTTAGAACAACCTCAGAATTCAGTTTATGGGATGAAATCTTGGCCATTGGAGTTCACGACAACACTTGCACAGATTTCAATGAGCCAAAATTTCAGCCAAAGAATTTATTGCACTCTTTCAAAATCTTTGCTATGAATGGAAATAAGCATTTCCTCAGGATTGCCACGCAGCTTATACTGATGCGTTGTGCTGTTAATCAGCAGTTCTATTCCAAAGACAAATGCAAAACAATCTACCAGTTTATTGGAAAGATAGGGCTTATAATACATAAAAGTTTAATTAATTTTTCTTATCATCCTTTCCTTTTTCTAATCAGAATGAAAACAAAAGCACAGGAAATTAATATACAGCATTTTAAAACACTGTGTTTCTACTTTCTAAACATAGTCACAAAGAAATTCAGGCCAAGATGTACTTTTCCATATCTTTTGCATTGCAAAAACACTGCTCTGTGCTTCTTTGGCCACCTTGAGCTAAATGGGCAGGGATTTACATGGGATCTCTACTTCAAAAGAAGCAGAGCAATCGCGATACTCAGCGAGGTGCTCTGGGCTCACAAGAAGTCTGTGTTTGCAATGATTGCAATCAGACACCGGTTCCTAAAGATGGACGTATGATACAATTGTGTAGGACTGCTTTTGGAGGAGGTGATTTTGCTTACCAGTTTGTGCTGTCCTCATTACTACTGAAGAAATCAGGACAACAGCACACCACTGAGTAAAAATAGACAATCTTTCCTGGCTCTGTCCCCTTCCCTCCCTTTCCTTAGCTTCCCTCCAGAACAATACTGACCATCAGGTGTAGGAAAATAAACCCCAGATTGCAGATGCAGCTATTACTGAAGTGATTATTTAATTTTATAAATTTCTGTATTCTTTTGCCAGGTATATCAGAAAGTCCAGCGTGCTGCACTGATTGCGTTATTTCTGGCATCCCAAACAGATCTGCAAACTTAAACAAATAGTCTCCTCCACAGCCGAATCTCCCACGTGCATGCCCAGAGAAGCACAGAGCCATGCAGCCTTTATGCTCCGGTGTTTTTTTGGCCACCCCACACCTCACCTCTTACCTTTTATGGTCTGCATGCTGAGCCAAACTTAGGAAGCAATGGCAACAGGATTTCAGAGCTGTTTTATGCCAGGCTGCCCCTGCCAGTTCCCGTGCTCTCCTGACTTCCCAGTGAAAGTGACTGCTACTTTTTGCAGAGTGACATAAAGCCAGATTGTGAAAAGACCCTTTAAAAAACAAAGGACCTATCTACTGTCCATCAGCTAAAAATAATTTCTGACAGGGCTGCAGAAAGATAATAAGCTGACTGATTCAATTTGCTTTAAATACGATTTGATATCATAATGCCATCTTTTGTAATCTGTACAAGAGTTGTACAGTAGCTGATACACACCAGGAGGGACACACACACACACACACACCCCAGCTGAAAGCTGCCCCTTTCTGCCCTGCTGTACTTACGGCACCAAGCACAAAGGGTGTATTGGGCACAGAAC
Organism: Cygnus olor; assembly: GCF_009769625.2. Lineage (NCBI taxonomy): Eukaryota > Metazoa > Chordata > Aves > Anseriformes > Anatidae > Cygnus > Cygnus olor. The sequence goes on along the minus strand of NC_049169.1, from coordinate 125,915,187 downwards.
TGCAGTGTATTATCTTATTAAAAGGCTTTGACAGGAACTACACCACTGTGAAACCCAGCTAGCACAAATAAAGAAGAGAAGCCCCCACTTCACAGCTTCCAGACTGGTACTACATGATGTAGGCAAACACCGTAATATTTCCTGTAATGAAATTGTTTCCACCACTGTTACCTGTTAAGCTTACAATGAAAGAGCACCATTCTTAACATCAAATCTCCCATGTAACATTTCACTAGCTACAATAAACATACAGAAAACAATAAGCATGTACCTCTGTACATGCTCGAATTAGCGTTCGAGCTAATACAGTTATGCTTCTTACGAGTCAGCAGGTATTTAAATGACTTTCTGTTTTAAATCTTTTAAGATCCCCATAGACTATGAAGCAATAACTATAACAATCTGCTCTGAATACATTGCACAAGACATTAAAACAGGAAGAAAAACAGAACTACTGCAGTCACCTCACAGCCAGCTATTAAAGAGTTTTCACAAGTCTTCTGAGTTTTTAATTGACCCCTTCAAGATTATCTACTTATCTACTTATATAAGAAAAGTTCCAAACCGTCAAGTGAGTATATACACCTCCTTTCGATGCTGAAAGAGGTAGCCTCTTCCACCAGCTGAGATATTGACTGTGATCCTTTGAATGTGTCTGAAATAGCTCCGATGCTTTCAGCCTGGATGGCACCGAGAGCTGCTCCAGGCTGCAGTGGAACTCGGTTGAGAAGCAAAGTGTAAAAGAGAATTCCTGTCATAGCTTCCAGTTGTTCTTCCTAAATATAGCGTTTGATTCACCCTGCAGCTCAGTCCCCTGTGACACTTGACCGTCGTAAAACCAGGGCTCAAGTGTCAAGCAGTAGGTGGTGAAGGAACACACCTTTGGGTCCTTTTCCTGCCCCCCTCTCCCTGTCACCCAAGAGTGAGGCATACGATGGTGGGAGGTAATGCACACCTCCTCCACGGCGTGTGGGGCAGCGCGTGCTTCCCTCCTGCCTCACTGGAGAAGGAAATAATTATGGAGACATAATTATGAAGAACTCACCTCGGTGGGACTATCTAGGGGAGGTGAATGCCACACCAGTGTGACTGTATTGCTGCTGGGTTGGGAGCGAGCTCGCATGGCAGCTGCCTCAGGGTCTTGGCGTGGTGCTCCTGTGAGCAGGACAGCCATGATGGCAGGGAGGACGAGAGCTCCTGAAGCTGTAAGGCCATGGCTGCTAGCTATTGAACAGCAGGGGATGTGGATGAAGCTAAAGGGTGAGGGGAGTTGATACAGTTAATAAAGAAGTGAAATGTTCTTATACAGTTGTGCTCATGCTACCGATGACTGCTGTCAGTGAAGGCTACTGAAGGAGACCTGACACAGCAAGTCGCATGTGGGGCACAGCCCCATGTTTCCACTCCCAGAAATGCAGCCTCCCATTCACTGCAGCTTCAGAGGAGAGAACTTTCCTTTTGGGTCCCCTTCCTCAGCTAAGCCTGTTTTCCACTGACCCATAACCCTAACTGTGGCAGCAGCAGTGTTGCTGTTGGCAATGCTGCACAGGCCTCTGCTGGAGAAGCACCAGAGAACCTTTAAGTTCAACAATTTTTAAGTTCAACAAGATCGACAATTTCAAAATTACTGCCAAAGGTATATCTAACAACTGAATAATAATGGTTGGGGTAGTGATTTCAGGGAGGATTTTCCTTGACTTTAATTTATTTCGCCCACCACTCTTTTCATTTCAAGTACCTCCTCCAAGGGGAAGGTGACCTCCCAGACCACTTCAACAAGCCTGTGAATGACTCACTCTCTGCTGCCCTCCTTCCCAAGAGTGCTGCCATCTGGAAGCAGCTTATAAAGTTGGCGACTTGCTCTGGCAGCTTGTGGCTACTCATGGCCACCCCCTTTCCAGTACGGACACACAGGTAGGCATGCCACGGGCACATACATTTTTGCTAGGTCCACACAGGTGAAAATACGCATGGCAATCAGACCATTCCTTAGAAAGGCTGGACATGACTGCTATAAAATGTCTTGAGGGGTGGAAGACTATGGCACTTGAAACATGGCAGAGTTTATAACAGAGCTCACAGTCCTATCTTTTGCCTAGAATGAAGGAGTTTGCTCCGTCACAGTGTAAGGTCATGCTTTCCAGGTGGCTGAGACCATGTTGAAGTATTGTTGGTGCCAGATGAGTGACTTTATTTACCTTTTTGTGAAGGTTCATATTTACAACAGAGGTTCTAGAAGGCAATGAAAGAGATGGCATATTTTTGTAACATGGTCTTGTACATGAATTTATTTCAAATTGTATTACAAATAGTTATATTACAAATCAGCTCTGAGATACAAGAAGCATATGCAGTTCTTTTTCCCGTGTGCCATTAAATTAGCGAAGGTTTTGTAATACAAACCAGGCCATTGCTTCCGTTTTATAATACCATCGTCTTACAGATATGCTTGAGGAAGATCAAGTCAACACTGTTTCCTGCAATATTTTTATAATTTAGTAATATAATAGGTAACCTTAGTGATGTGCAGATAAGAAGAGAATCTACCTATGTCACTGACCTAACACCCATAAACTATCACAACTAAGCTGTACTAAATTTTGATGGACTTGAAGGAAAAGCCCATATTTTATCATTAAAATCAGAAAATGTAGCTCTGCATAGATTTTAAAGGAAAAAATATAATTTTTACAATAATTTTGCAGAGTAACACTGCCTTTGAATAACCATTAGGATGCACAGCCCCATGACTTGCAGATTCATCTGCTAAATACATGCAGCCGATGATTTAATAAGTAAATCATGAGACATATGTGCATTTCAGATGATAGATTAAAAGCATGATGTGTTAGGCCCAGATAGCTGTACACTGTCACACAATGTATAAAATTATTGTCTTGTGTACAAAGATCCAAAAGAAATAGTAATGATATATTTAAAGTAGGAAAATCCCAATATAGTCCAAAATATACTTTTGCTGCATTTCTAGAAGCTTGTCTAATTAATATGCTTCCTGGAACAGCTTATTAGTTTAGAAAATGAAGTTGATGGTTAACAGAAACATGCATGTATCTTACTTCTTGACTGGGATATTTCACTGTATAATGTCAGAATTGTTTCTTTAGTCTGTCAATGCTTACTTAAATGTTTTCCTTTTTGAGAAACCTCATGAGCACAGATATAACTTCCCTGAGGCTCCCAAAAGAAAAATATTTTTCTATAATAGATCAAAATGCTTTAGCTTAATGCAGGCAATGTAACACAATTGAAACTGCAAGTCAACAAAGGAGCGGTCACAATCTCTGCTAGCTTGAAATAAGACTAGTTTTTACAGTAAGAAGTTAAAAAATACATTCCTGGAGTTTTGCTTCAAATTACCAGGTAGTAGCAACATATTGTAATATGTTCAGCAATGCAAAACTTTGCATCCTATCTTAAATTTAGCTCTATAAAATACAGTTTATTACTGGGTAAAATAGTGGGCTCAGGATACTAAGTATTTGGTTAATTATTTATCTTCATTTGAATTGTTTGGCAAAGAATATGAAAAGTTAGGCTGCAGTGCAAGATAAACTACTCTCCTCATTCAATACGTTTAGGTTTGAAAGTTATTGATATTTTTTTTTTTAAATCACAGTTATGACTAAGGTTTAAAAATAAGAAACCTGCTATCAGACTGATTTATCTGAGGACTAACCTAGAGGATCCTGGAGAAAAAAGAACACCATCTATCTTCTAACTTACATAAATTTTATTTGTACGTCTGGGCTCTTTTCCCTTAGCAAGGATGTGTCTACTGCAGGTAATAACTATTTGGCGCGGAGGCTTGATGAAAGAGAGAATTTTAGCAGTGGTACCGTCATATGAGGTTAGACAGAACAACAAAAGAAATTAAAATACTCCAGAGCTAGCAATCACTAGGCATTGGAGCCCATTCCTACTCTTGCTTTAAAATAAAAATACCTTTGCATCATAGATTTTAGAAAGACTGACAGACCTCAGCTGCTTTGTCAAAAGAAATACTGTCTGAGGAAGTATCATCTACTCTTTGATTGTTTCTCCCAGTTTTCCCCAATCTATATGTTTCTTAATATCAAGAAAAAAATAATCACTTTCTCTTGAGTTTCTACATGTACAGCTATACCAACAACAACAACATCAGTCTGTTTCAATAGGGAATAGCATGCAAAAATGTTTGATATTATCTAATGGACAGGAAATCAACAAACACATCTAAATTAGCTGGTTTTGTTTCTGTGTCATTTCTGAGCTGCTAAATATTAATTCAGCTCCTGCATGCTCTCTTTCTTTTCCATATAAAAGCATGGTGATTATTATCACCGACTTTTCCATCAAGAAATAATTAGCCTTGTATTAGGAAGATGGTCTCACTAGAGGCTACCAGTGACCTTGTTCTAAATTTCAGAGTTCCAGCATCTTTTAATAGCTTTGTTAGCATCATAAGAATTTGTATTAAGTTCTAAAACCCGCATTATGAATATAACCCACACAAACATTAGAACATCATAGCTTTAACCACTGAATTACCCAAAAGCCATATTCTCTGTTGCTTTGTATTCTGTAAATTCTTACATGCTTTGACTAAATGAAATATGATGGTGACATAAAAATAACAAATTTGTTTCCACTTTCCTCCTGGGAAATTTTAGCCACTACATCTGGCAAAGCTGATATCATAATAAAGAGCACAAGTACTGGCAGATTTTGAAGGCAATATGAATTTTTAAGCAACATGTTGATTTTGTAAACATCCTGTCTGCTATAATGATTCAGCATAATTTGGAAAAGATATGAAAAACATGACATTGCACCATCAGATTTTGTTCTGGGCAGGCAAGTGTGACAAAATAGGAACTAACTGAATCATTACTGAAATTCTGTACAGAAGACCATCCATCTTTTTCACAAATCAGGATAATTCAAATCGAGATCTATTATCTTTTTTTACTCTCACAACAGGTTTCTTCTGATGAAGGCCATCCCCATCAGTAAATTACATCTGCTGAACAATATTACATCTCACCTTCAATGGTCAGATGAAGAGGCCTCACCAGACAGATGGTAAGGAATTTTGCCATTGTATCCACCTGGCCCAAAGATGAACGAGAACTAGGTGCAGATATACCAGGGGATCGGGGGGCTCAGCACCACACAAAGCAAAGTATTTATCTCCTAGAATAAAGCATGAAATTAAATTGCAGCTGTGCAGGTGTTCAGCTCACACACAGCTATGATCCCGCTGTGGGAGCAAATGTAGTAGACTTGAGTACAGCAATCAGCCAAAGTCTAAAAAAGAGAACAAAGACTAATTTCTGATGATTCTTCATCTAAATGGCAGATTAACAGGAAAAAAGGCATGGCTGGGACATGAAAAATCTGCCTAGTTAGAAAGATGGGCACAGAATGAGGGAGATAAGGCAATGGGCTGGAAGAAGCAGAACATCAAGGGCAAGTTAAAGAAATTAATACCTTTAGATTAAAACAATGACCAAATTCAAGGACAACTGCACCAACCTGCTGAGTCATACGTAATTGATCAGTTGCTATCTTTGGTTTGTGTCTGCTGAACAGAAAATAACAGATGAAGATTTATAAACTGTGGGTGTGAAGAATTTTGAAGTTTGAATCAATATCAAGACACTTATCTTAGTTTCCATGAGTCATAAGGAAAAAAAATCCTTAACTCTCATAGCTCCAATGTTCAGAAAAGAAAAAAGAAAAAAAAAGGAAAAAAAAAAGACAACTAAGAATGAATGCTTTCCACAGTGAAGATATGAATAAATCTACTAGTCATACCTATCTATCAAGCAGTCAAATATGATCTATATCAAACCTTAATTTTATTGAATCAGATCTGCTACAGGAACATTTTTCAATCATTTGTGGTCTCCTGCCATGCAAATACTGGACCCATTCAGAGAGAAATTGTCAACAGAGATCAGTGCTGGCACAGGCAGACCACTAGAGTCGTCCAGCTGCTAACTTCTAAATGATGTTTCTCGACACAGTATCAAATCTCAAGTGTTAAAAATAGTATAAACAATTTCTGTTAGGAAATTACACAAAGTATTTTTAAAACCTTCAGGTATTATTTTACACCCATATGAAGTAAGGTTGTGGCCTGGCAATATCTTCTATCCAAGGGTAACAAGGAACCTCAAAAAAGAAACTATAAATATTAAGCTGCCTTACTCAATCAGATCAGGCTGCGCAACACAGGGGGTAGCCCTTTGAAGTGCAGTTCAGTTCTCAAGAGCTGGAGGCTGAAGCTAACAGTGGTGCTTGAAAATCATCTGTCCTGAAAGTGACTTTTGAGCACTGCCAGCCACTCTGCATCTCCTGTGCCCACCAGCCATTGGTGAGGTGGTGGAACATATATCTTTATATTCTGATTAGAGTATACAGGAAGACGCTTGCAGCCAACTTGCAAACTGATCATTTATTTTTATTAGGAAAAAAAGAAATGTTCTTTATGTTCCTAGCATAGATAAACATATGTTAGGCCAAAAAAAATGTGGTTTTGTTATGGATAGTCCCCAGGAGCTATGAGTGACGAGAGGCAGGGGAGATTTGTAGCACTGGCACATCAGTGAGGATTCAGTTTATCTGCTGCCTGGAGGGCTAGGTGGACATGAAGCAGCTGCTCCTTACAGCCCGGTCCTGGAGGCAAAACGGAATGAGTGCTGGTGTAGCCGAGTGCTATGCTGTATGCTGAAGCACCTCAGGAGCTGCCTCACCTTCTGTACTGTCAGGGCAGACAGTTACAGTGATAACCTCACCTGCTCCTCCTGTGCAAGACATTCCCGTTAGAACAGCTAAATGCCGTATATGCAGAGGAGAATAAAAGTGCTACAGGCTTGAAGTCTGCTCAACAATAAACCAAAACCTGCTGTCTTCTTCAAAGTGTTATCTCACTGCGACTTACTCAAGCTAAGTGCACTTTTTTCTCAAGTTCAAAGCTGCCCTCCAGGTTTGGGGATTCAAAATAGATAGGTCTAATACTATCATGTGCGTTCATTTCAGGTTACGGTGAGCATGAAACAATACACATTAGAAGGAAACTATTTATTTTGCATTCTGCTATAGAATAGAGGTTTGTGTACCTAGGGACTTCACAGGTAATTTAAAGCGCAGAAAAGCAGAACAGCTGTTTGGCATCATCTTCCCATGTGTGCTCCCCTCCTGCACTGACTGAGCTCTTTGTTTTCTGCAGTTTTGATAAATCTATTTGCAAGGACAGAATCCTAATGTTGTAAAAGTATCCAAGCACAGGAGCTAAGGCTGAATAGCTACTCTGCAGAAGATATTCCATGCTTTTTCTCATGTATAAACTCTAAACAGTTGCAGAGGATGCAAAGCCAAACAGTCTAGCAAGCAAGACTATCAGCTAAAATGAGCAGAGGAAGCACAAAACTAATATTCTTACAGAACTGAATTCTAGAATAACATCTGAGCCATGGCTCTCAAGTTTCTACATTTCCTTTTTTTTTTTTTTTTTTTTTTCTTTCTGCTTCTCTCCTTGGAGTGCAACATCCTTGGAGGACCTTTAGATGTAATTTCAGTTGTAATGTTCCTAATAGAATTGTGATAGATGACTAAATGCTGAGCATTGATAGCAATTAAGAAAGACCTGTAATTTGTTTTGTCATAGATCAAGCACTAGTAATCAGCAATTGCTGAAAAAGCATGTACAACTACTCTTTGCAGCAGGTCAGTCCAGTAAAGGCACATTTCTATGAATGCTTCTGCTTCTCTTTTATTTACACTGTTCATATGAATAGTGCCTTAAGAATAAATCTCATTTGTTGGAAGAGTCAAAATCCCACCTTTCCAGCATATATTTTTGATAACCGGATTAACGAATGCAAACAAATTGTGCTTAATTTAATAAAAGGCAACTTAACAGAATATTTTGATCTCAGTCGTATTTAAATGAAAATTGTTTTGTACTTTAACTGGAACACAAACTATCACGAAAATTGTAAAACATTCTGCTATTGTTTTCCAGGCATAGCAAGGATCAAAGATTGTTTTTTCTTTCCTTGTTTGGGTTTCACTTTAAAACACCCTGTATATTACACGTCTCCATAATTCTCATTACCTGAATTTCTTCCATATACTGAGATTTTTAGATAATAATTGTAGTAAGTTAAACGAAGAGATGGGTACTGGTTGTTCAAACACTTATAAGCAACACAATAGACGTCTCTGTAGTGTGCCAGTCTCTTTATCTCTCTTGTGGCTCAGATATATTCTTTACTCTGATCTTTTTATTCCCTCCAGCAGCAGTATCCAAACCTGCATAAGTGCTGAATAGACCACCCATTTCCTCTTTGCCCATCCGTTTCTTCCTTCATGCATCCTTCTCTGTGCTTGAAGTTCCAGCTAGACTTGGGTGCTCATTCTGCAAATGTACATGTGCTCCATGAAAGCACCCCTTCATTTCAGGTTAAGCTACCACATGAGCTTTTGTAGGATCAAGGTCACATTTTGTTCCAGCCTTCCTTTCCTCTGCTTAACTTATCTCAACACCCAACAACTTAATATCAAATACTACTCAAAACATACCTATAAAATCATTTGTTGTCCTCAAGTCTCAAACTCTTGCCCAACCAAGTCACATTCTAATTGTATTGTCTTCAAACTGTCAAATTCCACATCTTAGCTGGTTTTAGGTCTAAGCCTGAAATGAACTGTGAGAAGTTGCAATTTCCCTGGAGCCCAGCAAACCCCTCTAACGTTAGAGCTTTTGAAAGCATTTAGACTTATTTTATTTTTAGTTTGCCATGCATCATGTGTCTCGTATGGCAATATCTGAATAATCCCTTATAATCCCTTATCTACTTCAATAACAGGTGAAAGTTGAAGAGATCAACGATCAAACATGTTCATAATTAATTTTTTAGATAAAGATATTTGTTATTTCTATAAAAAGATGCTTATGATATTAATCCACTAACTTGACAGTGTCTTCACTCATGTATTATTTAGACATTCTGTTTGGTATTTACTTGCCAAATTACATTTAATCAATATTATTATGCTTACAAGGTTATTCTTTTTCTGTCTAAAGTTTTGGCATGGACTTAGATACACTTGTGTGTTGACTGGTATGTATCCTTTTCCAACATTCTTAGATAACAGCCCTTTTGAGGCCCACCCAAGCCCTCCCATTAGTACACACCTCAGCTGTGACTTCTTAAACTGTGAGTTAGACTGCCTTGTCATAACTTCTGGATACTGTGCACTGACCTGACTACAGTATGACATTTTGCTTTAGTCAATACTTCATCATTGTATGTGTGTGCGAGGAAGAACAAGTTGTAGTAAAAAGCATATATCAATATCTCTGCTACCTCCTGAACCATTTTCAAGTGGAAATCTTTAATCATGAATATCTTAAAATAGCAAAATGCATTCTCCCCCTGTAACACTTTACAGTCTGCAACAGTTCTATTCTGTCAGAATATGTATTAATTTTGCCTTTCAGCCACCAGCAAAATATCCACTAAAGTTATGTGAGTAAAAACAGTGGGGCTGACAGTGCTCTAGTTCACTCAAAGTATCTTCCACATTCCAGAAAATTCTCATTTTTGTTTGCTTTCTTGTGATGAGCTTTCCAGCAATAAAATAGACAGTGCATTTTAGTTGTATTCCTTTTTATCTGCACTGCCAATTTCTATGCAAAGTCAATAAAATTATTTTTTCTATTTTGTACGGCATACTAAATAAACATTGAAAAAAATATAATGTTACAAAAACTGTTTATGGACTGGATCCATTAAACAGGAGGCATTGTGTCCATTTTACTATGCCTGCTCTCAGTGAGACTGTCACTACTGTAAGTACTCATGTTCTTAGCTGTTTATTGCCCTCTATTTCTTCCAAAGACCACAATTAGAATATTTTTATATATTTATATTAAATGCATGTTGGTCTTTGGAAAAACTTGAAATTTCAACCAATAAAGTGTAGAATTAACCATATTTGCATTGCTCCTTGATGATTTTCAGTTGAGTATAATAAATTGGGGACCATGGCAGAAAAGCCATAGCCATATCTGATTATTTTGGGACTCTGCTGATGATTTCCTTTAGATGCTGGGGACATCCCAGAGTTGTCTATGTCATTGTACAAACTCTATTTTGATTGCATGCAGGGCTGAATACATTTCATGTAATTCTTCTGCTTTTACATTGGAACAGAATCCTTTCCAAAGTTCTCATAAGGCGTCAGTTAGCAGCTCCCACCAAAGTGTAATGGCTTAAGGACAATGGAAAATCTGGAGCTTGTAGGAAAAGCACCTTCAAGCTGAAAGACAAAGAAATTCACCACATAGAGAACAAAGAGAAGCCAGGTATGTATTACTAGTTCTCACACAATGGCCAGTCTAAGGGACTGGCCAGGGCTGGACTCCTATCTTACAAATGTAATAAAATCTAGATTTTGTCTCCCCTTACTTCCCTGCTTGACCTACCCACCATGTCCCTCAGCAATGCTATGTTATCAGTGAAATGAAGGGAAGCAAGAAAGAGCAATGAAGTTCAGAGCTGAGATGCTTTTCTTCTTGCTGGTACTGGTGAGTAAAGCTCCCACCAACAATTTTGTTAAGGACAGGGTGAAGATGCATGTGCAGAACAAAGAAAGAGCTGAAAAAAATGAAAAAGTGACTGAAAAATGGCATTAAAACATTTACATTCTAGCAAAGGGAAGGCTTGTCTTATATTTTGATTCGAAGCACAGACACTGGCACAGCTCTTGAAAATACAACTTCTACAGAGCTTTCTGTGTGGAAGTGCAGGTTGTGGTTGGTTTTATGAACCTTACTCAAAACAGCTGTCCCACAGCACAGTCTGTGAACCCACATATTAACACACTAGAGCTGAAGAATGGATGGAATAAGCATTTTTAGTAGAGAGGTGTCCTTCTGAGTAATCTTTGAAAAACTGAGGCCAGTGATATTTTATCTGGAGCACGCAGGGAAAGGCGGACTGGAAGCCACCATCTGCAGAGGGCTCTCCCACCACTAGTGTCTTCATTCCTGAAAAATCTTTAGAAATAATGGGAAAACTGAGGATATGATGGTACTTTTTTTTTTTTTTTTTTTTTTTGAGGGGGGTGTAGGTTCAAGTTCACAGTTTGTATAGGCAAATAAATACAACTTTTCCTTATTGTTCGCCAAATCCATGTACTTGTTTACCTTTGGTGCTCAAACCCAGAGTTAAAGTATTTAAACTAGGGAAGGCCCAAAGAATCCAACTTTTATGACGTGACCTCATGGCACATCTCACTCTAGTAAGAGTGAAGGCATGCCTGAGAGCAGCGAGGGATCAAGAGGGGCACAGAATGAGAGAATTTGCATGATGGTGGGCTGGGAAGTAATATAATGGTCTGGAGGGTGTTTGGCTGGAAGGCACTCACAACCAGCCTCACAAAAAGCTTTATTTGTGTCATGCAATCTGTGTTAAATTATTTCTGGAGGCATTTCAGTAGTTGAAGTGAACTTTATTACTCCCTTTTCAGGGAAGCGCTTCCACGATCTCCTTGAACCCCACCACGGCAGAGGTCTGCTGTCCCCCGCCATTTTCTTTATGGTTCTCTGGGAGCTGCACTCGGGAGGTCTGCACCCGACCTTCAACAGGCAACGCGAAGAGACCATGTGAGCACATCACCATACCTCTTCACGAAAATAAATAAATAAGAGAAATAAAAAAGAAAGAGCCGAGGTAAATTTACAGAGGGCGGGGCCGGCCGGGGCACGGCCCTCAGCGCTAGGGGGGAGGGGCGGGGGAACGTCCCCCCTCAGGCAGGGTGGGGCGGGGCTTCCCGTCCCATGGCCCCGCCCAGTCACTGACAGGCCACGCCCACATAACACATGGCACCGCCCACTTCACCCCTGCCGCCACGCGCAGGCGCAGTCAGGCCCGGGTCTCGCAGCGGCGGGAGGGGCACCGATGAGCGTCGCCTCGCCGTCACGTCGGCACCCGCCCCTCTTCCGACGCGGTGCCCGGAAGCGTCCGTGCGGGCGGCGCAGCCGATGCACAAAAGTTCCGGGACGCCTTTAGTTCCGGGGGGGGGTTCCTCCGTCCAGAGCTGCGGCTGCCGCCGCCTCGTCGGGTGCTGCCATGATCCCGATCCCGGTGGTGGTGTGCGTGCTGGGGGGCTGGTGCGCCATCTACCTGGCGGACACGATGCTCAAGGTGAGGGCTGCGGGCGCACAGCCGGGCGGGAGCCCCGGGCCTGGCTGAGAAGGGGCAGGAAGAAACCCTCCCGCGTTTAATTTATAAATGTGCTCTGCGGAGCTTGTGTCTTACGGCGTTTCTCTAAAATGTAGGTTAAAAGTAATGTACGTTTCCTTTTGGGCGCTCTTAGTTTACTGGAAAAAAATACCAGCGACCTATGGAGCTACCTTTCAAATAAATAATTCTTAAGAGGGTATTGTGTGTCCTTCAAAGAATTAAATCCTAAAAGAGCATTATCAGCCTCATTTTTTTCCTCCATGTGGAGAAGGAAAGGTTTGAAACCAGAATATGCCACTGATATTATATTTAGGAATGCATAAACCAAGATATGCCATCAGTGTGTCATTATAGCCAGGAATGCATGTGTGCACTGCATGAGTTACATTAATATTTTTATTTTTTTTAACGCTTGATATCGATGTGAGATATGGATGGAGTTGTTTACTTTGTATTCAAAACAGGACTTGTGATAGTTAAATACAAGGAAAATACCAAACAAAACATTCAATCTGTAATTCCTTCACTTTTTGAAATTTACATTACAGTCCAGGAACTGCATCTGCTTCTGCTGAGTGTAAATAGGGCTCAGCATCATTTCAAAGTAACAAATGTTCATTTTGTCACTGGTGTAAAATACAGGAAAAAATGTTACAAGGAAAGCTAAGTTTTGGGTGGTGAGGAAACTTGAAAGATACGTAGCTCCCCCTGCTGCTAATTGTTATGGAGCAAACAGCTCAGCAAATGATGAAAGCTATTATTGTCAAATATTAGTCTGTACATTTTAATGATGCAAATGACAACAACAACAACAATAATTTATCTGAAGATTTTTCAGATTTTATTACACCAAGTGAATATTACATATTATGTTGAAAAAGGAAGGGGAATGCCTGGAATTCCCTAGCAGGCAGGAGAGTCCAGGAGTTAAATTTTAACTGTGATGTTTAACTAGAAGTTGACAAAGGTAATTAATCATCAGGAACAATGTGTAAGCTGTTGGGTTTTGGCGGATTTATTAGTAGATCTGATGTCAGTACATCTCAGTGATAAGTTTCATTGTGAGTACCACAATCGAAATAGAATTCGGCTTAAATAACCAGATTTATATAATTAGGAAACTCATGTTTGTTTTATTGCTAGTACTCTTAATCTCCCACCACACTCATAACCCTAGATTGCTACCAGCTGTAGCAAAAGGTAGTCCCTGCTTAGATCTCCAATTACTTAAAATTTAAGTACACCAAAACGACACACAGAGCATGAATGAAAAATATTAGAGTATTTTAATTTATTTTTGAAAATATTTTTGGCAACAAAAGGATGTGTGCTATAACTTGCAGTTGATGTTTATTCTGATAATTTGTTCAATGTTGAATGTCTCTTGCTCAGTTTTCTCTCATACAGTTTTTCTGATTTCCGGCGTTTTTGGGTGGGAGTCTCAACCCTTTCAAACTCTTTGGTGTGAAAGGAGGAACTGTGTGTATAAATGTCTTTTTGCACAAATAAACTAACATAATATTGCTTGAATTACAAAATGTATTTGCATTAGCAAATCAGCAAGGAATCAATGTGGGACTTGGAAATGTAAGCCCCTCTTGTTGCTCTTTACTGAAGCGCTGATACAAAAGTTTCCCAGCGAAGCTTGGGTCTTAAAAAATGGAATCACGTAGGCAGACCCCTGAATTCCTGCTCCCCAGCATGCTAAATCATCCCATTTCATTCTGCCTGAAGGATCAGGGATGTGAAAAGGGTGGAAGGTTGTCCCTCCTTCTGCTATCAGAAATAAAAGATGCATTAGGCACATTCAGTCAAGGTTAGCCTTCAGCTTTTAAGGTCAGGAAGCTGAAATGGTTCGGGGCTCTTGAACAGACTTTGTCAGCGCGAAAGAATGTTAAGGGCTCCTGCTTGCTGGCAGATAGTTATGGAGCTCCCAGTGTATTCAGCAGACATTCATTATTTTGAAAGCTTGCATAAATAAAAAGGGTATTGCTTTTATAGTAAAATTAATATAACAAAGATCACTTAGAGCTCAAGCTAAAGAAGCGGAGCCAAAGTCCGTGGAGAGAGCTTGAAATGAGACATAAGGTACCAACATACTTCATACCAGGGAGTGAGGGTGCACATGGTAGTGGGTTGATCCTGTTGGGCTCAGGGCAGGAGGACCAGAAGTAGAGCTTTTTAATGCATTTTGCAAAGGAATGCAGTCATTTACTTCTTTGTATTAAAGGGATGCCATCATTTAGTGATTATGAACACCACTTACTCAACTTTTTTTGAGAAAAATCCCAAAGGAAAATTATTTTTGGTGTCTTGGCCAAAGTATTGGTCAGTAAACTTGTATTTCTCATTAAGAACTGCATATTTTTTTATGCCTTGCTGGTACAGTGGAGCTGTGGTGTGGTTGCAATGAATCGATGGGATGCATTGGTGGAATTTCTAGGGGAGAAGTTTCTAGGTTGATTTCATATGTGATAAAGAGAACAGCTATTTTTGAAGTGCCAAATTTCTATTTCCAGTTCTAACATTTGTGAGTTTTTTTGTTGTTGTTTGGCTAGCTGTTGGTTTTTGGGATCCTGTGTGAATAGGATATGTTTGTTTCCTTAAGTCCCAAAAGACGGATGTACTAATGTCGTGCATATTTTTGCTCTTAACTATTCAAGATTATGCGAGGAGGCATTTTCTTTGTTTCTCTGGCTTACGTATGATTTGTAAAAATGTGATATTCCTTGTGGTCTCTTCTGTTAAAGTTAGGCTAGCAAACACTGATATGGTTGTGGACAACGTAGTGATGTTGTAGGGTAAGACCAGTGTTGACTAGAGGATGCATTATGATGAAAACTTCTATGGTTGTCCTCAGCTGACTGAACATCTTAGTGAAATCAGTAAATTGAAGAAGGAATTTATGCATAAACTTATGGGTAAGAAGGATAAAATGGTGTAATAGGTAATAAATGAACAATGAGTAAGTGGCTCTGGCATCATGGAAGGCTTTTTTAGTGTTCAAATTTTAGTTAATTCAACAAAATGAGAAAAGATATGGCTGTGCAAGATGAGCTGCTTATTCCCCACTGTTGCTGTGGAAGGAAAGGAGGAACGCAAGGAACTTGGTGAGTTCTAAATTTGTTTCACCAACAGCCAGAAACTTGTGAAGTTCCTTCTGGGGGGGCAGAAGGGAGCCCCTTGTGAACTGCGCATTCCTGATCTCTTCAGTAGGTGCTGCTGCTCATAGGGAAATTCGGGAACAATGCTGTAGTTCAGACAGCTCTGAAGACTTGTCTGGATTATGTCAGACACACTCCTGCCCTGGGAACGGCCCAGAGTCAGAAGGCTGACAGCTCTGGTACGCTTTTCCTCAGCTGTGAATTCCTCCTTCATCTCTAAGGAAAGCTGTCCTTCAGCAGGCTTTCTGATGCTAGCTTCCATGAATAGGCCGAGTAAAGACTATTGAGAAGACCACCACCACCACATACTATAAAATAACAGTTGCAAAACTACTTCTCTTGGCCTATAATATTGGATACTACTGCAGTAAACTATTAATTATATAGTCCATAGGTCACATTCATTGTAAAGGCAAGTTGTAAAGAGAAATCTTTGGAATTAGCAGGAAGGAGTTCCAACAGTATCTTGAAATGCTGGAAAATGATCGTAGTGAATGAAGTTGTTGCAATATATGTTGGTAATTTTAAAGTCTATTTGGCTTTTTGATAGTGTGATCAAATATTTCAGATGCTCTTAGTCATTGAAATAGTAGATTCATTAGTCATTGAAAAGTAGACCTCGTTTTCACCCTTGCTAAATAATACCCACATTTCTGATCCACATCTCACCAATGTTGGAAATAAGATGGTGCCAAAAGAAAGCCAACAGATTGTTTTTCTTTGTTGTAGTTTTAACTTTTAGCTTTTACATTTACTAAAATGTAATTGCATATAGAAAAATACCATCAACAGTTCATTCTTTAGCCTTCTGACCAGGCAGGTGAAAATTACGGAAAGTGATTTAACACTAGGAAAGATGATACAAGATTGTAATTGCCAAATAACACTGGATGGCTGATCTCTCTTCCAATCCTAAACTTGTGATTTGCATCATAACAGTGGTGTAGCCTTTTTGTATTACAGGTCACACCTATATATCAAAATATAAATAATGCACAGGACATGTACTTGAAGTTATACATCTATCTTTATATAAGTGGATCTGATTTGCTGCTTGGTCACATGATACAGAATCTTCCTGAAAGTTTTGGGTTAAACTAACTTTCCATTGTTTTGCAGTCATCCAGCTCTTTGAAGGCATCTTATGAAGACTGGTTGCTGACATATGGCTTGAGCATCTCTCCTTTTCACATGCGATGGCAAACAGCTCTCTTCAACCGCCAGTTCTACAACTGGGGGAGATGGAAACCCAGATTTCTCTATTTATGGTATAAATTCATGATTTTTCTTTTCTGTCAAATACAGAGGCAGCAACTATCACCACATCTGTGCTTTTCATCCTTAAAAGTGGAATGCTTAGATGTGGTTATTTCTATAGGCTGAGGATAAAACCAACCAAACAGGGTTGCTATAAAGGTATTGTGCCAGCATAAGTCTATGCCCTCTGCTAAAAAATATACAGCTAGATTACATATGGGGATGCTGTAAAACAAGACATCTATAAACTGTATTTTTACCTATGGTTTGAGCTATTCATAGCTCTTAAGTATAAAGCTTTTACATATCATACTCTATAGAGGTAGATCTGAAAGCAGCTTCTCATATCCCAAATCTGCCCATTACTGTACACTGAGCTCTCCTCTGATCACTAGAGTTTACAAATTATTCAGAGACAGTTGTGCCCCTGCTGCCAATCATTTCCCAGACATTCAGCAACTGTACCTACTCGGAAGGACATTGCTCTAGTTCTGTCTTTTACCTACCTGCACCTTTCCTTGCGAAGATTGCACAGACTGCTGGTAATGGGTAAATAAGCTGGGTGGTTAATAGGGATGCTTTTGGACTGGTTTAGAAAATTATTGGTGAATTGCCTCCCTAGTGTTGTTTTATATCCACTCTGAAAATAAAAATGAGTTAGGCATGAATTTCTTTTCATTTCCTGTATTGCTACCATTAGTGAGATAATTGTGAAAGAGAAGTCTGCTTCACATTGGTTTCTCTGGTATCTAATGGTTTTACTTTGGTTTTAAGTAGTTCTGTATCAATCACAATTTTTTAATGTGTGTAATTTATTGCAGTATAATGTTTCCATCGGTCTCTTTAATTAGCATTACAAGTGCATATTGCTTAAAATAAAATTGCTAATTTCCAGTGAGCCTTATTAAGGATGGTAAGAGAACAATTACGTGATTGTGAGAGGAAGAAGGACTGGTAGTGAATTGAAATGTTGCAGCTAGAAAATAGACTTTATCACATCCTTCAACTATTGAATAGTGTGAAATAATGATAATAATGGTGAATAAAAATTTACCATTAGGTGGACTAAATTAAATTGAAATGATTTTTCACACTGATTTTAATGAAATATGAATGGGTGAGAAGAAGAATGTGTTTTAAGTAACTGATTTTAATCTGGTCTTGCATTTGTACGTTTTAATTTTTCTTCTTTAAAGAAGTTTGATTCTCATTTATTGTTCTTTAGCACTTTTTATTGCTGGTGAGAAAGATGCCAAATTTATTGAAAAAGCTTATATAAATATGTATTCCACCCCATCACTTGATCCAGATTTCTAAATATGTGATGGTGTGGTGCAACATGGTAAATTATACATTGTAAAGTTATGTTTTTATTCATAGCTAATGGCAAGTTACTTGTGTTGGGTAACTGAATAAAAAAATAGAATGCTCAAGAACAGCATAAAAATATTTGAAGATGAATCGGGATGTGATTTGGATGTCAAACACTTACTAAACAAGGAAAATATTATATATTATTAAATATGTTACTAGTATATGTTATTAGTCTTATTAGTTTCCTTTAGCTAATATTTACTTACTTCCTTGTTAATGCATGAATAGTAGTAGCCCCGGGTAGGTTTTGCCCTGTGTTTTGTTTTGTGTGCTAAGTTAAATACCCAGAGAATATGCACAAGCTTCCTGTGCCTATGTATTACTAAACTATTTGCCTATCATTGCAGGTTCAGCATGGGAATGGTGTTTGGTATAGTTGCCATGTTTGGCTCTGTTATTCTTCTTGGAAAGACACTGATGCAGACGCTGACACAGATGCTAACTGAGGCACCAAAAGCCCAGAATGATCGTATGCTACAAGTTGTGGTAAGTGTTCTCTCCTCAGGTCTTCATTTGAGGGCTGTGAGCTGATACTAACCAACTTCTTAATGGGATATATGATACTTAAATCCTCCTGTGCAAGAATAACCTAACTGCTAATATTTGTTTAAATAAAAAAATTGCTGGTTTGTTACCAGCCTTACAAATGGAGGGTTGAGGTAGTAAAAGAGGGGAAGACAAATGCAAATATGTGAAAGAATTTATATTAAATATTCTCAGAAGTGAGAACTGGTTAGCAATTTTGAAAAGCCTTAAATTATCATAATACTAAGAATCCAAAACTGCAATAAGAATTTACCTTCTCTGGGCCATGTGATGCCATGCAGACAGTGATGGCCTTGAAGCCTGCAAAACAAGTCCATAATCCGCAGGAAGAGAAGAGTTCTCCTTCATTTATTACAATACAAAACATCAGTTGAAAAGGAGAGAAATGTAAAGAGCTTTGTGTGATTGTGGAAACAAAGATTCATTAGTGAGGAGATTGCATATTTTTGGATTGTTCAAAGACCTCTGCATAATTTACACTGTGAAATTGAGTGTTCTGTTTCTGACAGTATCTAGTCAAAGGCCTAATAATTTATTTGATTGTTTAATGGATTTCTGATGCTGGACACTACTGTGTTGTTTTAGGAACAAATGTAGTTTATAGAATGTGAGAGATTGCAAATATCGTCTTTATGTCTTACGTCAAAATACATAAGGCAGTAATGGAAGAAGTATCATTACCCTTACAACAGGTTTAACCTGGAAAGGTTCCTAGCTAACCTTATTTCACCGAGAATGCTCTCTGGCCAGAATGTGTGGTCATTTTCCAGGAAAGCAAAAAGTCCTATAAGATTACTCTGCCTTCTACCGTATGGCTTAGAGCAGTGGTACCCAACCATTTTGCTCTGTTGTATTACTCAGCTAGTCTAGCAAACAGAAGCTGGGAATTGTGTGCTGCCTTGACAGACCTTCCTATAAGTGCTAAATTGACCGTATGCCACTAGACTTAAATAAATTGCATGAGCGTGAGCAGCCTGATCGTTAGCATGCGTTATAAACTCAGTACATTTGGGATGGTTTGGATTTGTTTCACTCACGTAGGGTGAATGCAGCAAATGCAGTTTGTGTTGGCAGAAGTGGTAACCTGGGAGAGAACTGCTGGTACTGCCACTGTTAGTCACCTGGTCTACAACCTGCTCCTGAATTATCTCCAGAAGCAAGCAGGAGTGAGTGGGAAGTCTTGGTGTTATGCTGTGTGTCTAGTAGAGCACAAATTGAACACGGGACTGAAAATTTCTTACCTGCCAACAGGGTCCATTTTAAGCATGTGTGTCTATTGCATTCCAGAATAAGAAATAGCTCTCTTATATTTTCATTTTTTGAGATCAGTACATGAATCCATCCACTTTTGTGACGCCAAAGTAGTCATTTGCAATACTCTGCTCTTCTGCGAAAGTGACATAAATAAAAGGTGAGCAAAGTGAAGATGAGCTTTAGCAAGTAATCTGGTGTGAACTGTGACTATGAAAGCAGAAATGTAGCACAATATTAACAATTTCAATGTGGAATGGATTCTGCGATGACTGCTCATTGGCAGCATCACTGCACTCAAACCAAGGACAGATCAGTACTGAAAGAGATGGATTGTATACAGATAATGTAGTGTCCTGTATGGAGATAAGGTTACTTCTCCTAAGCTGTGAGAACCTGTGTGGTTCTCTTTCTTTTGTTTCATTTCTCAATGGTCACAGTCCTGCAATTCTGCATTCAAAGAGTTTGAGTATTCTATTGACCGGAATGTGGTAGTGTAAGTTGACACTAAAAGTGACCCAGATGTGGTTGCAAAGAAGTGAAGAACAAGTGAGGAGGACCTTCTCATCATTTAAATTAGTCATCAATATGTTTCATAGTTAATTGACTGCCTTGGAGGAGAGAGAGCATTTTTTTGTTTTGTTTTTTTGTTTTTAATTGTTAACTGTGCTTTAGCCTTTGGCATAAATCTGCTTAGCCTTTATTCTTCATCTTTGGAGAAAGGGAGTTACGCTTATGTTTTATTGATTTAGATTTTTGCCCCCATCCTCTTTTTTTTTCAGCCATGTACTTTATTCAAAATACCCATCCACAGATAACTGAGTTGTTTTTCTTTAGCTTCCTCCTCTTGTGTTGGTTGCCTGTTAGCAAAAGTGGGGAAGAAGCAGATCAGTTATTAGGAAAAGACCTTTTTTTACTAAAGGCATTTCCAGAAGACCATGAAACATGAGGTGACAACGCTTGTTAACAAAATACTGCATGAATTCTTCATGAGAGTTAGCTTCCTCTTCAGGTGTGTCGTAAGCTAGCTTCTTTGACATGGTATGTGAAAGCACTCGGTGTTTTCTAATGTGACACAGTCACGGTGGTATTGCAGTAGGAACTTTTGCTATAGCTGTCTGTCCTCCCATGCTCCTGGAGCAAAGAGCCACTGAGAATGCCAGTTAACTGATCTATTAGTGCCACCAGCTAATGCTTTAATGCCAGCAATGGAAGCCTCACGAGTGAAGAGCAGCTGTCTTCATACAGGGAGGTACAATCATTATGCCAGTTAAGATAAGTATCTTGGTCACCATCACACTCTGAACAGAATTTGTGAAATGATTCAGTGTAACACTAGTGAAAACAGTCCTCCAAAGGATTTCTTTTAGTTAGATTGTCTCATCAAGCTGTCTCAGGGTTCCTCATGGATAGCTGAATGCACATAACTGAGCAACAGGCAGGACTGAATGAAGGTAGGGTTGAATAGGGTGTGCTCAGTTGTATCTGATGCCCAGAGAACAGCAGCCAGGAGCTGCATGCAGCCTTTTGTGTCACACAAGGTCATTTTTAGACAGTCTTACAGGCAGGTCAGAAATGTTTGCCCATCACATCTCTTTTCTGCCACTGGATCACAATTCATGCCATGTACACAGCGGCTGTTAGCACTGGTGTGCTCCCTGCCTGGAGTGTGGGGAGCAGCAGGGACAACTGTCCCTGAGTCAGCAGCAGGTCTTCCTACCGCAGTCCCAGCAGCTGAGAGGAGGTGGGAATTGAGCAGTCCTCCTCCCTGTCCCATGGAAAGAGGGCAGGCTTCCTCCTTCTGACTTGTGACTGTTTTGGAGCCTGGCTGGAAGGAGCTGTTGTCTCATAACTAGTGCAGAGAAGAGCTGGGGAGCGGTGGGAATTCACAGCAACAGGAAGACTGGGGGGGCTGCGTGTTATGTCCTACATCAGTTAAAATAGTATCTCCATTGCAAGTGCTTTTTTTAATCTTAATCTGCTATATGCAGACTGCCAAAGCTTGAACAATAGACAGAAGTTACTCTTTTTTTGATCTTTTCAATTTGGGGTGGTGTCTTGTTTTATAGAAAGAGAGAAGGGAGACTGACAATTCCAGTTTTAAATGTATTACACTTTTTGTTGTTTTTTTTTTTTGAAGGGTGGATCTCAACAACCACATGACTATCTACAGGATATTGTAAACTACTGCTCACAGTGCCAAGCCTGTCTCATTTTAGTTGAAGTCTGTGTATGTTTTTATAAACTTCTGGAGCTTAATATAGAGTAGGGCACGCTCTGTCATGGTTGTGGGGACTGAGTAGGGGAGGGAAAAGGCTTTTTCACCTGCAGAGCTTTTCAACCTTCAACAAAAGAATATATATTCAGTGTATTTTAAACTATGTTGAATAAACAGAGAGAAGGGGTACAAACCAGTAGTGCTGTGTGTGTGGCTCCTGTTTTGTTGGTGGGCTGAGAAAGCTGAGTGAGAGCAGCAAGGTTAGAGGCAGGATGATTTGTCTTTGTACCTCGTGGTTTCCTAGTGTGTTTTGTTTTGTTGTCATGCCCACATGAACAGGTGCCTGGTGTAAATTTGCCTGTCAGCCAGCTGACCTATTTCTTCTCTGCAATCCTCATCAGTGGTGTGATACATGAAGTCGGCCATGGGGTGGCAGCTATTCGGTAATACAAACTACTTTTCTCTTACTATGTGCCAAGAAAGACTAATATTCCAATTACAGGTGAACATTGTTAGCATTTCTTCAGTTTATCTAGAGAGTCTGTTTATTCTGTATTTCATAGCTTCCTTAGATTTTAAGTCTGGAAGGATGTACAAGAAAGGACAGAGTTTTAATACAGTGCCTATTCTACTGATCATGAGACAGGACTCATAACAGGACTCATGATCAGACCACGCCGCATGAGGTTTAAAGTAATTCTGCTCATAATTGATCTTGCTTTTCATACAGTAATTTCATTTCTTCAGCTGTGGCATTTGCAGAGGACCTGCATGCTATTGCAGAATGGTACTTTAAAATAGATTTTAAATTAGTTTGTTTAAACGCAGCTCATGAAGTAGCATCTGAACAGCAGTAACTCAGTCAAATGTGATTTGCCCTTATTAATCTCAGAGATGTGTTAATTTTGATAACGGTTGAAATTTTTAATGTCACTATTTACTGTGATGATTACTTCACAAAGACGTTATTTGATGATTAGTCAATTACTGTTAAACGACACTCCAGCATAAGAGGGTTGAGTGGTGGTTACCAGAACTGATATTCAGGTGTCTTCCACATTTCCTAGGGACATCATAGGCATTATTTGTCCCATGGGCACGAAGCCCTAAGCTGTTTCACTGATTTTCTTGAGAATAAGAAGTCATGACTGCATTTGAACCTGTTACAACCTGTTTTATAGCAA
This sequence comes from Cygnus olor, assembly GCF_009769625.2. Classification (NCBI taxonomy): domain Eukaryota; kingdom Metazoa; phylum Chordata; class Aves; order Anseriformes; family Anatidae; genus Cygnus; species Cygnus olor. Next base: position 125,891,933 of record NC_049169.1, on the reverse strand, counting down.
TGAAAGTTCTCAGTCAAAGGAGTGATGTGGGACCCTGTGTGTTTCATATACTCTGTTTGTCTTTAAGCTTGGTTTCTGTAATATCCAGTGGTTTGTTTTTTTTTTTTGTGGAGGATGAAGCTCTTTGCTCTTGCTCATCCCATGACAGGAAGAGACAAGAAAATTTCCTTTCTCTTACAGTGCCTTCATGTGCTGCTGGCTAACTGCAGAGAATCCAGGAGTAACTATGGAGCTGTTTTTAACCAGAATTAATAATTCTTATACCTTAGTGGTATGATACTTTCACTCAAGATCTGGGGCAGTGGCTCTGAATATTCAGCTTTGGGTTATGTTTTTGTTAAAAATCGATTCCCATCTATTTCAAGGAGAAAAAATTGGATTGTCCATTGCAAAATTACTGTCAATCAAAATTTGGGAGATTATTTTTTTTCCATTTACAGCAACTTGCTGCTGCTGTTTTCTCCTTGTCATTTTGTTGTGTTGTGTTTTTATGTTTTTGTTTTTCTCCTAGTACAGATTGGGTCTATAGTGCTGTTAAGGTCCATCCTCAGGCTTTACTAAATAGGTGTGCTATGGGAGAATTGTATGATTATTGTATATAATAATAATATTTTCTGGTACATCATTTTGACTCCCTCCATACTTTCACCCGCTTCAGTTCAAGGTAGTATTGGCTACAAAAGCATAAAATACTCAAGCCTTAGCTTAGTCAAGGCTTATATCAAAAAAGCCTTTTTCTCTTTCCCTTTATACCTTCTACCCAAGTCGTGAAATCTGGCATGTGCAGGAGATTACCCTTGCTAATCTGTAGTAAGGGCAGTTTTTATGAGTTACCTGCAGAGAATTCATGTATTATTTTGTTCTGATTTGTTTTGTGTAATTTTATGTCTTCTCATAATTTTTTGTCTCCTTTTATTGTATATGTGCTTCATTCTTGCAGCTGGGATTGTATGAAAAGTGACTAAATATAATGCTTTGCCCAGTGTACTGTCACAGAAAAGATATGAGAGTAGCTGATTTATTTGCAATAAATGTCTTGAAACGTGATTGTCATGCCTTTACAAGTCCCATCGGAAATATCTAGCTTCGTCAAGTCTTCACGTAGATATTCTGAAAAGTGCCCTTTAAAAGCAATTGTGAAAACTCTGAAACTGTTATCTTATCTGTATGACAGTGTCAGCTACTAATATATTTAAATAGCATTTGTCCTTTTACCCTATTGACTTTCAGATGACATTTCCCTCATTTTTGTAAGTTTACAATTTACTCTGAATTTCACTTAGGACAAAGAGAGAAATGATAAATTCCAGAAATCTCTAAGTGTTCCTGTTAAAGGAAAGGCATTGCTTTTCCAGATCATTTTTCATAGATTATTTTGAAATTCAATAATAAAGGTTGCCATTTTTTACCTAATAGACTCCCCCAATGTTAAAATATATGCTAAAATGTATATTACTTAAAAGCAGATTTTTTTTTTAATATTTCATGTGTTATTGCCAGAAGGCAGAAAAGAAGTTGAACTCTAGCATTTGTTTTTTACCAGCCTCATAAATGCATGTTATTTAAAAGTGGCAATTAACGCAGAAAATATCCTCTTGTTTGTCTTTCCATCCTTCATGTTATGAGGAATAAGTTAGTTTGATAATTGTAATGTTAATTATTCTCATAGTCAAAAATGTGTGCTATGCAAAACCTCCCAGTTTTTCATTTGTTGTGTGCAATAACTGCTCTTCATTTTTCTTTTCTTTTTCCTTTTTTTTCTTTTTTCTTTTTTTTTTTTTTTTAAAGAGAACAAGTACGATTTAACGGATTTGGGATTTTTATCTTTATTGTCTATCCTGGAGCATTTGTTGACCTCTTCACAACCCACTTGCAGCTGATATCACCAGTCCAGCAATTAAGGATATTTTGTGCAGGTAATAGTTTGTGCTCTTATTAAATCTCTCCTTAGCACAGTTACTTATTCTACAGGTATCATTTATAAATCCTTGATAGAGGATTGAAGGTTTAAAATGAAGAAGCATAAAAGCTTCTCTTCACCTAAAGGTGATCCTTCTGCTCTGAACTTGAATTGTGATGTCAGAAAATCCTTTTGATCATTGTCCGTATTGTGCTGTCTTCTGGGGGAGATAATTCTGTTTCTAGGAACATAAATTAGTACGAATTTCCTGACTTGAAAAATGTTTTGTCCTAAATCAGACTCAGAATAGTTGTTCATATGGTTGGGGAAAAAATGTGGTTTCTGACCACCTTTTCCCATTATTATAAGCTCTTATATCAGCTGAGGTGCAGAAGTTCCTTTAACTTTCTTTGCATATCATACAGCTTAAAAAGTGAAACATTGGAGCACAAAAATAAATAAATACTCAGCCAGAAGATTGGTGGTATGAGAACGTGACTTGCTATCACAGGTGAATGAATACCCTTGGGCAACCACTACCATCTTCTGCAATAGGAGCAACCTATTATGTGATTTTCAACAATAGCTTGAGTGATTGTCAAAAAAGTCTGAGTTACATTGTTATGTAGGTAACTGTATTTTGGCGATGCTATCAGAACGAAATAAAAGATAAAACACAAACATCCAAAGAGAATTGCAGCTTATAGCTCCAAATAAACTTCCAAGGAGTTTTGATTTAATGCTTTTTGTACTAAAAATTCCTTGGCTATTGGGAAGCAGAGCTCAATTGCTGTGCAAAGCTAGACTGAGACTGTGTTATGCTTCCTCAATTGCTTATATTATTGACTTCTAGAGAAAAAGGGGCTTCCCAACCTATTGAAATAAAGACAGAAAAAATAACATTTTTGTTTAGTTCTTGACACTGATGATTTTCTGTTGCAGGGGGCAATAGAAAGCAGCCAGCCTGCAGTACTGTGTACGTGGTAACACTGTTTATTGAATATTATAACTATAAGAAATTATAAAGAGTATTTTAGACTGGGCATACAGAAGCATTTAGCAAAGCTTATTTTCAGGTTTTCGTAGATCAGGTACATGAAGATAAATGCTAGGTAAGCAAAGGTATCTATATTCCAAATACTGTAATGTACCAAAATCATTTAATGCGATAGGCTAACTTTTATGAAGCCCTTTTTCTCAAATTAGTCAATTTCCATTTTCAGCTAGTGTGAACAAAACCAAAAGAGAAGACATAATTTTCAAAATGAGTTGTTTACTTACATTCCTGGGAAATGATCTAGAAAAATGAGTTTATAAGCTGCAATAGAAAAGAATTGCTTTCATGGCTTTGATGACAAGTAAACACCTATAATAATTTTTGGGAAACCTGACATAGGGAATGAAAGGTAGGAACAAGCACTTTGCAAGGCTGTTTAGCGTTAATGGCTTGTGATCAATTTGGTATAACAAATACATGCAGTTTTTACAGCTAGTGCTATGTGTAGTTTAGTATGAGGATGTTTGATGTCAATAAACTGTGATATTTGGTAAACTGTACTCGTTTATTTTTTGTCAGAGCAGTTGAATGAACTTATTATCAGATCTTCAGTGTTCTGAAGATTTGAATTTACAGGGCAAGTTTTTAGATTTTTGTACAAAAGCTACAAGGAAGAACTAAAAGAACTAGAGTAGAGAACCACACTGAATATTCCTTTTATAGTCCACCTGTACTCTGGAGTTTAAACAGTATATTTGTTGTACAGCAGATGGCATCATGAGTTCAAGAATAGTGAATGAGACTTGTGATGTTTTTAGCCTTCACTGCATGCCTAATAACTAAAACGTGCTCCTGTGCAGCCTTTGCTTATAATTAGTTCAAATATATGTGTTATTTTTGAGATTATTTTTCAGATAATATTTTTCAAAATGTTTTGTCTTTAACAGAAAAAAGAGCTAAAGATTTTCGAAGCATGAATTTAAGGTGTTTTAAGGGCTGTGTGAAGTGTGCCTTTTTAAATATAAAGAATTAAGTTTCCAAGGATGAGGCTGTTCTAGCAAAATGAAATTGATGGTATACTCATCAGTGTGCCTCAATAGGTATTCTCATTTCAACGCTGTTTATTTTTCTAGGTATCACCTGGGATGAATTTGAAGCCTTTCTATTTTAGACTTTTCTGCTGTATTCCACACAGCAAATTGTGTAGATTATTGTATTAAGGCCCATGTTTTCCTAGCTATTGGAAAGCATTTTTTGTCACCCTCCAGCAGTTCCATCACCTTTTTTTTTTTTTTTTTTCCCTTCAGCTTACACACTCTACTGGCCACACTGTTGCAAGGCAATTTTGTTTCTTAGATTTTTGTACTTTGTTAAGCTGGAAAAAATAAAGTTTATTTTTAAGATAAAAAGGTTCTAACAATTAAGTTCAAATATTTACTTAATACTTTTGTTGTACTTGTGTTTGTATGCGCATGCATGCATTTGTGTGAGATAAAGTTTTTCAGCATTCAATTCTCTTTATCTATCTAATTATCTTTCAGTGAGATACGATTAAAAACTTACAGAAAGAGAAATCACTTTAAGAAGCATCTATTAGTGGAAACAGCAACAAACTCTTATTTAAAGTACTCCAAAAATGTTTCTCATTTCTACAGCATCAGAAATGTAAAAGACTGGGTGGCATGTGAAGATAAGCAGAGGAAATAAGAGTCTGTCACATGTTATGACCGCTATATTATATACAGTGCAAGAAAAATAGGCTTAATATGTTTTTAGATACATTTATTTCAGTTCCTGTCCTGTAAGTGTACTGTAAATATAGAATTGAATCAAACCATCTTAACCAGATGAAGCACTGTAAGAAGGGAATAAGGAGCCTTTGACACTGAAAAGTTTTCCTGCATGGGTCATAGAAAATGTTTATCCAAGAGCACAGAAGGAATGAAAAAATTTGTATAGTACTAGATGTTGAAGGAAGGCAAGCCTGCCTTATGACAGAGGTTTGTTTCATCCTGTGGAGAACAGCATACTGTAAAGATTGCCATTAGAAATATATTGGCAAAAATAATGTTAGGAATTGCTGATTGGTGAACTTAGTTTCATGGTGTCTTGTAAAAGAAGCCATTTTTCAAATAATTTTCTAACCTTGTTTGGCATATATACATGTAATTATTTTTATTGATACAACAGGAATAACCATGAAAAAGTATCGAATGTCAACTAAATTTTAAGCTTCTTGCTGACAAACAGAAAAAAAGCATTCATATATAAGCCTGTTTATTAAGATTCTTCAATTCGACAGTTTGTTGTGGTAGAAGGTGACAAGTAATACATTTCTTTCCACTAGTTTTTTAATATTTATGATTCTTGACAATTGTGTGGATAGAAGCTGTAGCTTAAAATTGATTCAGAAGCTCATATTTTCTTCAGGGTGCCCTGCCATGAATTCATTTTTCATCCATTCTTATAGTAATTGTTTCAGAAAAGTTAATTAGAAGTTAACTGTAAGATCTTGTATTTCAAAAAATACCTTTTTATTAGTAATATTAATGTTTTATTTAGAAACTTTTTTTCCTTTCTTTTTAGGAGTGTGGCATAATTTTGTTCTTGGTGTTGCAAGTTTCATGGTTTTGTTTCTGCTGCCAGCCATTCTTTTCCCTTTCTATTACACGGGTGTTGGGGCACTTGTCACTGAGGTAACAGAGGTAAGAAAAGTTCTTTACTGATTTCATATTATATGGTTTGTGATTTGAAATGTACCTGAGTCTCTTATTTTCACAATTAAATTTGGTCGGTGCAGCACTCTTCAAAATCTAATATATTATGCTTTTTGTCTGTTTGAAGTTGCCTTCTCAATCTTATGTTTTTTAGTGTTAGTAAATGAATGGGCATGGCATGAATAATTACAGACTACTAAGCATAGTATAAGACTATTTAGATATTTGAGATAACTTTGCAGGCTTATTTCTGTGGGGTTGTTTTGTTTGTTTGTTTTTGATTTGATTTCTTTAGTGCTGGCACCAGGTAAATCTACTCAAATGTGCCTTATGACTAGCTTATTGTTATCTGTTTTTAATGTTAAAGATTATTCTGACTTTCACGCATCTTTGGTCAGCTGGAAGCAAAGCAGAAGTAGACTGTTGAGTTTCTGGAAAGGACTGATTTTTTTCTGACTTAATCAAATACGGAACAGTTGAAGAAGAGCAGAGCTGAAAGGTCTCAGTCTTTCTTGGGTTTAAAACCAAACTGCTATAACTCAGGAAAAGAATGACATTTATTGTGCTTTATACTTACGACGGTATAGGTACACCCTGCTTTGTTGGAACATTTAGGGAACTAATTTATGTTTCTTCAATTTGAAATGATAGGAAAAAACACATTAACTTGTATGAAAATAATTGCTCAGATTTGAAGAGGTCCCTTGAAAACACTTGGAAACTTGCCCTTTTTTTTCCCTTTATGCACTAAATAAATTATTCTTCATGGAGTGTGTTGTTTTTGTGATACTCTTACCATCAGTGAAAATAATCAGAGTTCTAGTGGAGCCTAAGTTTTTCTGTTTCTCTGAAAATAATGTCCTAACCTAAACGTTTCATGGATGTTCAGCATCCATTCAACTGTAAACACATCCTTATAGTTTCAACTATAGCAACATGGCTGACCTCAGTGTTTCTTCTCAGGATTCTCCTGCCAATGGACCAAGAGGTCTCTTTGTGGGGGATATTGTCACTAGTCTACAGGACTGCCCAATCTATACTGTAGAAGACTGGAATTCGTGTCTGGGAGATATTTCACAGAAGTCGCAGATCGGCTACTGTATAAATACAGCCACCCTACAACAATTAAGCTTTCCAGCTAGAGGTATGATTTTAGGTGCTCTCTTTGTGATTTGTTATAATTTTATCACATCTTAAAGACTACTTTGGATTTAGGATTTGTTAGTGGGGACAGACTTCTCATTAAGTTGAGTCTGTTGTCTTCTCTTAAGTAGTGACCAATATGCCACTCCTTATTTGTGAAATAAAAAGTGGGGAAGGGATGGACAGAAGTTCTCTTGTCTTCCAGTCATCCTATACAAATATTCTGTATGATCTGAATAATGGAACTTGCCTCTTTTGGATATTGTATAACTTGGTTATTAGCAGTAATACAGTTATCTTCTATATTTTTAGTTCAGTTCCATGGATCAAGTCAGTGACCTTTTGCAGCTGTGAATTCCACACATCACCTTACTGCTTTGATTAGTGTGACATTACAAATTTTGTGGCTTAACCCAATGATGTGCTTTATTATGGACACTTCTTGTGATGTTTCTCACTAAAGAGGTTTTATGTTTCGTTTGCTTCTTCAACTTCACAATGTCTTTGCCAGTTAACTTAGTTTTGTCTGGACTGCACATATTGCTTCTAGAAGTCAGTCTGTTTCCTTCTGTTTTCATTTATACATTAGAGTGCTGTTGCTGTAACAACTTACCCCTGAGAAACAACAAAAAAAAAAGTGAACTAAGCTAGAACAATAAACAAAAATTAAGTAGAACAAAAATGAACAGTCAAGTTTAATTGGCTGAATGTCTTGCAACATGCCCTACAGCTCTCCAGAGTTTGGTTCATGCAAGCATCCATGGACACTGAATTCCAAAGCTAAGGGCCTGCAGCTGAGCAAAACCTATATGATTCTCGGAGCTTGAAAATTGACGATGCCATTTTTTCATCATACTGGGACAGATGGGTCAGGCAGCTCAAATACCTATATTTTAGATGCATTATAGTTGTCATGTGAGACTGAAAAGGTAATCTTTTGGTATTTTTTTTATATGTAAGGAAAGTAATCTTACAGCTGGAACTAAGATAAATACTTAAAACTGGAAACTAGTGGAGTATGGGTAAGATCCTTTTAGATATTTTAGAGTTTGGATAATCCTTCTGAAAATGAGGGCAACTCTGGAAATGTTTACAGCTGGGCTGGGATGGCAAGTAAGAACCTATTCTTAGATGCCATAGCTATATATTCTGAGATTCTGCTGTTCTCTGATATGTAATTTCAGAGTCATAGATAATAAAACTGCATATTGTGCAACTGAACCAGTCCTATTTAGATCGGAATACCAGGGACTTAATACTAGAGACTTAATATTGCATCCAAGCTTGGTTTGCTGTATTGTGTTAGCAGTCCGTTGTCCCACTGCTGCATTCTAATCAGACCAGTCTGCCTGCATTTTCAGAGCCATAAGCCTCCAGCAGTGAGAAATATTCCTCTGAAATTAAATGAACTCTTTTCAGTCTCTAGCAGCTGTTATTTGTCAAAATCTTGACAGTTCACAACTGACATAAATGCAGAGTATCAATAAAAATATATATAGCAAATGGATCCTATCTACTTGACAATAAAATAAATGGAGAATAAAATATTTGAGTATGAAGCTAGACAAAAAACAATGCTCCAGGGATCTTCTTGAAATTAAAAAAAAAAAAAAATTCAGTGCAGTTCATAAGGGAACTAATTTCATGGTCATTCACTATTCAAAAATATACGTTGGCTGCTTTAGGGTACTTGAAGGAAGGATTATATGGCACAGTGCTTACACCTGTAAGCCCCAGGCATAAAGCTCCATGTTAGTGGACTGCAGTTTATGCAGTGATAAATCAGCAACCACTATGTCAAGCATGATCTAACTAAGGAAGGTACTGCAGTGTTGACAGATTCTTACAGTAACTGTTCTTTTGAGTTGTTCTTTTGTTTGTTTAAAAAGCTGTTGCTGTAGAATAAGTTAGGTTGTATTAATTAACAGTATCCATGGAAGGATTCTGCACCACACTAGTTAACTGGGTTTTAAAACAGCATTTATTCACTGCTGCAGCTTTCAGTGCTTGGAAATCTTTCAAAAACTGAATCTTGTAAAGGCTTTCGTGTTTTAAAGAGGACATCTTGAGTGTTAGTTATCTCAATAGTTAGCCAGTGAAGTCAGTACAACAGTAAGTAACAAATTTCTATGCTAGCCCTTAATGCAAGTTGGAGGCAACAGCCAATTATTTTATTTTATTTTTTTGTAATTCATAATGCTCATAACATGGAAGTAATAGATCTGCCAGATCTCAAGGAGATCATTAAGATGAAAAAATAAGCATGTGACATGTTTGAAATCTGTGTTCTTAAAGTGGTGAAGTTTATTTTTAGTTGTGACTGAACCACAAGTAGAATCTGTGAGTTACTGTAATTCTTGAAAGCTGCAGAATGGTTGTTCTCTTTTATTCAGAGACTAATTCAGGAAGTTACTATGCTATGATATCATTCTTTTGATCAATGCCTATGTTCTTTAGTCTATAGAAGACTCGATGGCACAGTTGAATGTTGTAGTAACAACAGCCTCACAGACATTTGCTTTTCATACAGCAATAGCTTGGACAGCCATCTGGTAAGTTACTTAAAGTGCTAATTCTGTTTGGTAAATATGATATTGTTTAAATGAAACTAGAAATATTTACCAACATTTATGAAGCATGCTCAAGTGCTTAAGAATACCTACAGTTTGTATTAAAGGTTAATATGTACGTTACTTTTCTCATTTACAGCTTACAAGCCAAAATATAATGTTATAATTTTTCCCATGATTAGTCAAGGAGTCTCTGGAAGAACCAGAGAAGATTTTATACCCCTCATTCTTTAGGCAGAAAGATACTTTCCTCATCTTCATTATTTGATGCAGAATATTGGTGAGAAACAAAAACAACTTTTGAGAAGAAGTTAAAATTGCTTATTTTCCTTATTTCAGTCTTTGAAGGTAATGAACACTACAAGCAAAGTAAAGTACTGGATTATCTGTTCAGTTGTTTTTTGTGAAGTCAGCAGTGCTGTGCTGCTCACTAGATAAAACTTAAACCATGCAAGACAAGTTCCTAGAGATTGCCTAATTTTATTTTTTTTTCAGTAAGGCCTCTATTTGATTCCTTTTTCACCACATTGTTTTTCTTTAGCATGTAGAAATATACAAAGTTTCCCAGCAGGATTTTGTGTTACTCTCTTTAAAATATAGAAATGTTTCTTAAAACATATGATCCATATTGACAGTGATGGAGTATTTTTAATAGTTCTGTTTACAAGAACAAAGAGCACAAGTCTGAACTGTGTAAACTTTTCTACACATGCCAGTCTGTTACTGTTCTAACCTGTAGGATAGATACCTAAAGAAATAGAAATGTCTGTTACTACATCTGCTATATTTACAGATTCTCTGTAACAAATACTCCCAACAAAAACAAACAAAAAAACAATATCCAGTTTGTGGTATTTAGTCACTGAGAACTGAGCACAGACCAGCAGTTCATTTGAAATATGACAGTGGCTGGTAACATCCTGGAGTTCAGCAAGCTTTGATAAACACTGCCCTACTGAGCTTTGACATTCTTAAGCTCATAGCTGGTACTTAGGAACAGCGAAGAAATAAAAGCATCCAGAAGCCTGTGACCTTCAAATGTCCTTGGCATGGCTGTGAGTTTTTGGACAATTATTTTAAAAATTTTTTGCAGTGCTACGCAGCAATATTTGAAAATGTGCCCCTTCCCACTAATTAGAATAGAAGATCTTGTATTGAGGTTAATGGAGTGTATGACACCCATGCGTCTATAAGGCAGCGTAACTGTCAGGCTAAGAAACAAGAAGATCTTCTTTTGTCTTTCCTAAGGCAAACAACAGATTAAGAACTTTCCTTGCTTGTGTTTAAGAACAAAAGCAAAATTGCCATGGAGCTTTTATGAGAGCCATGAGGGGAAAAACATTTTCGTGTTCCTTTATGCTGTTCTCTGCTTGGCCTGTGGGGAGCAAGAAAGATCTGGTCTTTCAGCATGCAGAGAGTGAATGAGTGTTACATAGGTAGGACCTGGGACATAGCACTGCACCGGGTGCTGTGTTCATCTAGTTCAAAATGGTCACTTCACAACCACACGATCAGCGCAGGGTGGTTGGTTGCTTTCCTGAACAATGAAAGCAACCTGATCTTCAGCCTAATCAATGAAAGCTGAAATTTCTTAAACAGATAAGTCAGTTGTACATTGATGAAAGCTCTGTTCATTAGAAATCACTGACATACATGTCATGCCTTAATACTTGTTGTGTGTGTCTGTAGCTCTTTAAAAAGTTAGCTTTTATTTTGGTACATGCATCTTTTCTACATTCCACTAAAAATGGAATGACAGGTTGAATGTATATCAGGTAGAGGTTCCGTAGGATCTGGAAAAAAATAATCAGATTCCAGCTCTTTGTGGGCTAGTAACATATCAGTGAGACCTTTGCTTTAAAAAAATGAATAAATAGTACTTTTATTTCTGATCTGTTGGAAAATACCTTTAAATTTGACAATCTTTTTAAACACCCTTTGCAGTATGCCTGTCTACCAGCACGAAAAGTTATCGGGGCCAGCAAAGTTTGTCGAACCAACATGGACTGCCAGAAGGACTTTGTTCCAAGCTTTTGTGTGACTCCTTCTTTAGAAAATCAAACAAGGTTAATCAGGGTAAAACATCCACCCCATATTGACATGCTGTTTGTAGGACACCCTATGCACCTACAGTACACAGGTTTGTATTACTTATTAAAGCAGTCTAACAAAAGAGTTCTAATACGGTTTACTTTTCCTGGCTGCTTGAACAAGCTCTTGGAGCGCTTGTCAGTTAACTTATTTAATGCAGAATCCATTTCTTGTTACAGCCAGTGGAGAGACATGGACTACTCAGGCCTAAAATGAAATGTGCACAGTGCAATGAGTTACAAAGGTAATAGAAACAATATGTGATATGAGATAGTTGTTTATTCAGAAAAGTATAAAAGGGCTATTCCTATAAAAGATACCATTCAGCTTAGTCATGGGAAACAGGCACCTGTATTTTGCTAACACATACACTTCTCGAAATGCTGTTGCGAAATCTCCAGGGCATCTTGCTCCAACGCCTTTACTGCAGTATTAGCACGACTGCTTAAATCACTAATATCCAAGTATGTATGACAGATTCCCATGACTACTAAACCAAAAGTACAATGACAACATAATTTTTTCCCGATTTTTTTTTTAAGTGCCCCAAATTAAATAGCATATAGCAGTTTAGTTCCTTATTTTGAAATGGATTATGGCTTTCCTTTAGACAAGATTTTATCCTTGAGTCAGATATACAAGGAAAAAGTAATTCTCTTGGAGCAAGTACAGGAAGAATTAACAAACTAATCTTCATGCCTACTTAGTAGCTTGAGTGGCAGAGTGAAAATGAGCTTCAGAAGGGCGTAAAAAGGTATTAAGTGTTAAAATACTGTCCCTTTCTGTAAGGAACTTGTCTGTTACTCAGACAGCTCTACCTCACAGGGAGAGGTTTTGCTTCAGGCATCCTGAAGTATCTCCTTAGCAAGGCATTATGCTTTACTGAATTAGCATTGGAATTTAGTACAAAAGAGCTTTAGAAACAGTGATGAAGTCTGGTTGTGTAAATCCTCTAGTGTTCTTGCATAAACATATCTTTTGTTAATCTGCCAGTCTTTATCTTTCTGTGCTGGTCTTATTTTGATACTCCTTGAAAAATCAGGTTATTTATTTCTACTACTTTGCACCATAAGGCCATTTATAAGTGCAAAACGGGATTTCTTTACTTGTTATTTCTGCCCTTTTGCCATTCAGGAAGAAAAGCATTGGTCAGCTGTGTGATATTAACACACGGTTCAATATTTGGTGACATCTATTCCATATGCAAGAATAATTTGTAAGAATAGTATTTGTTTCAATGCTTGGTTTAAGTTCCTTTTCTCAGCCCTCTAGTTTAACAATACAAACTCTAGGTACTCAAGAAGAATTGATACTGTTCTCTTTTTCAGTATGTTGGAATTTTAGTGTTTCCTACTATATGGTAATTCTGCAAAGCAGTCAGACCTGTCTGTCATTCCTTTAGAAATGAGGAAATAATATTATTGGATTTATCTATAGAGGTAGTTCTAAATTAAGAAATCACCATGTGAAAATAAATAAATTTTTAAAAAGCATATATACAGGGATATAATTTTAAAATGATTTACTATACCCTGGGAACTGCCTAACAAATGTGTTAGTTTGAAAGCTAAAAGCTGACTTTATTACGGAGTTTGCTGACATGCAACCAATGCTCTATGTTCCCCTTGGAAAAACACCAGAGCTAAAGTTAGTTACAGGAGCCTGGCCTGGGCAGCAGTTAGTCCAGCTGCAGTGTTCCATGCATTCCAGTGAAACAACTTTGATGTATTTCAGACTTACTTTGCACTGTACAATACTGGCTTGGGGCCAGCAGGTTGTTGTTGTTGTTGTTTTTTTCAGATGTGACAATCAGAATGTGGTAACTATATATATATATATATATATATATAAAAATTAAAAAAGCGAAAATAATTTCTTTCTCTACTGTGTGAATTTTGAAATAGAAATAATGCCTTATTCTTTAGCATAACCTTCCTGCTTGCAGGAAACACTACTTTTTAGAGAAGTGCTACATTTATCATGCAACCTGACAAGTGAGTTGCACGAGTATGTTCTTGCTCTAGTAATGCCACTAAAGTTATGTTTGAAAAACATTCTGGGTTTATGCATGTATTATTTTCTGCTTAGGCTTGCATTGCTGCCATGGTAGTCCTGGTTTATGGAGAAGCAGTGATTATTTCATATTTTCATTTGAAGTCAATTTCAGGATACAATATTTAATATATATATATATATATATATATATATACATATTAGCTATTTACAAGAAATAGGCTGTGCAGCTAAATGTTCGAGATTCCCTGAATGTCTTATTCCCTGAAGTAAAATATCATATGAAAAATGATTTTTGTTAATGTGGATTAATATCTATATTTAGCTCTTGTTTTCTGTCTAAAATAACTGTAAAGAATCACACTCCTAAATGCAATTATATTGCTGGAGATATGGCTGAAACTGAAACAGAAGAAATGATTAGGAATGTGCGTTGCTAAGTATGGACACATTGATTAATCTTTTTAATTGGCATCCTCTCTGTGAAAAGTCTCTAATGTATTCTAATGTAAATTCATACTGTGGGTTTAATTCATGTGGTATTACTCAAGACTTTCCGACTTTTCTCACTGCAGGCCTGTTATACTCTAGAAGCTCTCCTTATGTTGGACAAATGATATGTAAGGTTGAAATGGAGCGCCCTGTTATTAGTGTTATGCAACTTTGCAGTATTTCTTAGTTATTTTGATTTTTTTGGTTGTTAGTTTTTATTATTATTCCTTCATGCAATTTCTAGTATTGCAAAATCTTGACTTCCTTTCCTAAGTGGTTGGGAAAATCTGGTGACTAACATTCACATTTGGAATTCACACTCTTTGAGGGAAGACCATATCACCTCATATCACCCATCAGAAGAGGGATCAAAAAATTGCAAGATTTTCTTCATGAAAAGAAGATGGAACTTACCTAGTACAAAACTGGACCAGCCTCCTACCTCTGTTTTATCAAAGTCTTCCCCAAAAAAGCCACTTTCCAGCTCTGGGGAGTTTATTGGGCAACAGTCATAATCTCTGATGAAGGTCTGTCTGGCAGAGTCTGGCTTCTCGTTCTTTTAACACTTGTTTCCCGTTATTGTTGAGGATAGTAATTCTTTCTATCCAAATGTAAAAGGTCTGTTTGTTTTCTTCTGGAGACCATACAGAAATATCTCATGCCATACTTTCTCCTCCATAGCATATGTTGTCTTTTCCTCTATTAAGAGATTTTAAAAATGTCGTTGGTCAACCTAGTCACTAAATCACTTTATCGACCCTTCTGATTAAAATTGTGTCTGATGTGCACTCTTCTCAACATTTGCAAATGCCATCTAGCATTAGCCAACAAAATAAATGTTAATTCCAGGTCGAAGAATTACTCACTTCAAGTGTGGAAAACAATGACTGTTTTCTCTCAATCAGCTTCATTGCTGTTCACCTCTTCTCAGCATTGTCCTTTGAAGACAAGCATGAAGAACATTATTTCTACAATCCTTATCCCTCAAAGGGCAGGCTTGCGTCCCACCATTAGGTTTGATCCATTACAGCCACTAGATTCATTGCCTCATATTTCAGTGTCTGGAGGTCATTCCTGCAACTTCGTGAAGAGTTTTGCGGTGCTTTGGAGATACTGCTTAAGCAGCCAGGTTTGTAGTTTTGATCCAGGTCTGGAAGCTATTAGGGACAGGTAGTTTGTTGTATCAAAGGGGGAGGGAGATTGGTGAACAATTCTGAATGTAGGCACAACTTCAGGATGGTGACTTGTTAGTAGCCGTTAGGTGTTTGTCAAGAGGCAATCAGGTTTTGCAATTACAATATATTGCAGTGTATGTCTTTTGAAACCTTTGAATACAATGGCTGTCTCAGCCATTTTGCTGATTAGCTCATGAACAAGGCGCTTGATCAGATGTTCTGATACCAGCCTTCAACTTAATGAGTTGTTTGTCTTGGATATCATTTGACTTGGATGCCTCTGGCTTTCTGAGCTGGATTGTGTCCAGGATTTCTGACTGTATGTTCTTCACTCAGTAGTCCAACAGACTTACTTATTTGCTCACAGACCCCTAAATTAAAGGTCTTTCTTCAGCTAAGGTAAGAGAGAACATGATTTTCAAACCATCTTGGTTTTGCTGAGGCAATTCTGGTATTGGGAAGTTCTGTGCTTATTGCCGCACCAAAACCACTCTATTTTTGGGACCCCTTGCTTTCCAGGTTTCTCCTTCCGATGGTATGCTTACTTGCTGTACTATGTTTTACTTTTTTGATTACTCATCACAAGGGCCTCAAAAAACAGAAGTAATGTTAATGTGGCTGAGTGGACCAGTTCTCAGCCTCACGTTCCTTTGGAATTGTTCTTTCTCCTCTGTTCTGTTGTTCTTCAATTTATTGAACCTGAAGAAATCTGATCTGCTAACGAAGATACACGAAGCAGCAATAATGGCATGTTACATATTAATGCTGCGATTTCCAATGTTCTCTTAGCCTATGGTTTTAGACTTTCTGAATGGGTAAGTTAATCTTGTTCCTTTCCCAAGGGATGTTACTGTTAGAGTGGGATTGGAACTCTTCTGCTCAGAACTCTAATCAATCTGTTCTTTGAACTCTTGCTTTCATGTACCTCTGAGGAAACGGTATTTCTTATGGATGTATTTTTTTCCAATGTTAGCAGGGAAAATTCAAACCATTGTGGCTTGCCTCAACTCTGTTCAAAGTTGTTCTTTAGGGACAGAGCGACTATTGCATTTGCTGAGCAAGCTCATTCTTAAGGTGATTTTCTGATTCTACCTGAAATTACCTGAGCCTCTTTGCTCTGGGGATAAGAGTCCACTATGCTAGAAGTGGAGCTTTATGGTAGGAAAGGAGCCTCTCTTTCAGGTATCACAAAACTAAGGCTTTCAAACAGTCCCTGAAGCTGACAGACTCAGACAACCCAGGTAGAGCATCCCTGTACTAACAGGGTGGGAGATCTCAAGCTAACTTAGTTTTCTTTGAGGATAAACTCTCTCATAAGCATTTGACGTAGTCAGCTGAAATTTCATCTATACCTTCATCTATACCTTTTATGGTACCAAAGAGTGTTTCAAGGTCGTGTGGAGTTTGACAATGCAGTCTTCCAGCGCAGAGGAAGGTATTTATACAAACGGTACTAAGTCTCATCTCCCAGGCTTTTTTGTTGCACTAAGTTAAATCTTGGAGTCACCTATGGTATCATCTGAAGATAGAAGGTGCTGTTTAATTACTGGCTAACTGGTGTTAAGAAGTGTAATGCACCTGTGTATCATTTCCCAGCCTTTGTTTTCTCAGAGTTTCTCTGGTGCTCTCCTCCCTGTTTGCCCCCCTTCCATGCAACGTGAGCTCAACTTCAGAACATAGTAATCTTCTGTAGGTAGTGCAAGAGAAAAATTTTAGGGCCCTGAGAGAAAGTACACATGTGCACCCACAGTATGAATGTATAGATGTGGACAACATATGTTGAAAAAGCCTGGTAACTATAATCTCTTTTTATATGATTTTTTTGGTAAGAGACTTAAATTACACCATATGGTCTTTATGACTACAGATGTCCAGTTGTCTCTGAAAATATACATCTCCTTTTACTAAAATCATGCTAGTTGTATTTTGTGGTATGATTTTACTATGTTAGCGTGTTTAAGAGACATTTAATGGCTGCACTGTGTCTTTTGAAAACAAGCCAAGCAAAACCATATTTAGATTGGCTATTCATGCTTGAAGAACTGTCATTTAAAATGTGCTTTTTTTTCTGGAAAATTAAAAACTCGAATTCATAATATTATATTTCTGCAACAGCTATTGATTCTTTGTGTTACCTTTGTTTTCATTTCAGTAAGTCTCAGCAGTTTTGTACCACGACATAACTTTCTAAGCATCGATCTGCCTGTGGTGATAGAGACATTTTGCAAGTATCCTTTGAAGTATGTTTGTTCTTTTAAGACAAGAAGAAGACTGTTCAGAATTTAGTGAGCCAGCAAAATTTCACTTGGATATCATTTTAGACAGGATGCTCAGAAACATTTCTGTAAAGTTTTGACATCTTTATCCCATCTCTGCATTAATTATTGTCCATGTGCCAAGCCCAGAATGGAATCTCCCACTTCCTTGTGCTTAGCGGGATATTTTTGGTCAGCTTTTTTTTTTTTTTAAAACTCTTTCTTGACGATGATTTTTAGCAGCTCTGACAAGAAAGTCAAAGTAATCCTGAATTTATGGCAGGACAAATGTTACTGCTAGCTTTGATATGTCAGAGCTTTATTAACACCATTTCTGAGCCATTATGCTGAACTAAATAACAGAGTATGGTTGTTCACTTCCACTCTTTTTTGCTGTTGTTGTTGTAGTTTGTTTGTTTTGTTTTTGTGTGTTTTTATCTTCAACAGAAAACTTGCCCTATTCAAAAGCCAGGACGATAATGCATTTAAATGTGTTTATTAATGAGCGAGATCATATATGTACTTGGGCTTGTATATGGCTAATCTAAGACCCTTAGCCTTAGAAACTGAAATGTTTATGGGTGGTTAAAATACAGTTTAGCAGATTTGTCCATAAAAGCATAGTAAAGATGCTACCTATAAACTTCCCTTTTCTGGAAACATGCCAAGGTTCCCACTGATCCAGCTCCTTTCTGAGTCATGTGTCTTTTTGTCCAGCCGGTATAGGATGGAGGTAAGTAGTAATGTTAGCAAGGCTTTACCAGCAACAGAAATGATCTACCTTTGTCTCATTCTCACATGCACATGCATGCACAGAAATAGACTCCACTTCCTGGCTAACAGGTAAGTAGAAGATTTCAAATCATATTTTAGCCATGTGCCTATACCAATAAGGGAGTGTTTGGAAAATATTCCTAATCATTATTGCATATTAGATCATAGGTCTAGAATACCTTCTTACCTCAGGTGTGGTGTCAGACCTGTAACCTTGCTCCAAAACCACACAAGGCAAGGGAGGAGGATGGGCAATATTAATTGTGGTTTTGCTGTCTCCTGCTTTTATCTGAGTTATGAAGAGCACAGATTGTTGAAGTATCAAACGCTAGTGCTTTTTTATTACTTTAAAACAAATGAACTCATAAGGGCAGTTCTGTGGGCATTTATGTTGTGGTTATATTATATATAATCTATATGAAACAGAATGGCACCTAAAAATAACCCTCGTGTTTCTCTTTGCATACTAGAAATAAGAAATGCATTTTATGTTAAATTTGGATTTATATTTTCTTGGATTTTATTCTTGAACCTTAACTAATGTCAATCAGATACCTAATTTCACTGTCAGGAGCATTGGCAGTTATCAATGCTGTACCCTGCTTTGCTTTGGATGGTCAATGGATATTAAATTCTTTCCTGGAAGCCACTCTGAGCTCCTTGATTGTAGAAAAACAAAACAGAGAGCTTGTTGGCTTTTTAATTTTGCTTGCTGGTAGTACACTTTTGGCTGCCAATGTTGCACTGGGACTTTGGATGGTGACAGCACGATAGAGGATTGGTTATCTATCAGTTCTCACAGTACACAGAGAGAATGAATCCATTGCTTTTTAAAACTTGTTCAGTACAGAGATTGAAATAATTCCCTTAAAATGACACTGAAAGAAAATCACTGGTGGCTGCTGTTGTAACTTAAATCTGTACAACGTTTTGTCTGTCGTCATGGGAAGACTAAGAAAAAGCACTATGAATCTTGTCATGTACTCTTTAAGCACTGTACTAATTTTAGAGAAGTTGCATTGTAAAGCTTCACAGGAAGAAGCCTAATTTATTAACTTAAATCTCAGAATAAGAGAATTATTTGGCCTCAAACATTTGTAAAGTGGGAGGAAAAATACACTTAGGTTTTATTTTATAATCTGAACAATTTAAAAAAAATCTGTGTGGCCTCTGATCATTTTTCAGTCAGCATAATCTTCAGTGTCTTTGTTCTGTATTTTAATCTGGTGTTGTAGCAAACTGGACTCTAAGAAGCCCTTAAGTCTCATATCAAAATGGTGTAAAGCTAAGCAAATGATTACCATGTGTTAATGAGGGGAGAGAGCCCATATGGATTAGTGTCTTTCCTTTTCAGCTGGCCAAACGACTGGAAGCATCCTCAGGATGTAAATTGGAAGTGCCAATGTCTGTTGAGAATGAGGTATGTGGGAGGATAACAAAGCCCACATGTTTCTTACACATTCGGTTGTATATTACCACACACAGCTGAAGATATTTTCAATATCTCAAGTCAATATTTCAAGTTTCAATATTTCAATATTGAAATATTTCAAGTCAATATTTCTCAGCAATAGCGAGGCAATAAAGAAATTTAGTTTCTGAGTGCTGAAAAATGCTGTGCACAATTATTGCTAAATGGTAAATAATGTTCATGTACTCAAAAAATAATACTGTATTATACCTGTTTACAGTTAAAAGTGAAGCCTGTTCTTGCAGCGTCTATCTTCTGATTCTGTGAATGCAATATGCCCAGTTACTCACTGACATCTCTGTCTTTCAAAGGTTTGTTTTCATTATAATTCATAATAATAAGTTCATAGAAGATTTTTTAGTTTATAGAAGATTCATTATAATTGAAGAAGTTTAGTTGAAGCTGGTCTTGTATCAGAATTGTTTAGAGGAAGAATATGATTGTGAATCTGTTTTAACATTTGGCTTTGCTTTCTGAACTTAATATGGACCTTGTACTTGTTTTTAAAAGAACAATGGAAGAATGACCAGTGTTTTGCTGACTGAAGTATGTCTGACTTATTCTGAGACCCTTCAAGTCTGTAACAGTCTCAATATGATTATACTCTTAAAAATAAAAAAAGGCTCTGGTTTGGAATCCCATATAATTGAAACAGGGAAAATTTGAAAAATACTCTGCAACTTCTAAACTGTATAATGCTCCCACCAGGAGCTGCGGCAGCTCAGAGTTCCTTTAATGAGGTGGCCTTTCCATTCAAGAAAGTAGAAGCTAAGCTAATGGATACAGGCCTGCAAAGAGCCATGAAGCCAGTGCTTCATGACTGGCTCGATCGTGGCCAATTCGTAATCAGCTAAAACAGATTCTCTTGGCACTAGAGGTAGAAGCCTGGGTAATTTCAACAGCGGGGTTGGGTGCTATTCCTGGTGCTACTGCATAGATTCCTAACTCCAATGTTTGCATTTGGCCACTGATGCATTACTGTATTTTTGCACAGGAGCCTTCACACTTACTTAAGATGTATTCTTTTCTCTTAAGATGACGCAAACAGTAATGAAAGAGTGTACTTGCTTGCTTGTTGTTGTGTTAGTTTACTTCTCTCCAGTGCTGTCAGAGGCTCAGCCTCCTGAAGTTCACCTCTGTGGGGTAGCAGGCCTGTGCCTCTGAGTTTCAACCATTTCAACCCAGGCTTCTCTGCACAGATCCTGGTAAGAGAGAGTAGAGTAAATCCGTCAGCCGATCAAGCAGGAGTGCATCCCCGTGGGGACTATTAGAAGTCACAAAGTGCAAGAAAGGAAAAATAAACTAGCAGACACTGCCAACAGGCATCTCTTTCTTCAGGAGTCACCTGGAAAAGTATGGTTCATTGTCACTCCCAGTAACTTGCAGAAATTTCAGAGTAGCCATTCTGATGTTCTGTTCTTCCCTCTCTCCTTGGACAGCAGTGACATGAGCAGCCTGGTTCTTACTCAAAGCTTGGCTCTGAAGTGATGCTCTAGAAGTCTGTTCGCTCACCTAAGTAACTACTTACTAATCTGAGCTCTTCCTTTCCAGGCACAATGCCACTTTCCTCTGTCTCTGTGTCTTCTCCAGTTGCCAGTGCACAAGATTAATTTGCACTTTAGGAGTTTAAGTGCAAGTTAGTAAGAGAGATTATTTACTTTTCAAAAAAGCTACTATTTATGTATCAGAGTTGCAGTGCTGTCTTAATCTCTAAAGGAACAACAAACGCATCTAGGGTGATTTAAAAAATATTCTGTGGAGAACATTTCAAGTTTGATGTTTTATATATTCATGTTGAATCCAGCTGCTTGGGATAATCTGTTTAGCATCGTACTCCTCCTGGCAATGGAAAAGAGAAAAAAATTTGAATAACATACACAAGATACAGCTACTATACAGAAGCTGGCAGGTTGTTCCTCGTTATTTAATGTGCTACAAAAACATGATGTTTTACCAAAAGAATTTATTTTACTTTATATAATCACAGAAAGTCACTTTCACTAAATAAAACTTCAATCTGTGTTTGACCTCATAATCAAAACAAGAGTGGAGAAGACACATTGGTCATGGCTTCACCAAAACAGACAAGTTAGCACACTGTAAAGACCCTAGATAACATCTGTGGTAAGGTAGTACTATAAAGGTTTAAAAATATTCATGGGTCCATTTCTCCATGTACTGGAATTCTACTGAATAAGGGTTATGTACATATAGGTGCTTTGAATCAGGGCTTTAAGCAAACTGGGATCACTTTGTATGAAGGGTGACCCAGCACATATCTTAGATTACCTGTGGGCAAAGGGAATAGTTAAGCTGGACCACTCTGAAGAAAAAGTTGTTGGTTTCAGTGGTTCCATTTTATTTTTTATATTTTCCATTTTGTATTCTGATAAGCAATTGCGGTTTTTTGCTTACATATAGTTATTGGGAGTTTTATTGCTGTTTTGTTTGTTTAACAAGATTGACTACAGAAGGGCACAGAATGTTTTTTGTGTGATTTTGATTTTTACTCTGGGGTATTTGCGACGTTTCTTCTATTTATATTTTTGTAAAAATTAAAAAGAAATCTTTCCTTAAAATAAAATCTTTTCAATTCTCATTCTAATTAGCCCCTCAGAATATAACTTATTCTTTAATACAGAATCTATCAATGTCATTATAGAGGATAATGACTCAAGTGTAAAACAGAGCACTCTTAAAGATTGGATGGATACTACTATATATGTATATACTATGCTTTTTAAATCTGTATCAGATGGAAAAAATAATGTGTAACATTAGGAGGTGTTGTATGCTTTTACTTGATAATTGTCAGAATTCCATAAGTGTAATCAGTTGTTCTGATTTATTTGTTTGTTTTATAAGATTTTTTTATATCAGCAAAGACTTCCATAGCATGTTCTGATAATGCATGATGTGACACGATAATGCGTAACTTAGCACGTAGGATGTTACACGGTCATTGTTAATTTAGGAAATTAAAACCAGCTTGATTCCTTACATGTTAAATGAAAGAGACTTCACTAGGAAAATTGCAGATAACTTTAGACTGACTAATCTGCTAGCTTATGAGTCAGAGTGAAAAATCTATTAACTTGTCCTTTTGAATTAGAATGAAACAACCAACTGTGATGACAATGACATTTATCAGTGTGATGATTCTGATTTTTTTGTGTATATACATACATATACATCTACATACACATGTATATATGAGTGTATGTGTGTGTATATACATATATACATACACAGCCACAGTCTATATCGCAGCTTTTTTAGGGATAACTTCTGGCAGTCCTCTATATTCTGCAGTGTTGGCGTTTTTCTTTCTCTGTATGAATTCCTTGGCTTTCTCTACATTTTAAAATTGCAGCTGTGTTCTCCTTCTGTAACCGATCTATAGGGATTTCTTATCAGAAGATGTGTAATGGGCATAATGTAACCACAGCTGCATGAGTCCTGTTCCGCTGATGTTCAGAATACATTTCCTGCCTTCTGAGAGGCCTCAGCTATAGGCACAGTAAACAAAGATTTCCAGGGCAATTAAAAGAGGTTGACTTCAGAATCTATCACTCTCTAAATGCTGCTGGTTTTGCTAATTTTGCATGTTAACTGGGATGAGTGAGACTGTGTAGAGTATACTGATGAAACCTTCGCATGGCAGCCCGGGTGTTCCAGGTTTCTTGAATACCTTGCTACAAGACAGATTTTTGTTCAATCCAAGTTTCCCAGTAGTTTCCTATACGCTTTACAGGATGACAAAGGGTGCCCTGTAAAAAATAGATTTGATTTTTTGTTTTAATGAATTCTGTTTATCTTCTATCTGAAAGATCTGCATTTGTATCTAGATATTATTTATGACAGAAGAAATGACAGATGAAGAAGGGGTTGAAAGGTTTATGTAGCCTACACAGTATTTAATTGTTTTTAGAAGTTGTGATTTTAACTCTGGAAATGCATAGTTCTTTGTAAAATACATATCGTGTACACTTGCATTCAGATCAGTTCCCACAGCTTTTGTCTTGCCTTAGCTTTGTTCTTGTGACCTTGTGAGTAAGGAAGCTCAATCTAACTCAGGTAAGATGTAGTATTAGAAGTTTTTATACCCTTTTTATCCTGAACTGCATGTAATGCTACATATAGATTTGTTGTTTAATGTAGCTGTATGTACCTGTGTATGTATTGTATATGCTGTATTAATGAAGCATTTGTGGAGCATTGTACTAGGGACTGTCAGCAAACAGAAGCTTTGGGACTCCCCCTTGTTCCTTGGATTCATCCACTATGATCATTTGAAGAGCAGATGGCAAGGACTAAGGGAGTGAAGAACCTCAGTTTATGGCAGCTTTATGAAACCTTCACAATGCTGAGCTAGCGTGAAAAGATAGGGACAAAGAGCAGGATATGACACTGCAATTCCAGTCATTCCATTTACATCAGCATGAAATGTGAAAAGAACTTGTAATTAACATTTCAGAGCATGCAGATACATTTTCCAGCCCTTCACTGAATCATTCAATGAGATGCTCAAAATTTTTTTTTTTTAACTTTGTTGTTCCACTGATAAATGTGTACTTAACAAGTGGTTGGGGTAGTTGTAGTTTATTTATTAAAATGGACTTGGATATTTCTTACTTCTAGGTGTTTATCCTTTTTTTTTTTTTTTTTGTGGCATACCATAACTGGCCTTCACTTAGTAGTTTGAAAGTTTAAAGTCTATTTCAAAACCATCATAAGAGAAATCTGATTTCTTCCTTCCTAAGTTGGAATATTGTTAATATTTTTAATTCCTCTTTTCCTTATATAATTTTATGTTTAGATTTCATTTGTTTGGATGATCTTATCTGAAGCCTGTCAATGGAATATGTATTGTTTTGAAATTCACTATTTTTTTTCCTCTACGTAGCCTTATTTTTCACACTGACTCACAGCTGTGGAATGTTAGATTTCTAGACCCTTTGTTCCCACTATGTATTGTTCACAATCATGTTTGTTTGTTTTTTTTTTTTAAAAAAAAGGGGGGGGGGGGAAGAAAGCTTCATTTTGAAAATGTCAGTTAACAAATATATGGAACGCTTTGAATAATGTATTGTGTTTTTGTTGTGCTCTTTTTCTCTATTTAATCAACCAAACAATAAGTATTGTTTTCTATGTATGATAAATATATCCTGCAAATAAATTCATTGTTTGATTGTTAATGTGTTTAAATCTGTTTTTAAAAATAAGGTAAAATGACGTAATGCTGTGTTTATGGCAATTACTATATTCCATCTCATTTTCTCACACTCCTCATATGTAATTTATATCATCTATCTAGGTACCCACAAGCTTACCACTACCCTTTTTATTACCTGACCACCTCCTAAAATTAATAATAACTGTCAATTTGCTTTCTCTTATTTACCTGCTTATCAGAGTAATAGTTTGATTTATAGTAGAAGTACATCCAGACAGACACCTACATGCTGTTCCTGAGCAAAGTAGTAGTCAAAGTAGTCACTGTAATGTGACAAAGGTACATAGTGACTGCCTTACAGGAGCACAACCTTACTTCTTGGCGTATCTCATGTGTAAATCTTCTCTTCTGGCATTGTGGACTTCGTTGGCTTGTTTTGCAGTGAAATATTTGCCATGGGATTCCACAGTCAAGGTAAGTGGAACCACTTCTCCAGGTGTTAAGGCTACTCCTATGGGAGGAACTTAAAGTTCGGACTGTTGAATGACATTAAAATGATGCTACGTGGTACAACGTTTGATGTGTGTGTACAGGCCAGCACAAAGCTGGGCATATATCCTAGTTTGTTTTCAACAATTTTCCTTAGGTATCCAGATGCAATCTGTGGCTGTTAGTATGGCGTGACCAGACTGTTTAGCCTCATCTGAGAATGAAGTTTTATTGCTACATTTCTTGAGCAAACTCATCTAAAGTTATCCAGGTTATTTGCAAGGAGAACTAAATTGTCCTTTGTTGCTTATTGGACAAGCTGTTACTTTATACCAGCAGAACTGTTTCAGCAAGCATGGCTTTGTTCCCAGATAAAAGATTACTGTGAGAAGTAGGCACAAAGCACAGACTGCAGACAAATTGGGAGAATTTCCCGGGTAGGTCTGCATGCATGCATTCTTCTGAATCCTTGCATGAGGAGATGGCTTTTATATTTTTCTTACCCATGTTAAAGGTAGAGTTCATTTATTTTTTATTAAGCTTCTAAGAGGGTCCTGCAATTTTTCAATTGATTTGGAAAATGTTATCCCTTATTCTAATTATGTATGTTCTATAGTCTAGAATAAAGTCAGTAATATGCTCATGTTGTCATGAGGAATGATGACTTAATCACTAATATACTTTAAGGGTAACATTTAAAAAGGTATACTGTATGAATGTGTCTCATTGCCAGCTTTGCTTTGCTGAGCATGCCAGTTTGAATTACCAAGCAGAAACATTCCTAAACATCTTTATTAGGTCTGTATGCAGTGAACTCATTTAAATCTTATTTAAGATTTTTGTGACCTTTTGATGTGAACTATCCAATGAAGTAGTACAATTTAAGATTTGATTCTAATTTTATGGTAAACTCTGAGAATCCACCATATTCATGAAGTATAAGCAGCAGAATCACTCAGGCTTCTAATAATTTTGTCTCTCTTTCAACTCAAACAGATGTGGTGCTTACTTTGATACTTTTAAAGCTGCAGTGTTGTTGAAATACAGTTGGATGTTCTTACAAATTTTGCAACTCATTCTCTATATTTCTGATGAATCGTTGGCGTCTACATTTTTTTTGTTGTTTGCAAACGTAGTGGTGGCTGAATTCTGTCTAACCACCACTTCTGGCATTCTTGAAAACATACAGTTTTACATCCTTTTTCATTTTCCCTGAAAGGAATCATTTAAACAATAAAGAAACACTTCTCATTTATTGTCACCCTTTTTGCTATTATATTGGGAAAGTCTCTGTGTCTTTGTCCTTTTCACAGCTCTGTGAGGATCTCTATTAAAACATTACCTGATTATTATTTTTTAAGTGTAAATTCCTCTAAGCCTTCTGCATTTGCTGCAGTTACCCACACAGACATCTAATGCGGTCTGAGATATCCTAAGGTGTTCTTAGGTTAGTAATTTTACTTGGAACAATTTTTGAGTTTTGAAACACATCCCCCGCTTGTCTCCATTTGCCTTATGTTGGTTTAGGTCTTAGGGCTTCTGAAACCTACCCATGGGGCTGGCAGATGAGGCCCTACTGGAGATCAAAGACGTTCTGGACCAGCAGCTGGATACTACGAGGACTACCTGAGGGCATTTCCTATCATGCCAGATGCTTACATGTGGGCAACAAATCAGCTCTTACTCTTCCCTAGAATTACTTTTTGTCTCATGAATTGAAGTGGAATACAGGTCTTTTGGGGTGAGTTTTATTTGGCATAAAAGTACATCTGAGCATTTCTGGTTTTGCACAGTACAAGCTTCTTTTATAAAAGTTATGGCAGCAAGTGCCACACGCACTCCTCCTGCTCCGGACCTTAGGTCTGGAAGCAGCAGAAATGAGTACCGCAAGTTCTGCAATGAGTACTACATTGAGAAGGAGGGCTTATTTCAAAAGAAAATACCATGCTTCTTCAGATGTGGAGTGGTGGTAGCAGAAGTGCACAGATTTATGGGAGGCAATGGAGAGGTACCAGGTGGAGACAATGCTGCCCAAGGGGGAACATGATGATCCAAGTTCTACAGCAGGTCACCTGGCTTCTTTTTCTCCTTTGTGGGGCTGAAGAGGTGGAGATTCAGTTAGGCATTCAGTTAGGAATGGGATAAAATCGGGCTACAGGTGTGGCAGAGAGAGGTTGTTTGTTCATTTACAGAATCTTTAGATCAGAAAGAGCGTGTATATTCATTTACAGAATCTTTAGATCAGAAAGAGCATGTATAGAGCATGATATCAAGCATTTTTAGAGCTAAACTGCAAATAACACTGACAAACTTCCATCACTGGTGGCTACGCCCCACGAAATAAGATCAGGGAAACAAAAGTCTGTACTTTCACATGGCAGTTCAGGGCATTTATATTGGCAAGTCAGTGCCCTGGTTGCTCTGCAGGGATCAGGCCTGATCACACTTTCAGTAGCCCGTGTGTGAGGTCAGAACTTTTCTTTTGTTTCCACATTCCTTCTTCTGTATGACTTGACCTCACAGATGCAGTTACTAAGAAAAAATAATCCACTTTTATAATGTTTTGCCCATTGGCTTTGTTTCCATTCCTGCAGTTATTTGAATAACTAGCATAAACAGGGCCAAACCACCTGTATCTCTATCGCTGCTGCAAAATCAGCAAAGTCAGATTGTGAACATGCATTGCAAATGCATTGCAAACCACACCATTCCTCAGTACTTACCACTGTTATTACCAACAAACTTTTTTTTTTTTTTACAACGACCGTTTACTGTTCTTCATTAGATGTCTGAGTTTATTCCTTTTAAATGTTCTGTGTTCTGTGGGGCATTTATTATGCTCAATGCTGTTGAAGGTAGAAACAGGCAAAACAGAATAAAACATGCATACTATGCTTTTTGGAAGTAGACAAAATTCTCTGTTTCATTTACTGGAGTGATATGGATGAGTTAGGCATATATCTTCAGCATTTATCTTCGAACTAGAGAGAGTACTTCAGTAGTTAACCTAACTGGCCTCTGCAGACCACTTTAACTACAATCAAATGCAACTGAGGCAGAAGTTAAAATACCACTGAAATAGTTGTGAACCCTTTGGCATATTATCAACCAGTATTTTTTCATAGAAGTGCAGAAGCCCATTGTTAACCTAAGACTTCACCTAGCTGTGAACTGCACAATCTTTTTAACCTCCATTTTGTATCGTGACATGAAAATACCAAAAGCAGTTCTGAAGAAAACATCTCAGCTTTCACTTACATGGTTACTTAGAAGGAAGTTGCTTTTAGCATGTGCAAATGTTTTTTTTTTAAAAAAAAAAAAACTTAAAATGTTATATTAAATGTGGTAATAAATGTGAAAAATTACTCTGTTTGCATATATGTGATTCTTCCAGTTTCTCTCCTGTACTCCATCCTAAGTCAAATGCCAGTTCAATGCAAGTTATTTGCATGAGCTTTTACAGCTGTGCAGTGTAGCTGAAGACATTAATGTTGCAGCCAGATCAGGAGTCCAGGTTTGGTGAACTTAGTTCATCATAGGTACAGGGGAAAAAAGCCAGAAAGTGAATATAGCTGATTAAGAAGGGGAAATCATGAAATCAAATTTGTTATATAATGAGGTAAAATAGCAAGAAAAGAATCCAGGAAACGAGTGATCATGAGGGTTTAAAAAATGATAATTTTTATTATTAATTACAAACTAATAAGAAAATAATGAAAATTTGTCCCCTAAATGAAGGCCTATTTCTAGATCAAAAGGGTGCTTTGAAATGCAAAACAAATCTCTTCTGCCATAGATTTCCATATACAAACAGATGCTAATTTGATAAGCATTCGGTTAACTTTTCCTGACCTGAACTTATCATCAGCTTAGATAAATATAATGATTGTTGGTGGCCTTAGAAAGCTGTGAAATACATAGGCTGTAGCCGCAGGGAAGAAAACTGAAATGGCTTCATCATATCGACAAATAAGAGGTTGCAGTGAAGAGAAGTGGTTCAGCAGCTATGTGTGGGCCTAGGGCTTGAAAGCCTCCAGTGGGGCAGTCTGCTGTGCTACACATACCCTGTGTGACCTTGAAGGACTCTTCCAACCTTAATGATTCCATGATTCTATGTTTCTATGACCTGGAACAGAGGGACTGACATCCTAAAGAGAGAGGTAGGCCAGTGGAGCTCACTAGGCCCTACAGTGAGGACCTTGCTTGCCCTGAGGTGGAACCCTCGTGCTGAGGCTAGGGGGTTGAGGGTGAAGCAGGAGGCACTTGTTGACTGCACTGGTGAGGGAGAGGTGGTGGAGTCCCCGTCCTTGGAGATGGCTGCCCTGGGCAGCCTGCTCTGGGTGTCCCTGCTTGGGCAGGGGTTGGAGCAGGTGGCCTCCAGAGCTCCCTGCCAGCCCCAGCCACGCTGAGAAGCCCGCCACTCCTCCCGCCTGAGAGCCTCAGTCAAGCAGTTGGCTTCAGTGTGGAAGCTTTAAATTGAGCATCCCACAAAATGCAGCAGTGGTTACATCCACATTTTTAAATGCTGTCTGCACAGGTAGGAACAGGATACGTCATTAGGAAAACACTCTGGATACAATCCAATGACTATCCATTGACCTACTGTCCAGACTGTTTGTATAAAACCATAGGTGAATTTGAGGTCTTGGCTTCAGGACAGAACCAGGATGTTTTCGGGAATATTTTAAATTCGGTGTGGTTTTTGGTTGTTGTTTGCTTTTTAATCTTTGCTGTATTTGTTTTGGAGCATACAGAGTTTGGTATCCAGGGCCATTACGTCTAATATCACACAGCAGCGTGTGTGGGGAAGCTTCCTCTAAAGATACATACGGACCACGTAAGAATGAGCTAGTTGGAATGTTAAAGCGATATTGTCATTTAAAAGAAAAGGATTGCTATTATTTTAAAGAATAAAAGCTCTTTAATATTTGAATAGCCATTTTGCTTTTTTCCAATGTCTGCTAAGATACTTTTTCTACCTTAAAATACCATAAATTAAACTTTATTCACAGCTTAGAGAGGGTTCTGCTTTGGATATGGAAATATATGAACAAAGGAGCTTTGAGATGGGCTTCAGCTACTCCAAATGTTTGACCTTGATGTATCAGTGAGAAGAAATTGTGGCAAGTTTGGTGCTGATAAAAGCTTGCTGTTCTCCAGTCATAAGGAAAACCATCTGTCTTAAGAACAGCCTAAATAATTAACCGGTCAGGCATCTGAAATTAGAAATTTCTGCTGGTGCATCCTAGGCTTTGGAATGCTGTGCTGTGAAATCCGACAGTGCAGTAAGCCAATTATACCTGCTATCAGAGGATTGTAGGTCTAAATTAAACCGAACCTGTGAAGTAAGCCCTGACTATGATGCTCACATGAAAGCGTAACCAAATTATGCATGAGTAGTAGGGCTGTTACCAATTTGAAAATAAAAAGGGCTCCTTTCTTCTGTCCATGCTCACCACAGGGATGATCTGGCTACACTGAAGTCAGTGGGAAACATTCATTCCCTACATGGAGTGCAATGTAAAGTGTTAAAGTAATGGTGGAATAAGGTGACTAACAGACTAAAGAACAGTGACAAAATGGGACCTGTCAAGGCAGGAAAACACTTTTCTTTCCTGCTTCCTCAATCTGCAGACTGAAGCAGAGGTTTTTCCTTGCTATAGTTAACTAGTTTGGCAAAACCCCTTACTTTGCATGCTATAAAACATTGGTCTGTACTTCTAAGCACATTTGTAAAAGTTATTTAGTCTTGAAGCATGAGGATGAAGCAATCAAACAGAATCACATTTTTCTCTGCTTTGGACTCTAGCAAGTTTTCAGGGCTACTGGTCTTCTGAACAGGGTGCTGCAACAAGAGAAGAATTCAGGGATTCACCCACACCTGGCTTGAGTCACTTGCTTTAGGCATTTGGATAGTCATCTTCTCCTCCCTCTACAGCCAATAGAGAAAGAGATGCCACCACAGATAAGCCATCTGAGGAGCAATCATGTGGGAATGCTTCTCACCCAACGTACTATAGATGCAGCCTGAGTACACAGCCCAGGTGCAGCCTGCTCCACTGCAATGCTGAAAAAGGAATACATTAATAAATAGGACTGCTTACAGCACCCAGACCAGTAGTATGTAGTGTAATGGGATAAAATACTGCCACTAAAACTATATAAAAAACTTGGAGCCAAAGAGTATTACTCTGCCTTATTTCTCCTGTGATCCGTAACATGTGAATGAATAGATGTTGACATAAATAATCACTGTTTTGTGCCTGATTGCCTTACTCAAAAGGTCTTCATTCATGCACACCACATTCCTCTACAGGATATTTTAGAACATGTTCTAAAAATTGTAAGTATCTGAATCATTCCTGATTTAAAATACTTCAGTCTAGCAAAAGAATATTAAATTACATATATGTGTGTCATTAAGACCACTGAAACATGATGATGAGCAACTTAGAATTGCTAGGTATCTGGCATTATCAGTCTCTTTTTATTTTTAAAGTAAAAAATGCAACAAAATGAGCCAGAAAAATAGACAATAATGCTTTAAAATATTGATGATGAAGATAGTGTTTTAGAAATCAACATAGCTAGGATAGATTTAGAAATAAGCCAAATGTATGCCTAAAGACAGGGACTCTTTGTTAAAAGTGTGGCATCAAATGGCCACTTTCCACATTCTACAACTCTGTTGTAGTTGTGAATAGATAGGTTTTTGCCCACAGAAGAGTGCACTCGCCTTTTAGCCATCTTTCTGCAAAGATCATGACTGTGGAAGGGAAAGCCACTTAGAAATACATCTTCCCTGCCAAAGCGGATTACCACTACCACATTCATTACAAGTTTGACACTGAATTCACAACCTGTATTTCTTCTACCTCCTGCCTTTTCCAGCAATGCCTCCACCTCCCCATCTTGACTTCATCATCTCACTAACAAATCCTGAACCACTTCACAGAGTTATTAGTATCTGACTGGCTTTTTTTAGTCAGTAAAAACACATTTTTTTAATGAAAAAGTGAGAATTTATCAGCAACCCCTGAAGTCAGGGAGGAAGGAAAGGAGGGGGAAGGCATCTGTGTGTTTTAATCTTGATTTTTAGGAGTTATACTTGTCAACCTTTCTGTTCTTTATATCTCTCTAAAAGATGTGACTGTGAGGATATGATTTTGACAGAGTGTTTACAGAATTATGACTCCCTGCCTAAATATGCTTAGTTTGCCAGATGTGGCATCTATTTGAACAGCTGCACTTCCAGTTGGTGTTTATCAGCAGCTTATATATACCAGTATATATACTTTCATACTACACATTCCTTAATGCTTTACCTCCCTAGAGGACATGAGGGATGCTAGAGTAAAAACTGGATTCATCTTGAAAGGTTATTTGCCTTAGGAAGAAAGAGATTTTTGCAGTGAATAAGCATTAGATGCATCATATAAAAATTTGGTCAAGATTCTGGGAAGTGACCATTGAATCCGGAGAAGTTTTTAAGGTTTTCATTCTAAAGGATTTAGTTTTCCAACACAACACTGCAGAAAATCAGGGCCTTTAAAAAGAGCCAACTTGCACACCGAAACTTTCCTTACTACATATTCACTTTTCTGTTTATATCTGTGAATGTCTGGGATTTACTACTCACTGAAAGGAAAATGAAAAAGGATGGAAAACCTGAGGAAGGTTGCCAATAAGGGCACTGACCATATTGTTACCATCAGCTTCCTGGACAGCTGAAATAACAGCAGCCTGTTTTAGCGTTCTTGAACCAGTTTCTCCAGGTTGATTGCACTTCACAGTAAAGTCTGCAATACAACCATCACCAAAGCTAGCAGCACCTTAATTTTGATGCAGAATAGCTACGGTAGATGTTCAGAAAATCTTCTTATCCACCCAGACTTGGTTTGGCTTCTAGGAGAACCCGTGAGAATAGAGTCCATGCAGTAGAATAGTTCTACCATTAACAACTGACACTACATTTTACAAGGTCTGAATTAAACTCTCAGCTCAGAGAACTGTAAAACAGGAGCAATAATGTTTTGCCGATCCTTTTATTCCCCTTATTTGGACTGTAAATTCTCTAGGGAGAAAGGCTTTCTTCCAATGTGAGGGTGTAACTCAGTTTGGAAAGTGGGCCCTCCAGGTACTGGAGCAAGGATGATTTGAGAGTGGTGTGCACTGGAAAGAGAGGCTTCTGGAAAAGAGATGCTACCTCTTAAACAAGACCTCTGTCACATAGTCCAAACCCAAACAGCAGTTACACATTTTGAAAACTGATTCAGCCAAGAAGTCAGCAAGAGTGCAGGCAAAGCTAGAAAAAGAGGTTGCAAACAGCAGAGAAATCAGAAATTGCTGGGATGAAAAAGGACTAGCAGCAGAAGGGATGCAAATGGCTGGTATCAAAAAAAAAAAGATGTGTGGCTTGGGAAAAGGAGAAGAAAGGAAAAAGATCTGAGAACAAACAGTGCATCATACAAACCAGCTTGGCAAGTGACTGAAGTTTGTATAGGAAAATCAAGATAGCTCCACTAATTTCTAAATAACGATTCAAGATGCTAAGATGAGCAAAAGATAATAAGGTGAATTAGGTATCAAAGAGCTACAGACAGAAGCAGGGCTGGAAGAGCATATGGCAAATGAAAAGCCAAGCTGGTGGAGAGAAAATAAATGGGAGAGCATTAAAGAAGGAGGTCTCCAGTCAGTAAACATGTGAAATGGTGATCGTGCAGAAGAAAGGAGAATGGACCTGAAAAGAGGAGAAATTCAGAGGAGAAATGGGAGAGATGACTGGAGCTTGGAGCTGCAGAAGGTGTATAAGGATTAAAGAAAGGTCATACAGATTTCCATTGCTTTTCCTTCATGCAGAGGTACCTCATCTTATTTTGTCTTTTTACCTCCCGCTCTTGTTAGCTAGCACTTTTGTATTTACACCACAGGTGCGTGACTTGTTTTTAACAGATGTTATTTCAAGCAGCTTGAAACATGACCTTAACCTTAGGTTTTATAGCAACCTTTTACCAAACCAACACCTCTTCTCAAGCAATTTCCAGTTCAGTCCTGCCATGACCAAAATGCTGCATGATAACATCTTTGCAAATCCTACAGAAGAAGCACAGGGCCAAAACAAAATGTATGCATCTTATTGCTTCTCAGTTTACGTTTTCTTAAAGTCAGTTTAATCCCACATATTTAGTTGTGTAAGCAAGCAATTTTAGAAAATTAAGTAGGAATTTCCCTGTGTGTTTATGACATGCCCATAATGATAGATTTTTGTTTGCAGTTGAATATTTCCCTGAAGTGTTTACTGATTAAACATTCAAGGCACTCAGGAAACGTGATTGTGGCTTGACTGCAAGCTAGATGAAGAGAGAAAATGTCATTGATTTAGTGGGTTTCTAGGATTGATAAAAACAGTCCAGAGACTGGTTTGTGAATAAATGTGTACGTCTCTGTATTACTTTTGAAGTGGGAACTCTTGCTTTCATGGACAGGAACATTTACAAGACATCTAACTTCTAAACAACTTATAAATAGAACTCTGAACAGCTGCAATCTACAGAAGGATATACTGTAAATGTGTTACTTGGGGTCACCATTCAAACAGCCTGCATATAATCCATGCAATGAAATATGCCATGCACGATGTGTTTTGTATGAACAGGACTAGTCTGCAGATAACACATGCACTGACATTTGTTTCCAGAAACCAGTCCCTAAGAGTTAGGCTCCATGAATTATTATGAAGGTAGAAATGAGGCTTACTACCAGAAGTATGCCTAAAGCTAATGTTACTAACAGCATAAATTTGACTGGAAATGTTGTCTACAAGCACAAAACCAGGGGCTCTTCCCCATCAAAAAGCATCTTTTTTGTTTTGAACAAATCACATGCAAACTTTTAAAAAATATAATTTTAGCTTTGCACTGTCCATGAAAAAACAATAAAACTCATTCAAAACAAAGCCACTTTGTTGCCAAGTGGTCAGTAGTTTAAACAGTCCTATATGCTTAGTAATAATAGACTTGTCAAGAAATTTAAGAAAGAAAGAGACTACCTTAGGTTCATCCTGCAAAATCATAATGACACGGTCTTGCAACTGGCAGGAAAGATCCAGGACTAGGAAGGTTGACCAGACTGCATTTTTGGAGGAGCTGAATACTTAAAGAGTAAGGTGCCTGCTAGTATTTCTTCTGACAGCCTTGGATTCCCCTGCAACTCTGCTGTGGATCCTCCCTGCTTTCCCCTGTGGCACGTGTTTCAACACCATCAGAAAGTGCTGCCATGGATAACTTTTCTGCAGATCAGACAGGCGCGAGGCACTGATGCCATCATTCATGCTCACTTTACGACGGGATAAGCTTTTGTCTTTTAGGGCCAGGTCCTTTAATCCTGCTGAATTGTGTCAGCGCAAGGCAGCACATTGGAAAGCAGAGTGGCAAGCTACTCCTGCCCTCCTACAGAGATGGAGCTGGGGAAGGCCTGACTGCATTGGCTGCCCATAACACAAAGGACAATTGGTCTCATCTTCCAGGAAAGCCCTGGGCTCCTCTTGTCATCAGCTCACAGTGGCATAGCATAGTGATGTCAGAGTGTAATGAAATCTGTGGAAAAGGTTTCTAAAAGAATGGAGTCAGGCAACTGCAAAATTTTTTTCCGGAAAGTCTGTTTAATATATTGGCTAGAGTTAAGTTCTGTGGCTTTGTTTGATATAGTCAAACATGGCTATTACAGAGGGAATGCGTCTTGCCTTTTCCTGAACCACTTTCATTGCAAAATCTGTCATTCATCATACATTTGGTCAGAAAATGAATTAATACTCTTTCAGATTAGCTCCCATACACTTCCTAAGCAAACAGTAAAAGTTAAAGACTGGCAGTTTGGTCCTGTTTATTGTTGCATGGGGCTATATTAGTTTGAGTATGTGATGAATAGTACAATAGTGTACACTTTAAAATAGGAATCAAGAAGGAAATATAATCCAGAAGTTTCATTTCAGCTGCCTCTAATGTCTTTTCAAATCAATGTCTTCTGGCATTGTGTGGACTTGGCGAGACACCAACCTTAGCTCTTTAGGCACAACGAGAGCCAGTATTGTAGACTGTGACAGATGTAGCCCTTGAAAACAAGGCAAAGCAGAAAAAGAAGTAAAGAAAAAGTGAGCATTCAGAACAGAGCAGCTTGTTTCTTGAATTCATCAGACTACAAACTCAATGCCGCTGTATCACTGCCTAGATCAGAAGACAAAACTAACCACGATTCCCTGCAGGTGTGAACCAATAACATTCTTTCTGTCTTACAACTGAAACCCGGCATGGTAACAATTCCAACAAAACACAGGAGCCAGCCCAACCTAATTTATTTCTGATGCCCGCCATTTGCTTTAAGTCATAAAAGCAACCTCTTTGTCAAGTACAACTGAAAAATTGAGATGTTTCCACACCAGAAATTATAAGGAGATTATCCGTTCATGTACATTTGTAATTTTGCATGTCATGCTGGTAAAGCTGGATTTGTGGACTTACAGGAAATAAAATAGCTACTTGCTCTTTTCAGGATTCATACACACACAAAGGAAGAGTCTAAATTAATAACCTTAAAAAAGAAAATACAATTGCATGCTATCATGTGAGATATTTGAAGTTATTAAATTACAAAACTGTAGAATTAGCCCTCCTTTACATAGCTGAGCAATCCTACACCTTTGTTTATTAAAGCAACTGGCATCTTCATTGCCTGTACTTTGACATACAATTCATCAAGCAAGTTTTTATCTTTTAACTATGTCCGGACAGAGGAAATCAATAATGGTTTGATTTTTGTGTAAGAAATTCTTTTGTTCCGTCTATGTTGAAGTCTGCATTTCTCTCATCATTTTCAGCCTAGAATTCCTGCCTTTGAAAATTCTACTCAGGCATTATCAGCATAATGTGGCTGCAGTTTCTATTGGAAATCCCTTTAAGTATTTGAAAATGTTTCTGTTTCTGTAAATGTTTCTTGTTTCTCATCTCTTTGAAGAAAGCCTTCCAGAATTCTGAAGCTGGGAAAACAAACAAACAAACAAACAAACAAACAAAACTACGCAAACCCAAAATATGTTGTGTTTGAACTTTGCATATGGTAAGCATTCCTAACTGGTTCATTTTCTGATTTTCCCGTATTTTAGGTTAACATTGCCGGCACAGTATTCATTATATAAATGCTGCAGTCAAAACCTCTAAGCAAACTTCTTGTTCTCCTTTGAACAACTACTCAATCATTAAAAATAGCTACGCATGCCATTCTGTGCATTCTGTGTTCATCAGAAGTTCTTTCAGTTAAAAATTAAATGTCAGAATGGTGAAAAAAAAATGGGAAAAAAAAAAAGATTTTTTAAACTAGTGGTTAACCGACAGGAGAATATCATATAGAATGTCTGAGAAATTGTTCAGATAATATAAGGCAAGTATAGAAAATTGAGGTAGAGTATCAAATATATTCTTCACAAGTGAAATTTACAGTTAGCTGTTGAATTAGTATTTTTTTTAAATGTCACTACTGAAACAGCTTGTGTCCTCATGGGTTTACAAACTAGTAGAGAAAGAAAGTATTTAACACCACATTTCAGAAAGACTCTAACTTATCCAAGGTGAAATAATCAGTAGCAGTTTAAGAATTAAGCATTGATCTGACTCTCTTCTCTAATTAGAAAACAGGATCATTCTCTTAAAGTTTCGACTGAGACATTTTATTAAATGCACCAGCAGGGACCAAACTCCACAATCAATTACATGTTATTGACAAACTTCTAGGCTGCAAGAACACATAAGTTTTCTGATGTTGAAGACAATAGGCTGTTTTAGGCTGAATGTTTTTATGTTAATTCCAAAAGCCGTTTTGCTTTAATTAGTGCAAACTATTACTTTATTGGGTTCTGGTGAAGTTTTGATATCAGACAACAAAACACCTTCTACTTTCATCTTTTACTTTATTAATAAGTTTAGGACCTTTTAATGTACATTTGGAAGATTAACTACATTTCTCTGTGTTTCTCCAAATTTGGTCGATTCATTGTAGCTCTAATTGCGAAACTATTTAGGTGAGATATAGATCATTCACTTTCAATTATATTGCTGACTCTATCTTTTGATTTAATTACCTTGTATTTAAAAACACAGATTTATAATTAGATGCTACCTGGCAACATCTTACAGGACCTGCCTCTGAATAACCATAGTCCTTCCAACTTCTTTCTGTGATGCCTTTAATAAACTCAAAAATGGTCTGGCAGCCAAGAGACTGAGATCATGGCCTGCTGAGTTGATTGCTATTATCTTACTGCATTGTTTTTCCCTTGGAAAAGTCATCTCTCTTTCCTAAGCACATGCTGTTTCTCATTTACAATAGAAAATGAATGGAGAAGTTTGTGCAAAACTTTCTGCTAATGAGAAAACTTTTAAATAATCATTGCTCTCGCCCCTCACATGGCAATACTTATTTCATGTTAATAATATCTTGGAATAGAAGGAAATAAATTTAGCCTGTGCAGAGCAGTGTCTGGATGTGGAATGCCAGACTGGCATTCACCTGAACTGTGAATAGAGAGAAGACCACAATTTGATCTGTTTTAGATATCTGATGCAGGATGACATGAATCTGGTCTTAAAAATGGCTATGTTGACTGTGAAGGCAGTCGAGACAACCAGATCCAATATAGACTTCTGCTCTGTAGACACCTGAAAATCTCTATAATGACAATCTTCACTCACAGAGCTCACAGGAGACCCTAATGTGGAACACCCTTCCTGCACTACTCCTTTAGTCCTTTAGGCAGGTACCTTTATTTAGTCTGGAGATCACTTTGAGGAAGAGACCATATCTTTACGTAGAACTTATATCGCGCTTGCAATGAGAAGTATGACAGGCAAGATGGTAATACTTCTGCTAATAATCAAAAACCTGATCTAGTGAACATACACTAATACCCCTCATAGAGCTATGACAGTGTGCATGTGGTGTAATTGTAGCTAGTATGATTTGTCAACATGTCCTTGAGCTCTTAGTTCATTCTCCCTGGTCTTATATTTTGAACACAGTTATGTACACTTCTGCCTAGAAAGCCAAATGGCCATGTAAAAGAGCATAACTTTAATCCTGCCTGCAGGGCACCAGGCAAAGACTGAAATTCTGTCTCTCTTGAAGTCAGCAGTAAGTCTATCTTTGGCAGCAATTCACATCTAGAGCCCCAAATCTAGTGCATAATACAGATATGATAAAAAAAAAAAAAAAGGCACATTATCATTTACCAGCATTTCTTACAGACTGCACATTCATAGAATCACAGAATGGTTTGGGTTGGAAGTGACCTTAAAGAGGTTAGCACCTCACCTGGTGCCAACCCCACTGCCATAGACAGGGACACCACCCATTTCATCAGGTTCCTCAGGGCCTTGTCCAACCTGGCTTTGAGCACTTCCAGGGATGGGGCACCCACAGCTTCTCTGGGCAACCTGTTCCAGTGCCTCACCACCCTCACAGTGAAGAATTTCCTCCTAAAATGTTATCTAAACCTCCCCTCTTTTATTTTAAAACCATTCCCCCTTGTCCTATCATTATCTGACAAAGAAAAAGTTGTTCTCCTTTTTTTTTAATAAGCCCTCTTTAAGTATTGAAAAGCTTCAATGAGGTCCCCCCAAAGCCTTCTCTTCTTTAGGTTGAACATTCTCAGCTCTCTCAGCCTTTCTTCATAGGAGAGGTGCTCCAGCCCTCTGATCATCCCTGTGGCCCTCCTCTGGACCCACTCTAACAGCCCCACACCCTTCTTGTGCTGGGGACCCCAAAGCTGGACACAGCACTCCAGGTGGGGCCTCACAAGGGCAGAGCAGAGGGGGACAATCACCACCCTCCACCTGCTGATCACTCCTCTGTTGCTGCAGTTGGCCTTCTGGGCTCCAAGCGCTCACTGCAGGTTCATGTCAACCTTATTGTCCACCAGCACCCCCAAGTCCTTCTCTGCTGGGCTGCTCTCAATGAGTTCTTCTCCCAGCCTGTGTTCATGTCTGGGATTGCCCTGACCCAGGTGCAGCACCTTGCACTTGGCTTTGTTGAACCTCATTAGGCTCACATGGGCCCACTTCTCTAGCCTGTCCAGGTCCCTTGGGATGGCATCCCTTCCTTCTGGTGTATCAACTGCTCCACTCAGCTTGGGACCATCTGCAAAATGTCATTGAGGCATCACCACTCAAAAAGGAATTAGAAAGCATAACTAGAAGGAACAACTTTCTGAGAAACAGTATTGTACAACATGTATATAAAGTAAGGTAAGTATTACTGGTCTCTGTTGCAGGTAAAATGTCTTTTCCACTGTCCTTTTCTTACAATCTAACTCTCTTTTGGTCATCTATTTTACTGCCTCCTGTGCTGGCTGTGGATGAATAAATAATTCCTATTTTAATCAATTTGTCACCCATTCTTTGCGCAGGACTCCCTCCCTTATAAACATTTTGGTCAGAAAAAAATAATATTTCCCTCATATTATGCAAGGCTTGGGTTACAAATTATCAACTTATGCATACTTCCCTGTAATTTACAGTTTTTAAAGGTATGAAAGCTATCAAGAAACTTTCTCTCCCTGCCATTTTGTTGTTGTTGTTTTGTTAAGATTTCATTAGTCTGATTTCATTTTTACATCATTTCAGCTGTAGCTGCTCATCTAGATTAAAAGAAAGGAGAATGTCATCCACCAGATACAGAGTGCTGTGACAAAAACCATAGGGGATTTACCTGTTCAGTGTGGTTCTTTGCAAACCAGGAGCTAACCTCTCAGTGAAGTTACCTGAACAAAATGGGAAATGATAAAATGGTAGACAAGATGTGACTTGGCTGGATTAGGAAAACAGCATTACTGGTTTTGTGGCTGTAATTATTAGGAAATGCAAGCCAGAACAGAACTGAAGGAACTAGCTTTCAGTAATAGAAAAATTACTTTATCACTGATGGAAACCAGGAGAGGACTATCCTAAAGTTGCAGCTGTTGCACACAGAGCCACTTAGCACTGCTTTGCCGCCATGCCCTGAGCTTTCCATGAGCTTTACATGCAAGGAAACCAGGCATCAGAATCCATTTTTTTCCTGTGTTCTTTTTGCCTGTGAACCACAGGTAGATGGGTCTACAAGTCACCAGCTTGGAGAGGTTAAGATACTTCAACTAACTGATGCAGCTATCAAATGTGACTTAGGTCATAAAGGAAGACTAGTATTAGCAAGCCCTCCTGATGTTGGAAGAGCTATATCTGGAATATGTGACAGACAGGATAAAGAAGGTGGACAAGTCAAGAAAGCCCTTTTATTGCTGTCCAAGGTAATGATCATCTGATGTGGGGTTGGGATCACTTGATGAGCTGACTATGGATCAGCTGATGACGGGGGATGCAGAGGGAGTGGGGAATGTCATCTGATAGAAGTTACAAAATGGTTTCTCAGGGTCTATTTTCAAACAACAAAAGGGACTGTTTATAGGATGTGGCAGTTCTGAGAGATGACACATCTTAAGGAAAAGCTTGATCCCATTTTGCTGTGACATGTGATGGGTTCAGGGGCAAGACTGCGTTTGAGCTGGAAAAGCAGTATTCATCCAGCCCTTCCCTGTGTTTGGTTTGGAAAGAAATATTAGCTGGGATTCTGGGGCATTTTATTGTATACTCAAGAGAAACATGGAAAGTAACTGCATCAGGCCTGTGGCATTTTGGGAGTTGGGAAAAAAAATACATATTACGTGTGGGTGAGAGGTTGGAACTTGGGCTAAGGTAGAATCCACTGACAAGGAGGACACCGGTGAGGAAGCGAAGGTGAGAAATAGTCTCTGTGGCTGCTTCTCAGTGTTATCAAAAGAATTTGTTAGTATGTCAAGCTTGAACCTCAATTACTAAGTGTACTTGTTGCAGATAGAAATATGCATTTCACTCGGAAGAGAGAAGCAGCAATACGGTTTATTGATATAGAGATTACATTGGGAATCTTAACTGTTTGCCCTATGAATTGCACGCTCAGCTTCTTGGCATCTTGGTTGTATTAACATTAACATTTGTGCTCCCTTATTCATTAAAAAGTCTTTGCCAATTGTTCTTAAGGACCAACTGGAATTTTATATATACGTAATTTTATGTATATGGATATATAGATGTAATTTTATATATATGTAATATATATAGGCAGGCCCAATACCTTCTGGTTATATTATTATTATTACTTATATTATTACTTCAGGCCTTGCAAGTACTTCCTAGGGTAAAGAGAGGGGTTGTTTTCCATATGCTCCTTCCCTTCACTGTTACCTCATTTCTGGAATGCTACAATGAGACTCAAGATAATGCCAGTAAGCTGACCATCAGTCGTGCCTCTGTGAATGCCTAAGGGTAATGTTTTTCTCCACAATTCATTTCTCCATTTTTGAAATTCTCTTTGCATGAGTTTACATTTATTTTCCTTTAATTTATTTTCTGTTCCTTGTTTCACGGGTCTTACTTTATGATCTCCTCCCTGGGGCTTCTGATTTCAATTTTCAGCTGGCACATTGTCCCAGCCCATTTCACGGCTGTAGTTAACAATGCTATGTATTAATTCTTCCCATGTAGGGAGATGCTTGGGAGGCTTACTACCTTCTTTTTCATTATATTCCATCACTTCAGGTTTTATCCTATTTTGCAACTACATAAGGTGTAAGAATTGCTGGGGCTCCTCTAATCAGTGGTTTTAGTATTGTAAAATTTACTGTAGCAGACAGTGGGAAACTATGGGTTCCTCGTTCATGTACGGCTTGTATGCAAGCAGCTTTTGTGATGGCCGTAGAGCTCACTAAAAGATTTAATGGGGATTATGGAGGGTTTTCTTTGCTCCCTGGTGTCTATTCCCCCAGCCCAATAAGCTACTTGTCTGGTGAGAGAATGAGGCACATCTATTGGGTTGGGTCCTAAATGTAAGAAAACTCCTGGGTCTGCAGCCATTTGCTTCATCCTCACTTAGCATTACTTGGTCACCACCACTTAGCCAGACTTGCCATGAGTATTTAGACACAGTTTTGCTTGGTTTTCTGCTATATTTTTCTTGTAGATTTGCCAATTGCAATGGATCCTGGGGGTGGTTTGCATAATATGTTGCAGAGCACCACCCTGAGATCCCTCAGTTCTTTCTGTTTTAACAACGGGTATTTGCTACTGGTACTGTTTAATACCTTTATCAATGACAATGACAGTGGGATTGAGTGCACCCTCAGCAAGTTCGAGGAGACTCAACAGCCTGGACATGGAGAGCAACTTTTTGCTCAATCAGATAATGATAGGACAAGGGGGAATGGTTTTAAACTAAAAGAGTGGAGGTTTAGATTAGATGTTAGGAGGAAATTCTTCACTCAGAGAGTGGTGAGGCACTGGGAGAGGTTACCCAGAGAAGCTGTGGATGCCCCATCCCTGGAGGTGTTCAAGACCAGGTTGGACAAGGCCCTGGGCAACCTGATCTAGTGGGTGGCAACCCTGCCCACGGCAGCAGGGTTGGAACCAGGTGATCTTTAAGGTCCCTTCCAACTGTTCTATGATATGATTGATTCATATGCAGGAGGATCTGAGGGGAACAAAGTGTCATCTTTTTCTGGCTCGCTATCATCAGGACCCCCCCAGATGTCTCCATCCCAGTCCTTAGGGGATACTGTTAGTTTTCTGATCTGTATGTCTTCTTTTCCCAACCTTTGTCTTTTTTTTTTTTTTTTTTTTTTTTTTTTTTCCCTCCTGTAACTGTTTCCGCAACTGTTCAATTCTTAAAGACAGTAACAACTTGGTTGTTTTCCTTCCTTCTCTTTCTCCCTTTATATTCTGCTCCTTTCTAGCTCTGTTCTCCCTTTCCTGATATGTAGCTTCTAAACAGGTACTCAGCATTTTGTCATGAGCCTGTTCTTCTGAGAAGTTGGGACTTGGGTTCACTCCATGCTTTTGTAAATAATCAGTGATACTACTTGTATCCTGCTGACTACACTGGTTTGTTGTGGATGGAAATAATATGCACTTCATTCAGAGGAGAGCAATATGGTTTATTGATATAGAATAATGATTTAACGAAGGTTACATGACTTAAAGATTCGATGATGGCAAGGTACACCTAATTATAATTGGAAGATACATTTAATCACACACTACTTACAAGAAATTATATACTTCATAAAGACACTAAATAAAAGAAATTAAATACGATATAAAGACACTACATAAAAGACATTACATACTACACTAGGCAGGGTTGACAGTGTCATTAGTCATGAGGTTTAGGATGGAGCTCCTTTTCCCGTTCCAA
Source organism: Cygnus olor (assembly GCF_009769625.2). Lineage (NCBI taxonomy): Eukaryota > Metazoa > Chordata > Aves > Anseriformes > Anatidae > Cygnus > Cygnus olor. Next base: position 125,847,362 of record NC_049169.1, on the reverse strand, counting down.
ACTCTGAAGAGTCTAGATATGACTGGATTCTACCCTAATCCTGACCTAAAGGTTTATCACCAGGGAGCACACCCTCCTGTTGAATAATGAGAATCGGAGTGGAGTTTCTATTGATGCTCTGACTCTGAGGAGGGAGTCTAGATATGACGGGATCCTATCCCAATCCCAGACTTAGTGGTTTATGCCTATAGGATTAGATACATTACACAAATCTTTTAGCTATCTAAGATTATAAAGTGTGATCAGAAAGTGCCATTACAATGTGTTAGCATGCTATTACACATGCCGACAGCAGCGATAAGGATCCCCTCAATACAAGGAAGTAACCTTGAGAGCCATCCTGACCCAAGGGGAGACCCTGGTGTGCAGCCTGCTGTTTTGTCAGGAGAGCTCAAAGGGCTCTTGGGCTGCTCACTATTTATGGGGCAAGATGACTGACTTATGGTTATACTGTTTACCAGCCGATCTTTGTGAGCATGTTGCTCAAATTAGCCCTTGGCTGTTGAGCAAGATGTTTAAACGTTAGTCTCTCCTGTTAGTTCCTCCAGTGTCTGTTCTGAGCCAGACAATAACCAGCACTGTGGCCACTGAAAAAGGCTTTGCAATTAGCCCTCAGATGCTGAGCAAGGTCTTTGGGTGAGGCAGTCAGACTGAAAGGATGCAAGGGGGAAGCAGTGGGAGCACACAGTCACAGCGCTAACTCAGGCTGGGTGTCCCTGAAGAAGGTGTGCGGGATGACCAGGACTGTGGGGCTGCTGAACATGAAGTCTCACCTCCATGGTGAGCAGTCTCTGCCCTAAAGACTGTAGTCTGCCTGGATCAACAGAAATCCCATCGTAAGGGTCCAAATACAGCACTCTGGCTGGTGTCCAGGAGAAGGTTCTCAAAAAGCAGAGTATAATAGGTGCTACAATTTATGGTAGCATTCATTTAAGCAATTAACTCTTATCTGAATTTGCAAAAACTTCCTGAAATTGTTCTCTTATTCTGTGAGGTGCCTTACATCCTATGATATAATTTGACTACAAGGTCCTTGTTTGCAGAACTTAAAAAATAAAATAAAATAAATCTTTACTCATCTTGTAATCTACTTGAATGTGTTTCCTTGTTCAACTCATACTTGTTTTTCAAGTTACATATTCTTTTTTTTTTTTTCATGGTTTCCAGTAAGATGTAGGCTCTGCAGTACCTAAATTTAATTTGAAAGAGATAGTTTTCTTTTTTTTTTCTTTCCTTTTAAGTCTAGAGCAATGCCCTAGCAAGTCTACATATTTGATTGTGAGCATCCAAGAAGAGGGAGATAAATTTTATTTGTTTTAGTAAACAGTAACATGCTCAGACACAAGAGTAGAAATACAAATGAAAGAAGAAAATTCATTAGAATAGTAAGTTCTAGTTTTCTTAGCCATATTAAACAGATGTTCACCTCCAGTAAGCATTGATTTGTCTTTATAATAAGATACACTGTTTTGCTAAGAGGTGAACTTCACCATTCATCATAATTGTGCTACCACATTCTTACCTCAAGCCATTTTCTAAGAACAGACACAAACTTACAAGACCCTTTTTTCCCTGTCCTGCTTTTCTAAAAAGTGTCCATCTAGTTTCTACCTTCCATCCCATACTCTTGCAAATTTACTGTTACTTCTATCAATTACAAGCAAATACTAAATAATTACAGCTGTGGTAGTGTTGTTCTTGGTTTTGTTTATTTGTTTGTTTTTGGTGTAAAGTCTGGGGTAAAAAGTGACCCAATATGATGCATAAATAGTGAAAGCGATTAAACTGTTTCCAGGAGTCTGCATCAGACTCTAAGCTTCTTTTTGTTTCTAGCCCCTGCTTTTCCCATTTTGTTACTATTTTCTAACAGTCACTTTACCACGGAGCTACACATTAGCACATTATGCTGCTTATTTAATTGTACTGTACAAATGCCTCTGTTCAGCATGAATTGATTACTGTTAATTTGAATATAAAGAATGGGGTCTGGGGTGTGTGCAAAATACAGACATCCATGTGCATGTCTATATTTTAAACAGGTATTTTTGATTTCAAGGTTTTAATTAGCATTGCAAGATGACCACAATATTCATTAGTGAGAGCTGTAAGATATACTGGTAGTCCTAAAGAAGCACTAACAACAACAAAAAAATAATCGTGAACTATCTCAATCAACATGAGCAAAAAGGTCTTTTTAGAGGCTATTTCTTTGCTGTCTATGATGAAGAAGTTGTTTAACCTCATAATTATAGTTTAATTCCTGAAGTGAACTTGAGGTTGTGGTAGTTGTAGGTGAAATATTTTCAGACCAATGAACACAGGTGGATGTAGCCAGGGAAAATGAACTGGTGGTCTGTAATTAAAAATACCATGATGTTCTGCTCGAAAAACTTTGAAACACTTGGTATTTCAGCTGGACGTGGAGAACAAAGGTGATGCAGGCTAAAACGCACCTCTAGTGCAGGTTATTGCATACAATTTAAGGTCTTTGTCCCAGCTTTTTTCCACTGCAAGATTGTTCTCTTCAGCCGATGTGCCTTAGCTTATCTACCAAAACTCCCTGCAATGGGTAGGGCCTCTCCCATTGCTTTTCAGAACAAAGCATTCCATAACTGGGCAAATACTGGTGCATGAACGTTTTTTTCCATGTTGTGTCCACTTTTGCAGTCTCCACAGGCTTCAAAATGTGAATGTAACCTTACACTGAATAAACTCTTTCCACATAGCCTGTGCTAATCTTAACACTATGAAGTCATCCAATCTCCACAGTATTGGTGAAGCATGTTTTAATATTCCAGCTCTTTTGATCTTGTCTCGTAAATCAATCCCTCAATCTCCTTAATTATTTTAATTGCTCTTCTTTAGATTCCCCTTCAGTGTAATTTTCTAATAGGAAGATTCCCCAAAATATCCCAGGCATGACCTAGTTAAGTAGTAGGCAAAGGTAAGTCATGCCAAAGGAGCGGAAGAGAAGTCTGTTAGTTCCTTCCTCGGTAATGGGATCCATCACCTGGAGGCTTAAATTCTGTGGGCTTTCTGACGCTCTGTAAGACCATATATAACAAGTGGCTAATAACTGTCCTTTAAAATGAAGTTTAAGAAAGACTCTATACTATTCTCTGAAATAATTCATTAGCTTTTTCAGCTCTTCAGTTGAAGTCCAGTGATTACCAACCATAAAAACAAGGAGTATGGTAAGATGACAGTTTGTTCTTTTTCTTTTCTTTTTTTTTTTTTTTTTTTTCCCCACAGCAAATTTAATTGGAAAGATGATTCTCTACCTGTCTTCTAGTAGCAGTCCACAATGTTTGGCCTTAAATAGCAAAATTAATGCCAGGAAAAGATCTGCAAGACAAATTGATGTTCTATTTTTTTTTCCCATGTAAACCTGGTGAAGCTGCTCATGGTATATAAGGGCATAATTGAGCTAGGCTCCTGGCACGTATGAACAAATACTTGTAGGTACTTAGGTGACAACATCACTATTACCTTCTTCTGACTATTCCACAATGGAAAGATAACGTAATTAGTTCAGCTAAACAAAAGGCTTTGGTAATTTCTTCGCGGCCACTGAAGTCTAAGAAAGAAAAAAAGAATTCAGTAAGCTTCTTTATGTAATGAGGTACTGAAACAACTGCAGCCACTGTAAGCAGAGGTGAGAGACATAAGAGATCATCAAATACAGGAATCTTTCTGGCTGCCTTGTGGCAGCTGCACGTCTGAAAGAAAAATCAGCAGAAAGACCAGAGAAGGGAGCAAGGAAGAGTGATTTATTTATTTATTTATTTATTTATTTATTTATTTTTAAGGCATGGCACTAAGAAAAAGCAGGAATCTTGGTGAAATGGCAGCAAGTACACCCTATCTACTTGCATGTGGGGAATGAGGGATTATATGATCCCCTGTAACATCCAGGATTGGATCGAAGATATTTAATGGGAACCTGCAAAGCCCAGGTTTTTGGCTAACTTTGGCTATTTGGAGAGAGAAAAAATAATAATAATAAAAAAAAGCTTCTTATGGATTGACTGAGTCAAATTAACACCACCTGACAAAGCTGTAGTTATTGCAGATCTGCAGACATCTATGCATTTTTTGATGCAGGTCACCAGTGAATGTTTTTGCTTTGATCAGGGTGCATGTGGAATTGTACTGTTCAAAAGGAGGACAATATACACTTACATTGAAAAAATGTTACTGCAGCTTATGGAAATAATGACGGTAGTACATTAGTTTGGGTGATAATGATTATTTGTAAACTTCTTTTGTTAAAGGTGTGGAATCACATGAAATCACCGATGCCGTGGCATTGTTCAAATTACATCTCAATCCTGCCAAGACCTCTGCAAGACAGGAACCAAGAGCTGTAAGATGTGTAATAATTGACAAAATTAAACACCAATCCTATCACTAAATAGTTATAGATGGTGTGTTTCTGGGTTTGTAACTACACATGGCTCATACCATTTGTGGCTTCAACATGCAATTTTAGTTATCCTTCATTAAAAAACAAACAACAACAACAACAACAAATCAAACAAAAAGACTTGAAATGAAGGGTTTTAAGGATTCTCTGGTGCTAGCTCGCCTGAAGCAAGCACCCTGCTTACTCAGCACAGGCCTTGGGCGAGGAGCAGCTCTGTGGCAGCTGCACGGCCCCAGCGCTGAGGCCACCATCGCCATTGGAAGCTGATCCATGGCCTTAGCGCTGGGAGAGAGTTAAGGGATTTTGGGTGGCGGGGAAGCGAATTGAATCTTAAAGGAAATCGAGACTGGTTTTTATTTTTTATTTTGTTTTGTTTTTCCCCAGCCGTAACGACTGGCCCCAGCAGGACGGCGTGCGGAAGCCCACAGTGGGAGCCTCAGAGGGGCGGGCACCGGCACCGGCACCGCTGAGGGGCCGCGGCCTCCGGCTCGGGGAGCCACCGCGGCTCCCGACAAGCCGCCGCCATCTCCCATCGCGGGGCCCAGCCGCGGCCGCCATCTCGGCCAAGAGCCGCCTCCCCTCCCCTCCCGCCCCGTCCCGTCCCGTCCCCTCCCTCCCGCTAACGGCCGCGGCGCCGCCATCTCGTCCCGCCCCGCCCCGGCCTCCCGAGCCCCGCCCGGTGCGCGCCCACCCCCGCGGCGCCGCCGCAGCCCCCGCGCCCATATAGGCTGCCCCGCCGCGGTCGCCGCGCCGCTGCCTCCTCCTCCAGGCATGGCACAGGGCTCTACCTCACTATGGCAGCAGCAGCGCGGCACAGCACCCTGGACTTCATGCTCGGCGCCACAGGTACCCGCGCGGGCTCTGAGGGGACCCTTCCCGCACACCTTTCTCCCCATCCCCGAGGGGGTCGCCCCGGTGGGAGCGGCGGTGCTCGCTCTCCTGCTGGGCCCGGCTGCGGCAGCCCCGCTCCGTCCTCCGCTGCGCAGGTGCCCTCGTTTCTCGCCCGCCCGCCGCCGCCATCACCGCCCCCGGGCTGCCTGCGCGGTGCGGCCCCGCCGAGGCCTCCGCCGGGCCCGCCGCCGCCTCCCGCCTCGGGCAGGGCCCCCGGCCGCGGGGGTGTCGCTTGTGGTGGAGATGGAGGCCTTAGGGTGGCGGTGGAGCCCCGTGAGGGTGGGAAAGGGTGGGTGAAAGGCATGGGGGGGGGGGGGCGGGGGGGGTTCGTCCTTAACCCCACAGCAGAGGCATGAGGGGAGTCGTTGGAAACGAAAGGCAGCGTCGCTCCGCGGCTGGCTGGCTGTAGGGGGCACGGTGGAGCCGAGAACCAGGAGGAAGCCACCACGTTTCTCGGCAGGCAAAATGGGTGAAAAGGCCCCCTCGGTCGGGGGGAGCCCTGCTGGGGGCCGAGCGCGGGCAGGGGTGGCGGTGAGACACCCCCCCCCTCCGGCCACTTGATGCCTGGTCGCCCCCCACACAACACTTCCATTTATTGTGTGTTTTTTGTTTGTTTTTGCAGGGAGGTAGGAGTGAAGGCAGTTCTCCGCATCTACAAAGAAAATCTGTCGATAGGTTGAATGGGGAGAGGGGTTTCTCTGTCCCCAGGGCTTTGTTGCGCGCTGTGGCCTTCGTGAGGTTGCTGTGTTGGAGCCTCAGGGAGACACTGAGAGCAGAGAGGGGGGAGGATGTAAATGGAGTTGTTCTCAAAGCAGTTTGCTTTAGAATATGCAAATATGCTTCGAGGTGAAAGTCTTCTAGGTGGTTTTATGGTGAGGTCTTACAGTGCAGCTTAGTCACTCATGGTAAGCAGACACCAAGCACGCCGTGCGTTGTCCTGCCATTTTCCTTAGAATCATAGAATCATTCAGGTCAGAAAAGACCTTCAGAATCATCTGGTCCAACCATCCCCCTACCACCAATGTCACCCACTAAGCCGTGTCCCTAAGCACCACGTCCAACAGTATGATTAGAACCAAGAAGCTAAGCCAGTCTAAAATCCAGTTTTGTGGAACCTCCTGTTCCTCCCCAGCCCCAATGCAGTGATCTGTTTGCCTGCTTGGTGCACAGAGCTCTCATGCATTGCAGTGCTGGCATCTGTAGAGGAGTCAGAAATGTCAGAGGAAGGTGTAGGACTAGGTGTACTGAAAACAAACCAGAGTTGTATTAACTGCTCTATGATATTTAAAACTATACCATTAATTAAATAGAGACCGTGATAATGATCTTAAACACTTCTCACTCCATTTCCGTTTTCTTTTGAAGACAGTGCTTGCATCTTTCACCAATTAGGATGGATGCAGAAGTGTTGCTGTGCAGACCAAAGGAGGGAAGAAGCTTTTTCTCCTTGTGTTTGTTTCAGCACAATAGACATTTGTAGTGAGAGGCAAAGAACTTTTCAGAGCCCATGACAGCTCTGAAGTTCGCTGTAGTGTACGTTTTGTGTGGCATTTTCCTTTTGTCTAATGCTTGTGGCCAAGCCGTAAAGAGTTGTCTGTAGAGAAAGATTGGTGAATGTAGACTTGTGTTAAAGGACTTAAATTCTAATGCAAAATCATGGAACGTCAACTATTTTTTTCTAACTTACTTAGTAAAACTTCTGAATGTTCTGAAATGACTTCTTATAATCAGATGCATGGTTTTGAACCTTCTATTATCTTGTGAGGGTAATACTACCACTACATCTCAGCTGAAGCTGTAGCATCCTTGTATTCTAGAAAATGCATTAACTGCTAACTTCTTGGTTGATGCACACTCTTTGTTCCTTGAAACATTATCTGCCCTCAGTTCTTGATGAGCTACTTTTGGTAGGTTCTAATACAGCTGTTGACTCCTAGCTTGTAGAAAAGCAAGACTTTACCCTCTGAGAGCAAGTATTTTTCAATAGTTCATTCATATTCCATTATAATGCATCTTGCAGTAAGTATACATGGTCATGGTGTCTTCAAGTAAGAACCTGCATATGATTGAAGGGTTTGGGTTGGAAGGGACCTCAAAGATCACCCAGTACCAGCCTGCCTGGCATGGGCAGGGATGCCACCCACCAGACCAGGTTGCCCAAAGCCCTATCCAGCCTGGCCTTGAACACTTCCAGGGATGGGGCATCCACAGCTTCTCTGGGCAACCTGTGCCAGGTTATATACAAGGGTGGTTATGTATGATAGTTGAAGTCATTTGAATATAATGCTTGAGTGTTTGTTTAACACCCAATATAGTATCTATCCAGTATTTTCCTATTCCTGAAAGGAAGAAGGACTGCTGGTATTGTCTAGTATCAGGATTGAACATGACTGTAAAGTGTGGGATAGTCTTTCTGAGTTGTTAACACTTTATAGGAATCTCTCCTTATTAATCCTCTTGCGTGTAACTTGTTTTAATCCTCAATCTTTTGAGGGTCCTGAGGGAAGCTGTAGTTGCGTATCAGTGAAAGGATTTGGAGGGGATGCAGCTCTGTAGGACCTCAGGCAGAGTTTGGATCTCAGGTGGGATTTTATCACATGTTAATACTTGTGCAGCTATTAGCTAGCGACTGCTTATGCTGTAGAATGGTGTGTATTCCGATGGGTGATCCCTATGGGCTTATTTGCTTGTCATGTGCCAAAAACCTTCAACGGCAGCCCTGTTGTCTTTAGGCAGTTCAGTTTGTTCAGGATATGGGACTATGGTCCATGTTCAGTTCATTCTTCAGAATAAAAGTGTGTACCCAACAAGTATCTTGAGAATGAATAATTGGAATATTAGGCTTTTTTTAATATTTGCTGACCTCCCTTATGTGAGGTTGGTAGTTGGACGTATTGAGTGCTGCCAGTAATGGAAGCATGGTTGTAGAAGTAAAAAAGGAGAAAGTGGGATTTCCTTTTGTGTTGGTTTCAGATCGGGGGTGGTGGGAAGGGTGAGGAAAAACACTGCTTTGGGAATGGGGTTGCTTGAATGAAAACATGTACCTCAATCTCCTGAAAGTTAAAAGAAAACTGCTAGATTTAGTAATGTACTACAAAATCTACAAATCAGAATAAAAAAGGCTATTTTGACTGTCTTCATGATTATGTCTTCATAATTACACCTCATCTAATGATGCATCTTCATTTCAAAAAAAAGAAGTGTTAGGTATAAGTAGGACTGAATCCTTGTCAGCTGGCTAATGCAACCTGACTTTATGGTCAGCTCCTCAAGCTCATTAAAGTAGGAACTGTGGGGCTTGATCTGTTGGGCAGAAGTATTTTGTTTATCTGTGGCTGCCTGAGCAGATAACCAGACAGCTTCAGCAGGCAGACAGCATAGTGTTCCTTAT